>NC_051194.1:18135000-18480000 GCF_015220075.1 Falco rusticolus
GAAAATACAAAAGAGCTGTTTAATCAAGTCTTTACTATCTGACCAGTCTTCAAAGCAGCAGGAATCAGTCTCATGCTAAAGCCTTGCTGTTTCTTCTATGTCTCTGGCAATCTTAGCTGTAAATAAAATTTAAAATGACAGATGTGAAAGCTTGCAGAATAATTGCTCTCAGAGTAAAAAGTTGGCAACAGATTTGGTGCTGATCCTGGGATTTTTTCTGGGGACAGTTTTGCAAACCTGACTGGTCTCATATTCACCTTTTCTACTATTTTGTATGGGCTCATAGATACCAGCCTGAAATGTGCTTTTAAAAGAACAGTATCTTATGCATGTTTAAACAAGGACGTGGAATTTAAGTGCTGCTCAAAGCGCACCTTGGGCGTCCTATAGGGTGCTGATGTGCAGCAGTGGGTGCAGAAAACGGTCCCTCACAGTGGCGATGTTATGGACTCATGGGAACACCAGGAGCCACGGGGAGCAGATGTGGCAGAGCTTCAGATTTCCTGATCTTCAGTTTTTCTGTCAAACATCCTCAGCGCAGCTCCTGGTGGGCTTTTTGTTGCTTTCATGCTGCGGGGGCAGATTTCCATCCCTCCCCGCAGTGTGAGCCCTGTGGGAAGGGCTCCCACCGTCCATCCCACTCCCTGGGCAGATGCTCTGCCAGTGGGTGCTGTCCATTCTCTCAGATCTTTAAAACCATAAAGCTCAGCATGTAGAGACATAAAATATAAGAATAATAAACCACAAATATTACACATATGAGCATTAAAGTCAATGGCACTGCAAAGTTAGAGGCCGTTCCTGCTCCATCTCTGACCACAGCCGGGTGTCACTCTCCTTTGTTGGGCAACGCTGGTGGGTGGCACCTTGGCCACAGCTGGCTGTGCCCTGCGAGCAGCCTGGGCAAGGGCAGCAGCTTCCACCAGGGCATGTGAAGCCTCCAGTGGGAGCTCTGGCTGGAGTGTGCTTTATCCATGTTTAGATGGGAAACTCAGTCCTGAGGGGAAACAAATCTTGAAAGATTATTTTTTTAATATTTTTTTTTTTTTAAATCTTATTTCTTAGGTACTGGGCTTCCAAGCCCATCAAATTGGTGTCTGAATCTAACACACTAAAAACCACTCAGGCAGCTCCTCTGTCCCCAGACCCAGTCAATCACTGTTTAAGATACTCCGTTGCTTCTGCAAAATCAGGGACTACAGATGGGTCAAGCAGAAAAGCTTGCCCCAGGTTCCCCCACAGGCTTCAGGTTTGCCTTGAGGGGAGGGTGTTGGGGATGCTGGAGAGCCCTTGTTACTCAGGATGGGATGAGATGGGAGAAGCTGGGAGCTCTGCAAGTGTGCAATCACATGCCTGCTCTGAGAAAAAAACAGGACCTGGGAGTTAATTGTTCAAAGGCAGCTCCTTTGCCCTGTTTTTTGGAGAGGAGTTCAAAATGTTGCGGGTACACCCTGTGCTTTTTAAACTGCACTTCATTACTTCAAGTTCTGTTTTAAGGTTTTGACAGGCAGTTTGTTTGGCTGCTTCAAACAACAAATAATTCAGCACACCCCCCACCCAAATGGCTTTTTGCAATTAATAAAATCATGTTTATGCCATTGAATTAAAATATTGAAGACAGTAAGATGACTGTGAGTAACACAGTCATGAATCTCATCCACAGTTTTGCAACCTGCTGTTCAGTAACGCTTCTTCCACTGCTGCTTATTAGTTGTTTATTTGCTAACTGCTTTGTCAATGTTGGAGAAGCTCAAAATAATTTCTCTGGGCCAGGCTGGGGGGATGCAGCCCCTGATCAGGGCAGGGCTCTTCTGGCCTTAGCAGGGCCACTGGGCAACCCCCAGCTCCTGGCTGCGAAGGGCCACTCACCTCATGGGTCCTGGAGAGGAAGGAGCTCTCCACCCCCCAGCAAGCCCCTCTGGATCATGTTTAGGTGGTGGTGTGGAAAAGGATGGCATTTTGAAAGTTTACTGTGATTTCTTTTGCCAAATATAAAAGAGTAAGTAGAGTCGTGACTTAGTAAACATGGACCTTTAAAATGGTTATTTACGTAGCATACCTTGTTGCTTTGCTTATGTGCACTTTGCTTTGCCGTGGTTGCTTGCAGGATGCTCAGTGTGTTCAGCCAGCACCTCCCCCTTGGCTGGGCACATCCCACAGCTGTAGGTGCAGAGGTTCGGAAGAACCTTTCCCAGTTGGAGAGTCTGAAAGTGAGGTGCTTTTTACTGGGGTGCTTTTGCAGAGGTGCATTTTGACTCCAGTCACTACCCTGAGGCTACTTTAAGAGTTCAAGGCCACTGGGCTGAAGGGATGGGGCTGCAGGGGGGGCAGGCTGCAGCCCCCTGCATGCTCCGGCTACACAGCAGCGGTGGCTGTCCCAGCGCCCATCCCACAGGTGTCTCCTCATGCTTGAGCTCACAGGAACTCCTCCAAGGAAATCCAGCAGCATCTGTCATAAAAATGCAAAGGGAATAAGGCAGATGAAATTTCCACCTTTTCCTTGGCACCATATAGCTGTTTGTTTACCTTACTAGCCACCAAGTGATGCATATTTATGTATTCCCCGTGCCAGGATCGCTCCTTCTGTCAATGAAAGGGCACAGCCTGCGGAACAGGGAGCACAGCAGCTGCGTTTGCAAATGTAAAAAACATGAATAGTGAAGATAAGCATTCACAGCAGTTTTCCCAAACAGTCCTTTTTTAAGTCTAACAGTGTCTGTAAAGAGATTCCCGTGGCATTTCCACCAAGTTGGCCTGCAGCATGTAACGCTCGGTCTTGGCAGACTGGATGCAGTTTATCTGGAGTAAGGAGCCGCCTGTGTTTGTGCCCAAATAGCTGACTCAGCAACCTTTCAGCCCTCGCTCATCCTTGGTTTTATTGGGAAAGTGCTCTTCCTCTATTATTGTGAGCTGTGCTTTAGCTGTAATAGCTAAATAAAAGTGTGATTTATGTTTTCTCTTACATGACGGTTCTTCTGGCAGGGACACTGGCTTCGCGCTGCTCTGCCACCGCACACAGACAGGACCTTCCCACCAGCAGAATAAAAATGTTGCCAAGTTAAGTGCTCGAAATATAGTGATGCCAGAATGAAAGTTGTCTGTACAAAATTAACCTGCAGTCCTGGCCATAAATCCTGGAAATGCAGATCTGGCAGGGAGAAACACATGAGGAGCCCTGAGAAAGGGAAGCCCAGGCCCAGCAGCCAAAGAGACTGTTCAATTATTTTATTAACAGAAAAAACAGGTGTTTTTCTATAGCTTCACCTACAAAACCAGCTGAGTTGCTATGGCTGGATTTCCAAAAAGAAGAAAAAAAAATTAGGCTGACACATTTTTCCAATGCAATAATACAATACAAAACACTAAAAGTTTTAGCTTCAAACACGGAGCAGGGGACATTGCAGCGGGCAGTGCCAGGCAGCCAGCACTAGCAGACTGCTCCGGTCCCACCTATGCCTCTTAAATAGGTTTATTACGAAGATTTAATCCACGATGTAGTGGAGTGACTGTGTGATTTATACTGGCATAACATGTGTCATCTTGTATCTACTGGTTTTATACTTACTGACTCCATAGTTAATTCTATGGACATTACTTCGAAGTTCATTTGGCAAATAGACAAGCTAGTGCCAGGGAGCGCTTGTCACAGAGACTTTTCAAAATTGCTTTACCAGTAACAAAACATTAAATAATAAAATGACAGCACACAATCCACTGTAAGAAAAGCCTCCCTTGTTTCCTCTGCCATAGTAGCTTCCATTGATTGATTTCACAAAGTTAATCATGTTTTAAGGGGTGGGACCATCAATCATGTACCTTGGGCTGTCTCTGACGCAGGATGCAGTTGTGATGATCTGGATGAATACGAATGTGTTGCCAAAACATCTGTCCCCACGTGTGGTGTCACAAGAGTGTGGAGATGAGGAATATTATTCATTCTAACTGGGAGGGGTTTCAGATCCCTGGAAGCGTGTCTAGAAGAAAACAGCAGAGAAATTAAGTCATATCATTTAAACCTAGTCTCGCAGCGTTAATTGATAGTTGCTAGGCATCAGAGAAATCTAATAATTTATCAGTCAATCATAAAAGCAATGTATTGGCAAAGTGGTACCAAATGTCAGTTGGAGTTCAGTGGGGGATTAACCGTGAGAAGAATGCAAGTGCAACGCTCCTCTCTCCTTACATTCCTTCTTTCTCTTTGCTGAAGCCCTCTGTTTATTTGCCTGCACAGAATGAACGGCTGTTAACTGCTTCTTCTGCAGCACCATCATCTGTTACAACAAAGGGTAAAGCAAAAAGAATGACAACAAAAACCTGCAGAAAGCCTTCTTTTCATTTCACAAACAAGTCAAATAGAAAAGGTGGTAACTCAGGTATTTGCATTTAGCAGAATATGAAAGGAAACTCAGAGGAACCAACCTCATTTTTGCCTGCTGTCTCAGTTTAGTGCACATCTGTTCAACATGAGAAATAGTAAAAAAAATGAGCTATTTCCCTCTACCCTGTAGCGCGTGCCTAGTGCAGTCTCTGGGTCCCACCCCGCCACTCCTTTCTGCTCACTCCCACCCAGCACCGGTAACTTTTTTTTGCAGACTGACCGTGGTTTATTGTCTTGATTTCATCTTAGCTGCTGCTTGAGCTTAAAGTTTCACTAACATTGCAGAGAACACCTCTGGAAGTTGAGTTGGAGCACTTGCTGCATCCCTGGGGATGCGGCTGGGGGAGTGCATCCCCCCGAGCCTTTGCCTGCTGCAAGGTGTCTGGTCAGCAGGAGAAAAAAGAAAGGAACAGCCCACTTTACTGTGTGTTATTTCTATTCCTCACCCTTTATGGTGAAGAGATATTTTTTTCCTGATGTCCATCTCTCCTTCTAAGTCTTCCAGCTGTTCTGATTGCATGAAATATTTCCTTTATTTAAAAAAAGAAGAGAAAGAAAACGGGGGGAGGGGGAAAAAAAAGCATTCCTTTTTTTTTTTTTTTTTTTTTTTTTGGAGTGGAGGTGTAGCAAAATCCCATCCCCACAGTACTAGAAGATCCTCAGCATTGGCTTTTCCATGATGTATCCCGTTAGCAGCTGTAACGCTGGTGCCCATGCGGTGTTTCGTGTCCCAAGCTGTTTGCCAGGCTGGGGCTGCAGGTTGGCCAGGATTCCGCAGCATGGGGCAGCAGGATGGACTCACCGGTGTGTTCTGTCCTGAGCTCAAGGGTTAGAAGTGCTGAGCCCTCAGACTAGCTTTCCTTTCCCTCCGATGGGAGTATCTGCTTTGTATTGCCCTGTAAAACAGAGGGATGAGTTGAGCTAACGGCTGGCACATTGTGTAATAATATATCAACACTTAGGAATTTGCTGGCAAATAAATACCCAACAATGAAATTACAGCCATGCCTCCCTTGGGTTGCTTCCCTTCTCCCCAGAGTACAGTGCTCTGCTTAAACCAGGTGAAATTTATAAAGGACGCATTCCCGGACAACACTGTGGAGCCATGTTCTAATAGCATTATAGAAGCCCATGAATAGCGATGAGGGGTCGGAAGAGCTAAGCCGGCTGCCAGCCTCTGAGGGGGGTCAGTGTACTCAGGTGGAGATAGGGCAAATCAGAAAACATTTCTCATGCAGTTGTGCAGGGATCTGCGATAGGGCAGGTTTTTCCCCATCTATTTTGCTAGATTTACTCAGTCATTTAGAAAGTAATATAATTGGAAAATCTCTTTAGCTCGGGATTACATTTGCTGGTAGAAGATAGAGAAGGTATTGGTAAACAGACAGGATTATTATACAGTGTGCCAGCAAAAATTGATTTGTTTTTCTTGGGTGGGGGAAAATATTAACATTGTCCTATTTCTGTCATATGTCCTTGAGAAAGACAGCTGCAAGGTTTTATATCAGATTGTCTTCACCTATCCTGTTGCATATCAAAAGCCACCCACTGCAGTGGAGTGGGCACAGGAGCAGCGTGTGTGAGCAGGGCAGGTCCTGCAGCTCCTGCCCATGCACAGACATGCGTGCTCTGTGCTGCATGCTGGCACTGCTGCACGGGACGTTATATGCCTCCCTACTGACACTGAGGCTGTCTGTTCTTTCTGATGGCCACCACAATTAATATGTTGTGTGTAACATAATAGATTGATGGACAGTTCGGAAGTTATTGCGGTCACAGGATACCACAGATGATCTGAATTCGGTACCCAGACAGGACAGAATCGGGCTCCTCCTGATCCATCAGCACAGCCAGAACCTTCCCCTACCTGTGCAGCTGTGTAAGGTCTTTTCAGTTGTTCGCTGCCATTGCATTTACTAGAATGGTTTGGTAGAGATGAGAACTACCTCCTTCATCATGGGTTTGATGAGTATGTAGGCACTAGGAGCAGCCTACACCTTCCATTTCCACCTTGGCAGGATATATGCCCCCGAGCAGAGTTTTATGTGAAATGCAGAGACAAGCATTTACATAGAAATTTTCTTAACTTTCCAAAGAATTGTCTTCTTTGAGATGCAAAGTTTTTATCCAAATCTGAGTTTTCAGTGTGTAAAGAAAATAAGGGCAAACATTTAGCACTAAATAAATTAGATGCACAATGAACTAACTGAGTTTCATCTGCCAGAATTACTCAGCAGTAACATTTCATTAACATTAGATGTTTAGCAATAGGTTTACAAATTAAAGTGCTCTAACAACTTTCCCGTGACTTCAGGCAGCTGCTAAAGGGCCGGGGAGCAGCCAGCTGACCTCGGTTGTGCGTCGGCACGTTGCACGTTACGGCACCGGGCTTTGTGCTGACTCAGCGCACTTGTCCAGCAATCCCTCCAAGGGATGCTGGGGTTGTTCTTGCTAGAAAATGAATCCACTCATGAAGGTTGATTGCTGGCCTTTTTAAAAGGAAAAAACAAATGAAGCTGTAAACCAGTATTTAACTGATATAATAGTTTTCCTTATTCCTGCCACACCGGAGTAAAGTGCAAAGCAGGCTCTTCGGTGGCTGTGTAACCATGTTGGCAATGCTGTTTTCTGATCTCTGCTGGGCTGTAGGCCCTATCCAGTGGTGGGCAGAAGAAAAGTTCATGGCTGCATTCATGAGACTTAACTTAATGAACCTTAATTAACCTTCAATAATCATTTTGTACGATTCCACAGAGGGAGGTCACAGCCAGGACTGGATTGAGGCACTTTGCCCATAGCAGCCTTTCTCTTGCCCCCTCGTGCGTGATGGAGAGCTCCTTCCCTGTTCACCTCCCCGCCCCAGTGGAAGTGCTGTCGGTGCTGCTTTTCCCACCCGAACATGCAGACAGCAAGCGTGGCACCTGCCTGGCATCACCTAATGAGGTAGCAATAAAGACAAAAGCTGAAGTAAGAACTCATTAACCATTACTTCTCCCTTCTGGACAGAACAGTTTTTCAGGCTGATGTGGTCTGAAGAATATATACGTAAGTACATATGTCTAAGTATGTACACATACAGGAATATATAGATATATAAAAAGAATACCTAAATGTATGGATCACTGGGCTGAAGAACCCCCTTGATAAACTTGGATGACTGCCAAGTCTCGCTCAATGAACAGGTTCCCTCAGCATCTCACCCAGCATATGGGGCTTTTGTTTCCATACTGAGGATGGAATTGTACCCTCAGATACTTCAGTCCCAGTGTCGGTCTTAAAATAAGTTTTCTGGTTTCTGCTGGTATCCTTAAACCAGCAGCATATTTAGGTGGTAAAACAGGATGCGAACTAAAACAGGTGAAACTGCAAGTCTGACGCTACGGCCACCAACGGCCTCTTGGGAGGAGCCCATTTGTGCAATTTTGATCATTGTTTATGCCATGAGCTCCTCCACCCCAAGCTACCCTGCCCAAAAGGCATGTGGAGCAAACCCCAGCATTTTTGAATACAAGCTACAAATGTATTCCAGAAGATAGAGATTTGGTGCATCCTCAGGTGTAGAACATTTAAAAACCTTCCCTATTCAAAGATGTACCTGGTAAACATCCAGGCAGCAGCTTTTTGCAATTTTAATGTTATTTATATATTAATGTTCCCTAGCGTTAATATAATAGGCTAAGTATAGAAGATAGCTGGGGACTTTAGGATACATCGGGAAGAATACAGCTTCATGAAAACAACATTTGGAGCTAATTACAAGACCAATGGGTTAGAACAACACTAAGCTGCCAAAAATCCCTGGATAGTTACTTATTCATAGCAAAATGAAACCCAGCAATTGAGTGGGGAAATGTAGCTGTAATAGAAATCATGCCTGGAATATTCATAGAGAAGTTTATCAGAATTCTGTGGAAAATACAGTATTAACATTCATAGGCCTTGAATGCATCCTTTAGGACACTTCTAATTTCACTTTGAGCTACATCATCTTTATGCAGCAATAAGTTTATTTCAGCACACCATGTTCATTTAAAAAAAAACAAAAAAGATTGCTTACATGGAAACATATTTAATGAAATCTGAAGCTAGGTAAGGACAGATACCTGTAGCAGTATTAACCTTGCAGAGGAAGGGTGGGATCTGTTAGGATTGTTCATATTCAGCTGCATGCAGTCAGGGTTAATCTTTGCTATTCCTGCTGTTGCAACACAAAAATTATTTTCTTTTCCCTTCAGTAACAAAACAGAGGAGAACTTGGCTGTTGAGCAAAGATTTAAACATCATACCTCCTCAAACAGGCGTGTGTTGGGTCACCCTTTGATGACTTGCATAAATGTTACTTTAGGAGACTAGTTATAGGATTTCCCCATACAATTTTCTTTTGTGGGGTGTTTTCTTTCTTTCTTTTTTTTTTTTTTCTGTATTGATGATATCGGCCTTGAGATTCAATGGTGCTGAGGAAACTACAGGGCTAAGTGCAATGGGATTTGTTCCCTAATTCTCTCCGTCTGGAGCTGGTTATGGAAGAGCAGTTGCTGGGCGTTGTGTTTGCATTCTGCAGCTACAGTCGTGGTAGGAGGTTTGATTAGAAGCAAAGCAGAGCACAAGGCTGGAGACGACACCTCGGTGAGAGGCTGCTGCTGTGGGTAGGAGGGGGTCGGTTGTGGGAGCTGGGGAGGGAGGCAGCACAGCAAGGGGCAATGAATGCAGAGGTGTGGGAACTGCATCTGCCAGAGAGCCCCGATGGCTTACAGAGGCATACCACTCCCTGGCTTCTCTCTTCTTTTGCTCTTTTACAAAATGCCTGTAAATTGAGAGTCCCATGTGCTTTTAACAGTGTTTAGTGCTGTGTTAGGTTTTGACTCTGACATTTTGCTATAGAGGATTGGAAATCGCTGGCTTTTCTCCTAGCTCAAAGTTAAAACAAGAAATATTTGGGAAATGTTTCTGAATATTTTTTTCCTTCTTGAAAATCTGTTTTCTATAGAAAGCAAAGAAAAGCAAAGAGAGATCCTCATCTTCTCATCTGAAAACCTGTAAACTTGTGTTTTGCTTGTAGCTACAAAGAGCTATAAAAGATGGAGCCATTCCATGGAAGTTCCTGTTTCATTCACAAAACCATTTTTTCCTGATGAGTTACAAAGCACTTCCACCACCTATGCTTGCATAGTTTGAAAAGAGGAGTCTCAGCTTTTATTAGACCAACCAATGTAATCAGCAGGCAAGGCAAAGCCTGGAGGTGGTGCAGCTCCCAAATATCTCTGTGCTGCGTTTGGGGAAAGGTTTCAAATGTAAATATTTCTTATCAGCATCCAGAGAGCTTTGGTTCTCCTTCACTACCCTATCGACGTTTCAGCATCACTGAGCCTTTGCCCTGTCGCTGTTGGGACATACAGCGTTACATACCCAGCAGTGTGTGTGTAGCCCCCCATATCCTGGAATCGGGGCTTCCAGCCACTTCCCATTAACATCAGCCTGTTGGAAAGACCCACTCTGTAGTGAAGGCTAAGATGCTGCACACCAGCCAGTCTGCCAGAAGCTTCTCATTACTGACAAGTGCCATTAAATTTTATCCTGTTTAATGTCTGCGTTAGAGCAGAGCCTTCCTTTGCTTTGTGAGGTTTAATGAAAGATTAGGGGTGGGGAGTGTCTGGTTCTGTTGTCGCTAACGGAATGCCACCACAGCTAACAGACAGTATCAAATACTTTTTTGGTGCCAGTTTGCAGGCAGAATCACCTTGCTTTGCTTTCATCCATTCCTTTGCTCCTTTCCTTCATCTCCCATTCAGTCTCCTAACATCAGTCACATGAAGAGCGCAGTCACAGGGGTTATCTGCCTGCCTGCTGTAATGCCGTGGTTTTACGGTCAAGTTTCTGTGGCTTTAAAGAAAATATGAAAAAGGATTGTGTTGCACACAGGCTCACCCAGCATACCATCAGCTAAACGGTGAATTCAATTAATGAGCAGTAAAGATTGATGGTGGCTCAAAAGGATCATTATTAAAGGCTGCGACAGGGGTCTGCTTCCTCCAGGTGATGCTTAACCTGATAATCCAGAAAGATCCATCCTTTTTCTTTGCTCCGTGAGGAGGGCACTGCCAAGCTCAGCACTGTTAGACATGCCTGTGCTGGACTTTATTAATGTATCAATATATTGTCTGAGGTATGCAAACTTTTTCAAGACTTAAGCTTCTTTTCCTATGGCTTCAGTAAAAATCTTTGTTCTTCCTGCTCTGAGTGAGCCCGAATCACTGCCCTTCTGGTTTGGTTGGAGCTGCCCACCTCCACTGCCAACTCGGTACGTGTGGACAGGGAGGGAAAGTGAGTCCAGCCAGTAAAACACTACCTTTTGCTCTGTATACACTATGGCAACTGACATCTAAAGGAAAATTGGACTTCTGGTCTGGACAAAAATCTATAGACTAAATAAGCTGTTGTTACTACTCTCTTTAAAATAAGCTGAGGACAGAATTTAACATCCTGGACACCCCAACAGTAAAAAAGCAGCTGCTACTGCCACAACTTAAGATGATCCAAGGTGGCAAGGTTTGAAAAGAGGAGTCTCAGCTTTTATTAGACCAACCAATGTAATCAGCAGACAAGGCAAATCCTGGAGACTCAAGTACTTCAAATCCCTTGTTGGTTTTAGACCGATTGTTTAATTTAGTCTAGCAAAAGATACATTTTCCTTCAAATCCTGTTACCTTTACTTCCGTAAACAACTTGTTATTTTTATCTTCAAGAAAACCCACTTAAAGCTCAACTTTTCCACTAAAACTATTTTTCAGTTTTTTAGAGAATTTTTTATAACCTGTTCACCTGCATGATTGCCCCTGACTGACCACTGCACGTGTCCCAGTGCTGCCGGTCAGATTGCTTCTCCCTTTTTCTGTAAAGCAAGCCTCTTCTGTAATGATCTAGTAATAGAGAAGTTGAATTTTAATGCTCCACATAGGTGCTGCTTTGGAGTCTTTAATCTTCGGTTAACCCTGATACACCTCCATTTGTACTGCTGCTCATTGGACTATACTAAGAGGAAGGGCTTAATGTCTGTGTTTATATAATGTGCTGTAATTCCTGGTCTGTATTGTGCAGTGTGTGTCTGATCTGTCCCATCTGGTTCGAGGGCTCAGAGGGCCTGTACGTGCCTGCAGGCACCAATGTTGGTCCTTCGTGTGCTGGGGTTGCCCAGCCAGGGCAAGTCCCTGCTCCCATTGCTGCCCAGCCCCAGTACTACCCGCTGCAACGTGGCTTACGGAGGTGCTGGAGTACGTAAGGCTTGCTGGGGAATGGGAATGTCAGGGTGACTCCTCTGCAGCCAGGGTTACACCTTCTTACAGTGTTTTACCGACTTTTGATAAAAAGGTAATCCAAACTACCAGGAATACCCAGCTGAAACATGCAGAAAACACAGGTTTTATAATAATTGATTTGAAATGGGGAAGAAAAAAAAATGCTTTCAGCTGTAATCCCCTCCCATCTTGACCTACATTAGCTGGGAATTCAGAGTGAATGCAGTTATGGTGGCCTCTGTGCAAATAATCCCTCCCCGCTCTGTGCACTCTCCCCAAACCTCTGCTGTTCCCTTTCCCCTGTGACACCAGGCATGCTGGCAGCTGCTGTAGCTGCAGCACGTGTGCTCGGTTCCTGGACTCGTCCCATTTAGTCACTGCAGACTGTGTTTTCTGGGGAATTTCTCACCATTTGTTTGGATACACAAACGTCTCTATCATGATTTTTGCAGTGAATAAACAGCATTTTCATTTTATGGAAACAAAAATGCATTCAAAAGGTAGAATGCCTCATAGGACTTTGTTGTTACTATTGTTCCCTTTGTGCTTTTTTTAAAAATATTTTTCATTATAGTTTGTGTCCCTAAAAAAATTGGGACATCCCCCTAAAGCTTCTCTTCCTATTTCCACAACTGCCAGATATGGATGTGAATTAAACAAGCAAGCCAAGTTATCTGTGATGCTACAGAACACTATTGCATGCCAAATGGTTGTGGTGAAAGGGAGCTGCTTCGATTGTTTATCTCAGATTTAGCCCCTTGTTTTTGGTTTCCATGTAATTTTGTGAATCAGTTCTGATTTCAGTGGAATCAGTTGTTTGTTACTAAGCATTTGCAGGAGGGAAATTCTTAGTCCGTGGATAGGGTTTTTTTGACTGTTTGCTGCAATGATGGGTCATCTAATTACCTGGTGATGCCTGTTCTTGGCATGTGGGTCTCTGAAATGCCAGGCTGCATCAGCAGAGAGGTAACAATAAAGGAGTTCTCGGTGCAAGGTTGGGAGAGGGGAGATTCATTTGTGGAAGACTGAAATTCATGAGTATTCTTCCAAATACTCTTCAGACTACTCAACTGATGACTAACATCCCTGTGCGTAAGAATGCTTCTGTATTGGTTTAGCAACCAATTATTATATTATTTCATCAGTGTCATAGTAATTACAAAGGATTTTTCAAAATCAGAAAACTTGAACTTCTCCCTTGGAAACCTGGTCAAAAGGTTGCACACTACACCTCTTATTTTCCATCGTAATATCCTCCTGTGTATTTCTGCCCCTACAAACCCTTTCAAGCACTGGGACTTCACCAGCTCCCTCTGCTGTGTCACAGTTAGCTCTCAGCAGTCAACCGTTTGTAGCATTATAGTCTCTTGTTCTTACTCAAAACCTCAACGTTTCTCACTCCTTAGTGTTCCATCAGCTTTGTATTTGCTAACAGCTAAATATTCTATTTGCATCAAAATGAAGACAGGATTTTTCAAAGAGAATGAGGTGCTTATATAGCCTTAACACCAAGGAACTGGGGCACGTGATTCCCCTAAGCACAGGGCAGAAAAATTTCAATCCTTTCGGTTTTTGGTGATTACCCTGTCTGCTGCTGTGGGGAACGGGTGCAACCTTTTATCTGCAGGCATGTCTGTGTCTGGTACCAGTTTTCTTATAATTTTTTTTCTGATGATACCAGGAATATAAATATCCAACCTAAGCTAGGATCTGTTGTACACTGGGTTGTAATTACCTGGAAGAGACCAAACTAACAGAGATAAGAATGTGCCTAGATAAGCTGTGAGGGAGCGCCCTACAAAAAGATGCAGGAAAGTCTTCTTGTCCTACTATGTCTTAGCAGGAGCTGCAGGGCTTCCCCCTGCGGTGATGCTTGCCAGGGACAAGGGGTTGCTGTGATGGGAGTCCACAGGAGCCCCAGATAGTCACCGGAGGGGAGTCTCTGGTTGTGGAGGTCTCAGGAGTGTGTGGCCGCAAGTGTTTAAGGGGAATGGGGAGAACCCAGACTCTGGAGAAACTCAGCAGCACAATGTTTGTGCAGGGCAGCCAGGCAGAAGGTTAGGTTACACTTTTCAGTAGCAGTGGAGTGCCACCAAGGGCTGTGCTGAAAGAGCTGGACCACGGCACTTTCCGTGAGGTAGTAAGTGGAACTCTGGTTACTCAGTATGGATGAATCTTAAAATTAGACAGTAACTGTGATGTTTGCAAAGCTGGAACAGAGTATCAGCACTTCTGCTTTCTGATGGTCCCTCTGTACAATTTTAAGCATAAATAATTTTACAAAGCCATATATTTTTTCATCTGAGGTGAAATACCCTTGTATTTGGTCATTAATTAACAGTACAGCAAATTAAAAATTGACATTTGGTTGTACAGAATTTGTCAGCAGAATTGGAATAAATTGCTCTGGGTATATGTAAAGGTCCTGGTATTCCTGCAGCTAGTTGTTCATGTGCATTGAGATGGACTCCTGCTCCTGCCTGGTTGTGATTCCTTGCCCAGATGAAGTAAGAGATATGGGAGTAAGGACACAGTGTCTAGCACTGGAATTTCCAGACATATTGGAATTTCCTGGGATTTCCCTCATTTGAGGGTTCTGCAGAGCCAGACTCAGCTTAGCCTGCAGACCCCATGCTCCCTGTGAGCCTGAGGTGGCCAGCATCGGCACAGTCCAGCTGGACCCTCCTGACAGCAGCCACAGCCACCATGGCGTTGGGGAGAGCACAGACAGCCCAAGGGCTCTTTTGTAGGTTTTCAGTTCTGTTTTAAAACTTGGGGAAGGATTTCAGTGCTAGCACTGTGTGATAACACAGGCAGCTGGTCCCCACTCCTCATTAACAGTGCAGGGAACGACATCTCCACCAAAGCAGACAGGGAAAAAAGTCCTGACTGCCACATTGCAATAAATCGTGTAGCTCCACTGCAAGCTGTGGGAGGGCTAAATTTAAACCCCTGGGTTTGTGAAGCCCAAATTGAAAGACAGAAAAACAAGAAAAGCCTCTTTGCTGAACACTCATCCAACATCACCCGCTCTGGAGAGGCTCCGAGGTGCTGTGGCCCTGCACCGCTGCTCCAGGCTGCCTTGGGGTCACCAGTCCTGGACTGGGTGCTACAAGGCAGCTTCACACCAGAGCACTTGAAACTCCTGGAAAATGTGCAATAGCCAGCAGTGCCGGGGAAAGGCTGCCAACAGCCCCCAAGTGTCACAGTACATTTTGGGCAAAAGCAGTCCTGTGCAGGAGGGGCCGCTGCACCCCAGGGCTGGGGCATGAGCCTGGCCGTCCCACAAGGGCTCTCCCCCTGCTCCTGCTTAGGCAGCGGGGCCAGAAGCAATGGGTCAAGACCATCACGGTCCCCAAGTGACTGCTGGGTGACACACCGTTACAGGTCAGAGATCCAGATAACACCTAGACTTTAACATGCATCGACGAGCACAAAATACCTGTCTTACTCAAGTTTTATGTTTTAGAAATCTTTGCTGCTTATTGAGTTTCTGTGAGCCATGTGGTGATGCCTTTTTTGATTTTGAGATATTTCCATTATGCAAAATCCATATCCATCCGTATACTTGGCTGCTCCCACATGGAGCCGGCCTTTCCAGGGGTAATACCAGTAATGCAATCAGTGAGCGTGCCGCAGGGAGCACCAGTTGCAGTTGCTTTCCCAGAGCACTGTGTCTCAGGGTTGGGTGTGACTTCCCAAAGGGTGGCTGCTCTGTTTTGACACTGTGCTGCCACTCGCCCATGGCAAGTTCGGGTTTTCATACCGGCCTCCTGCCTCTTCCTGCAGGCCACCCCCTCTGCAGGGAGTTTGCAAATCGTTAATGCATCCCTTGAACGGGGACATTTGCAGAGAAAGCTGATACAAAGTGACACCAAGAAGGAATTTTTAGCTCAGATGTAGCCTTTGGAAGCAGAATATACAATATAAAGCTGCAGTTCTTGACATGCTGTCCCTGAGACCACACAGCTCTAGGTGGTTTGTTGCATTCAATTCTTGCTTTTTAAAATATTGGCTTAATCAAACACTTTTAGCCAGAATAAAACAGCATGAAAGGCATCTAAAAAAGATTCATTTTACTGTCATCTTATGCTTTTTGTTACTACTACTGCAAATATGAATCAAGATTGTTTCATGTTAATGAAGTTTCCTTAAGCTGTGGGATATAAACTGCATGTTGTATGGAAATTATGGAGCTGAAGCACAGAATAGTGTAAGATAGCATATGCTTTTCTCTTTCCATTCCTAAAATATCAAACTGTGTCTTTTTCCTAGTATGTTGGCATTCTTTACCAGGTGTCTAGCCTCTTTTAATGAGCATGTCTGTTCTGTAAAGGTGTCACACAAAGGAATTTGCAGTAGTAGCTGCTGGCGTTCAGCCCTGTCAGCAGGGATGCCCAGCTAAAGGCATCAGTTCGTACCTTATTGACAAATCTTTCAATTATTCTATTTCTTAAGATTTCTCTGAGTTTTCCATGGAAGCACTCCACAAGCCGTGGTCCTTCAGGAACTCCCCGGGCATTTGTCCTTCAGTAATTCTGATTATATTGGAGCGAGTCTGACATTCAGGGTTGATGTTGAGCATCTAGCTCACTCAGCCTATGCCCACGAGCCACCTGCCCCTATTGTATCCTGCATGAGAACGGGCTGTAACGAGTCTGTTCCTCCTTCAAGGAAAATTTACCGAGGAGACAGCATCGCTGACAGCATGGCATCAGCTGTAGGAATGAGACCCAAGCTACTGCTCCTGCTCTAGAACACGGCAGGCAGGATCTCTCATGTCCCTCCTGGAAAAGGTGAAAAACCTCAGATAAATGAAAAAATCGTAATGGAGATGAACACACAGGGGGCAGAGTGCTGGCGGTGTGCAGTTGAACGCAGCTGGAATGCCTGGCTTTCCCATGGCTCCAGCTAGTAATAGGGTGATGGAGTAAATGGTTCAGAAAAACGTGCCCTCTGTCTTTCAGGTTTTGTGTGCAATAACACAGAGTTTTGATTTTTTTTTTGCTTGTTCCTCAGTGTTTTCACTTGTTCTGTACTTTGAGAGCTGTTTTCTCCTCTTTCTATAATTTTGTAATTTTCATGCAGATTGCTTTTACTTCTGGCTTCTCCACGCTTGTAACAGACCTTGGACTCCCCGTAAAGAACAGTTTTGTTGGTCTGTTTATAGTTTTCTCTTTCTCAAGTAAAATTGCTCCACAGCAATCCAGTGGGGCTTTTGCTCCATTTCATATTAAATTCCAATTGAAAGGCAACGTGTCATAACAGAAAAACCTGATGCCTGTCTTTCAAACGACCTCAGTGATTTAATTTAGCACTGGTAGATGGCTGATTGCAAGAGGGCTGCAACAAGAGGCACACTATCTCTCTTGCTGTGACCATCAGCTGCCACCTCACTGCTCCCGGGCACAGGGTGCTCCTGGCCGTGTTGGCAGGATTTGCATTTCTCTTCTCCTTTCTTAGCTATTTTCCAAGTTCAAACTCCATCACCAGAACTGCTTCAGCCCCTCATCTTTCTCCATGCTCTCCAGCACTGGGTGCTGCTGTGGGTGCTGGGTGGTGTGGGCAAGGTGCCATGGGGCTGCCCAGGTGCCCTCCCCATAGTGGGGCCCAGGACTGCCCCTGCCCCATTGTAGACCTGGGTGATTTCTCCTTCTCACTTGTGTTTGGGCTGTGTCCTTCCCTGCATGCTGCTGTGCACTCACATACTGCTAAGGAGAAAGAAGCATAAAGACTCCAGAGCATTAAAAATACACTTGCTTTAATATAGAGCCCTATGGGAAGCAAGAGAAGGGATTGAAATTCTGGTGGCGGATGCTGGATGTTTCAGCTCGCAGCTATATCAAATATCCCCAGCGTTAGAATAAATCTTCAGAATGCGAGATCTGGGGTTGGTATTAAACCTCAGTCTAAGCAGTCCTGAGGTTACAAGTCACCTCATCCAGTCAGACCACTTATTAGTTTTAGTTTTGAACTAAATTCTGCAAATTGGACCAAGCGTGTAAGTGCAGGGAGCCCTTTCTGCAGCTGAGCAGGCTGGCCGGTGGCTTGGCTGCTCTGCTGCAGGACCCTGACCCGTCCCCGCGTACGGCACGTTGGCTGCAGCCCCTTTCGGGAGCAAATCTACTCCTAGCTGCCACTGCAGTCTTCATGAAACAAACTCTGCAAGACAAGCCAACCCCTTAGTGCATGCTGCAATTATTTCTACCTTTCCATTTTATTTTTCTGACCTCAAGAGACCTGAAAAATCCTGCTTAAAGCTGCGCTAGCTCTGTATCCTCCTGGATTTTCTCCCTCATGTGACAGATCACTCTTTAACAGAGAAACATAGTCACATAGGGGACAGGTGCCTGGGATGACAATATTTTAATATTTGTTTTAAGATTACTCTGGGAAAATGGATTGACATAACAATTGTTTAACTCATCAACTCTTAAAACATGTGCTCTGTGGAAAGTAAAGGGAAATATGGTTTAACCTGAAGGACGGTAGAGAGCTGTGACTCATCCCTCAGGGAAAATTTCTCTTTTGTATCATGAATTGATGCACTGTAGGCCAGTCGGGAAGATAATTCAGAGCAGTACACGGCAAAAAGACTTTTAACTTAGAAGCAAGTTCTTGTATTGACAGCACAAATTATATAAGTAATTTGTTTGAAATTAGTACTTTTTCTAAAGTAATTCATGGCTCAGGAAATTCTCTTTGGTTAGAAGTTTTCCTATTTTATGAACAGATCTACTTCTGTTAGCCAGTGAGTCATGCTGCTCCCTCCAGCTAATACAGAATGATGCTCGCAATTATGGGAGCTATCAGCTCCTTAATGATAAGGATTTTAATTTGGCTGCTTCTAAGACATGCCATGAATAGAAATCACAAGGGCCTCAACTCCTTCTGCACAAATCTTAATTGCAAGTGAAACTTCAGCAACTAGTTCACAGGATAAGTCTTCTTTAAGGTACTGGATGCATTCACTAGTGAGCCCTTGGAGAGATCTGCAAGTAGCTCTATGGCAGGAGGAGGCTTATGCTGGCAGAAAGCCATGCAGATAAACTCTGTGGTCTAAAACTGGGGATCAGCTGTGCTTGTGAAATGGCTGAACCTCTGGCACAGCCTGAGAGGTGAAGCATGGTGCTGCACCCCAAATGCTGCCTCCTGCGATGCCCCTCAGGCAGGGACAGGGCAGCAATGTGTGGGGCAGGGCGGCTGGGCTGAGGGGCACGCATCCTGATTTGGGTGCTGGGCACCCTGGGCACTGCTCCTGCAGCCCAGCCGCGTCCTCTAGTGAATCACATCAGGGTTGTCTACTGCAGAACTTCTCTCTCCGGCTTTTCATCACTTGGTTGTGATAAAAAGACACAAAAAATGAAATAAAACCATCAATCAAAAGACAATTTAAAACTTAAATCTGCAGATCAAGAATGGTGTATTATGATTCTTGTCTTACTTTTTCGCATTTTCCATCCTAGTTCGATTTAATTCTGCAGCTGTTTACCTAGAAATATAGGTGCTTTTTTAAGGACCTGTGCTTTTTTGCTTCCACAACAGGACCAAAGATGTATCACATAACTGCTAGACTGCAGGAGATCTCTCTGCTACTATGTACAATAAATAATTTTAATACAGTTCCATCTCTTCCACCCTCTCTGAAATGATTAAGAGCCCTGTTTGGATTCTGAACTGTGTTTGCAAGGTGGCATTAAAGCCAATGTCTTAATGAAAAAGGTTTGCCCATGTCAGGGGGAAATATAAATTATATTTACCTTTATGGAGACTTTGTTTTGAAATGTCTTTGAAAGCAGCAACCTATATCAAGAACTTCATTTTTATATGGCTCAAGGCTTTCCTGGTCTGCCAGTGATGGTGGCTCCATGAACAGCAGTGAATCACTCTGGCCTGGCTGGCTGCCACAATTAATGCGAGCACATGCTGCCTTCCCGTAATTACTGTGCACTCAGTGTGGATTTGGAGCGATCCTTCAGCGTGTGGTCCATGTGCTTCAGACACAGAACAGTCTTGCTCTCATGGTCCTTTCTCAAGTTCTCCTCTGGGTGTCACAGCTTAGTGAAATAGAAGCAGATTTCTGTAAATAATTTAGATGCCCTGGTTTTCATTATTCTGTATTTTCCATCCATTTTCACAGCAGGTTTCGTACTGGTTGTATCATACTTCGGTTGCTGATAGCTACAGGTAGCATTGATTGATAGGCAGGTTTTTCCAGCTTAAAGCACGCTCTTAGATTTTGGGTTGGGGATGTTGATTGATTTTAGTTGAGACACACTGAACCCAGATTTTCACAAACCTCAGAGCCCCTGGGCACCCTTGGCATGAACATGACTTTGAGAGTTGCAAAGCTCTCCCCATGTCCCAGATATCCAGGGCTACTCAGCAGCAGCAGGTCTGGGGCTTGATAAACTGGCATTTATTGTGACCAAAGATTTCCTACCAGCACTACTTCTAGCTGCATGCTGATGCTCTGTGTACAGTCCCATATGGTGTTTACTTTACCTTGATAAAAATCAGGACCTACAGTCACCGGCTCGAGTGTTTGACACTGCATGCTCTGCCTGTGCTGCTGGAAGGTCCTTCCCTCTTATTCATTACTGATTTATGAAAAATAAGTTGGCAGTGTGTGTACAATGTCTGTTGGAAAATAAATGTTCCCCTCGTGCTTGGCATCCTTCTTGGCAGATGTAGTATTGACAGCAGGAGGAGAATTCATCTTCTCCTGGTTATGGCCTCCACAGCCACCGGTGGGGACGGAGCAGGGGTTTGGTGCATTGCATAGCTGGAACAGGGACATGTTTCAGGGCCATTCGCTGACCAGATTTCAGTAGCAAAACGTAGCTACTAAAATACATATTTTTGAAATACATAAATCCTACAGTTTCTGAGTTTAACAGTCTTCTGCCAAATTATTTTTATTTAGAAAAGTGTGTCTTTTGGAGCCTGAGTCTCTTTGAACCTTCCTGGTCTTTTGTGCTTGGTGTGGTGTGACTCCTTCCACAGCTGTGACTGCAAACAGTTTTGATCTACTCAAGAGTTAAACATAGAAAAGGATGTAAATTCGCGTGGCGAAAGAGAAAATCTGCTGATCTGTTGTTTGAAGAATCCAGGCACTGCCTCATGAGGGAGCCATCTCCAGCTCAGTTCCTTGACTTCACAGATAAGCTTTTAAAAGCTTCTACCTAAAATAGCTGTGTGTACCTTGGGGGTTGCAGTTTAAGACTCCGTGGCCCTGCTGTGTGCTGCTGACTAATTGCTGTTGCCCTCCTTTAGCCGATATAATCACTCTCGCTCCTTCCCAGCAACTGATACACGTGCCCCATCCGCTGGCCCTTTGCTCTTTCATCTCCAAGTGGCAGGAGGGGAAAAACTGATATTCAGTGGGAGTAAGAGACGTTGAATGTCACTGAGTTTTAGTGCTTGAGTGCAAGGTTTATGCATGCTACAGAGGTTGGTTTGCTTCTCCCAAAAGGTGGGGAAAATGGGCTGAAACCCTATTCTCTGCACATTTTGTTTTCCTACATAGTTACTCACCTCAGGTTCCTGAGAGAGTTGGGCCCATGTCGATCCAGACTTCATGAGACAGGGGATTTACAGCAAGCTGAGCTTTTAATAACTGTGAGTTATGGGAAAGGACACCAGCCATAAACCTCTGCTAACCTGCCTGCTGCTGCTCTGGGCACACAGAGATCACTGCAGGGACTGTGGGTGGGTGACAGAAGAAGCACCCAGCTGATGGAGCAGCTCATGTGCTGCCTCACGCTGATAAAACTTACTGAGTCAGGGCAGGCTGCAAAGCTCCCTTGCCCCAGTGAAAGCTGCCTGTGTTTTCCTGGCAGACCTTAGCTCAGTTTTTTTCCCAAGTCTTGCAGACTGCAGGAGTTGTAGACACGACCTAGTCCAGCTCCTGCTAGTGGGAGCCCAGCTTGGATGCACTGCACAGCTGGTTTTGCGTCTTGGCATGCCTGGCACCAGGGTAGCTCTGCTTTGTGGATTTGTAACACCTCACCTGGATGGACACCCCAGCCGCAGTGACAGCCTCTGACCTCTTGTGATTTAGTATTTGCTATTGCTTCAGTGCAGGGAGCATAGCCACTAGGTACGTGGACACATGCAGAATGCAAAGTGGGAACTGCTGCAGTTTCTGTGTAGATTTCTGTTGGTGCAAAAGTGAACGGAGTGCTCCAAGCCAGCATCTGCTCCACTGTTCACGCTGGGGAAATGCCTATGTGTGGGGCTGAAGCTGGATCCTTTATGTTATGCTAAATCAGACTCCACCTGCCTTGAAAACCTCTTCAACTCTGCCCTTTCCAAAAAAAGACAAACAAACAAAAAAAAACCTAGCCCATCTATAAATGAGCAGAACGTGTTCTATCTCTGTTTTAAGAGGAGACAACTAAACACAATTATTTGTCATGATCAAAGATTAGAAGAAGAGGCTTTCAGGCCATTATCCTTACTGTATGCAGGGAAGATTGAATTTAAAAACAAACAAACAAAACAAAACAAACAAACAAAAAACCTCAAAGATTTTAAAACAAGAGATTTGAGGAACCAAACTGAACTACAAGACTGTGATGCTCCAGCTGCAGTTTGGAAGGGAAGACTACAGCCACTTCCACTGCCATATGGTACAAACACATTCCTTGTTTACAACACCCTTAAGCTTTGCAAAGGACGCACTCTCATAAATCAGATAGTTAAACAGGGCTTTACTAACTCTCTTTTATGAAGACCCTGTGCAGCGCAGCCACCAGGCAAGCCCTGACCCTGCTGTCCCCAGCACAGACGTAACCCCAGGCCCCTGCCTGCAGCCACAGCAGCCCCAGAGTCTGCCCCTGGGCTTCCGGAGTTTTCCATCCTTCTTCCTCTGCCAGGTTTGCACCGTGACACCATATGGCCGCAGTGCTGCACTCCCTCTTCATCTGCCTGCCTCCAGCCAGTGTGGATGGACCTGCTGCACCTTGCAGCCAGCTATGAGCAGGTTTGCATCAGCCTTTGCTATTAAAGACAGACACCAGAAATGCCAAGGGCTTTACAAAGTAAAAAAATAAAAGGAATTCTGTGCTCCAAAAGGTATTAAGGTATTGCTTTTTAGGCATTTTTTTTTCTGCCAGAAGAGTTTCACTTACTCATTAGTCAAATCCCTTCTGAAAACCCATTTATTCTGAGGCTCACAAGTACTAATCTGCATACATCATATCATTACCTTTGCAGTTTACAAGGAAAGGGATTTACATCTAGCTCTGAGATCTCCTACTGTGTGGGTGTCTTCTCTGACTTTTTTTTTTCCCCACTCTTTATTTTGTAAATGCAGGGAGGCAGAGCACCCTCTTCTCTCTTCTACAGCGCCAGCCATACTGTCAGCACATAAGGAGCAAATCATAACTGTCAAATCCTTTCCTATTTTACTGTTCCAGCAGCAATCCACAAGCAGCAAACCACATATTCTAGTTTTCCACCGACATTTCAGTAGCCCTGTCTGCGTTTTGGTATTTAATTCTTCAGCTGATGGTTCAAAAGAAAATTCTCAAGATTGTCCTCCCAGTGGGAGCTTGGCATCCTGTGCTTGGTGATAATGTTGGTATGTCCCATGTCACTTGGTCTGGACAACAGAAAACAGTACCCTTCAAAAGCAGTTGGTTGCTTCTAACAACATTAAATCTACGGCTTTGTGCAGTGGAAAAAATATGTACTGCAAAAATAGGTGTTATTATTGACAGGGGCATAAGCAAGAGTGCAGCTTCAGGAAACAGTGAGACACTTTGGCCTAATTACTAAAAATCTATGTTTCAGAGTAGAGATAAAGGACTTGGCAGCATGGGGCATGATGTGTGGGTCAGCGAAGGATGGAAATTAATGTGGTGAACAGTATGGGGAAGTGGGGCGATTCATTTTGTTCCTTACAAGTTGCTGTGACACCAGTCGGGTGCGTTCGGAACCGCTGGGCAAGCAGCAGAGACGGGAGGGTTTGCTCTTGGCAGGAGCTGCTCTCTCTGCCATGGAATTCTCAGCTCTGAGGTGCTCTACAGGCAAGATTTCAGTCAGCATTTTGAAAAGTATTCAAAGATATCAAGAGTCTATAATTCTCATGGCAGATGTTGCTTAGCCTTCCCAGTTGTTTCTGTGCCTTCCATGTGTGCAGCCCCGTGTAAAAGCCAACACCTCTACAAGCATCTTCAGGGATGTGCAGGAGCCGGCTGAGCTGCAAGAGTAGTAAGCGGCTCCCATGCAGCCCCAGGTACAGCTGTGCTGGCGTGCAGGGACCCTGAGAGCTGCAGGCAGCCCTCAAAACGTTGGCATTAGGCTTGGGAGCTGCGTACAGACATTTGGGTTGGTTGGGTTCCGCTTGCCAGTGGGCAATCAAACCTGCCTTTGGAGGAGGCAGACGTTGGGACTGGGTTGGAGCGTTGTCAATCTGAGACCGTGTCTTCTTTTGTGGCACGTAATTCTCAGTCCCTGTTCTTTTCATCAACTTCTCATGGACTATATAGGCAGAAAAATAAAAGGTTCGCTGTCTCTTGCAAGTAATGTAGGGTATTTGAAATGTTTGTGTGTGCACATAAATACAACTGAAATTAAAGGGCAGTGAAGACACCTGAAAATGAACTCAACAGACAATTCTTGAAGCACTTGTGTTGCTTAGAATAAGCCAGCATTTAATTTCAGCAACAGCATGGGGATCTATAATTTGCATTTTATAGCACAATCTGTATAATTTAAAAGCCATATTAATGCTTTTCCATGTAAATCAATAGTGTGAACATCTCAGCTATATCTACCGGCTACTGAAACAGTCGGTCTGGGGGAGAATCTGCAGATGCCTCTGGTCAGGGCACTTGCTCAGGGTGTCAGAGACGGAGGGGCAGACCTGCCTCTGACCACAGGGCTGCACGAGCCTTTTTGGCTTGTCCCACTCTTCCAGCAGTTGGGTGATGCTTCCAGACACTTCTAAGTGCTTGAACGTGACTTTTCCCTCCAGATTGAATGAGATGTTTTAGCTCTACCAAAGCTGAAATCAAACTGAAAAAAATCTTTGCTTTTTTTCTTCCCTGGTAGCAATGCAAACACAAATTATTTGAGCAGCCAAACCATAGAGCTATACTGGCACTAAAGGAAAAACTTCAGCGACTATTCCAGGATGCTCACTGGGTAAGTGTGTGTCTGCATGCCCAAAAAAAAGGGACAGAGCTATGGAATTAATCTAGTAGGTAGGACTGTCCTGGAGCTGTGTCACACTATTTTGCCTGTGTCACTGGTGACCATGCAGGGAGCTGCTGTACGTCTGTGGAAAACGCAGCACTCCTGGTGCAAAGGGCAATGAAATAAGAGTCTCTAGAGGAACAAGATGAACAGGTGAAGGTAAAAGAGTTTCTCCAGGTGTGTTGTTTGAAAATAATTACAGCAACTCCAACCTGCTCTGCCTTTCCGACAGCCCTGCGCTTCCTCTCACTGACACCTCTGAGCTTGTCTAGGGTAGTAAACCAACACTCTGGCAGGATCAAAATCACAAAAAGAGATTCTGAATAAAATCAAGCATTATTAAAGGGTGCTTAATTGCGTGAGAATTATTGCCCTCTCACGTGGTCCATGCCACAAGCTAGACTGCAAAACTGTGTTTTCTGCAGACCTGGGACTGATAAGTCTAGGTAATGTGACGGCGGTCTGCAACGTACAAGATGAGCTGGCAAACTGGAGTTTACCTTTGTGGAGAATGCGACTGTGGCACTAAGCGTGGATGCTGCTCGGAAACTTGTGTGTAGCTGGGTGCTGCTGACCTCATCTGGCAAAATGCAGGCAGGCACCGAGGGAAGGCAGCTGCCCTCACTGTCCTGGCTTCGGTGTGAGGACAGGGTTTATCTCACTGCTGGCTGATAACATGGGTGTAAGGGTACGCACAGGCTTTCCCTGCTGCAACAGGAGGTCCCGATGCTGTGAGGTTCCTGGTCTGCTTTTTATATATATAATGCAGTTTTATAAAATGGGCAAGGCTTTTCCATGTGTATATTAGGCCAGTCTAAATTTCCAGGTCATTTAAAATGAAATTACAAGCTATCTAGTTTCTTCTTAAGTTATTTAAATCTATTATTTAACCTTTCCTGGGAAAGAACTCTGTCATCAATATTTATATATGTGAAGCACAAAAAAAGTGGAAGGTTAAGTTACCAGAACAAAATACCATGTGTGCCAAAATATTTCTATACCTTCCTTTTTTCTATACCTTTCTTCCACTTGCAAAAGCTATTTACACGTGCTAATTACACGCGTAGTTTTTTCATGTGAACTATGTCACTTAGGCAGGCAACACTCTGAGACCTTCCTTGCCCCATAACTCAACTTCTAGTCTTGAAACTAAACAAGTTGTGGTTCTTCTAGCCTGTGCCCAGTTTGGGATGACTTTTGTGCTGAAGTTCATGTCCATCCAGCTCCCAGGGTCTCTGCAGCACATAACCTGTGATATTTGTAATCTTCATGGAAAGGCAGTTTCCAGTTTAACATGTTCTTGCATTTCTTTCTGAAGCTTTTGCCTTGGCTGTAGTTTTTAACTGTCTGTAAAGTTCAGATGATGGTGACTGGGGCAAAACCACAACATAAATGTGTGGGGCCTCAGCATGCAGCTGACTGTGGAAGTGGCCAGATTATTTGGCTTTATTCTTACACTCTTTGCTCGCTGATCTCTGTAGGTGATTTTGCACAGAAGTTTCCCATCAAGTTAGATATCCACCTGTCCGGAATTTCCTTGCATATTTTACACTATAATTGCGCTACAGAGAATATGGGAAGTTCAGTGATAGATTTCCTGCATATTTTAAAGTTTCCTATCTCAGACTCAAAATACAGACAATGTAAGTAATTTATCACATAGAAACCTGCTAATTCATTTGCAGGCATCTCACTGCTGGAGCTTAAGCCAACACCCAAATAAATAATTTTTTTAAAAAAATATATATAAGTAAATACAAAGGTTGTTAACTCACATCCCTAACAAGTAAGTTTCATTGGAATTTCTGTTTCTTTAATGCAAGCACACCTCTAGTCCATCATCAGTAAATCTATAATCATTTTAATAGCTCAAATTCAATCAGCCCTGTAAGCCTCATTTTCTGTAAGTTTCTGCTATAAGGGAGCTAGTAATTTCATATTTAAACAAATGACCTTTATCTCATGGATAATGATTTTAAAATAACAGGAGAGCCATAACATGATCAAAGGCCATAAAACGGAAGGATTACTCTGATATATTGTGGGCTGTAACACATTGGGAGTAGCTAAACCTCTTAGCTTTTTGGAGATGCTTTCTAAATTTTTCATGTGATGCAAAACACCACCTTGTCTGCAACTACACCTGCTTTACATCTCCCTCGGAGAGGTCCCCCAGGCCATGTGTACCTTCCTCCTTCCCTGCCACACACCCTACATCTCTCAAACCTGAGAGGTGGCCAGTGTCCAAACCATGGCCGTGGCTTCTCCACGCTGCTATCGGACATCCCGGCATGGATCCTGGGCCCCAGCAGCTGAGCTGCTGTACCACTCTTGATTAAAAAAATGAGAGAAGACTCTTTAAATATGAATCACTCCCTGCTCCCAAGAATTACAACCAGGTTTTTAGGTAACAAGGGAATATGGCTCACTTTGAAGTACAGTCAGTAAAAAAACTCAGAAAGATGAAATACATCTCTGGGTATTAGATCATTAAAACACTGCTTCTTATATGCTACTGGGATCACAGAGAGTGGACTTAACTAGGAAAATAAGAATTAAAATCCTGAAGATATTTGCTATGCTCCTTGCAATCAATATGATGGAAATTCAACTTAAATTATTTGAAAATACATTAAAGCATCACATGGTTTCAGTAGTTTTGTATAAATTGCTTCAGCTGAAAACATTTCAAGAAAGATTTCCAGCTACATCTCTATCACAGTCTTACGTATCTGAGATTTTCTTTTCATTGCTGATTTGTCTTTAGAGCTATTATGGAGGTATGGTGGTGTGTGGTATAATTCAGGGTGGGCAAGGCTGAAATCTAGAGGGCCGAGGGCAAGTAAATAAGGTATCTAATAGATTCAGTGGACACGTTGAGAAGTAACAGTGTGTATGAGTTTAGCCTACTGGAATTAATGCTGAGGGTTTATTTAAACCACTTCTGTTGCAAAATGACAGTTGTTTTACACTACGTTTAGATCCTAGGTTAATAAAGAGTAAACCTTTGCTACTTTTCCTGAACCTCTCCCAGTCCGAAGGCACGGATGTCAGAGCAATGCTGGCTGTGTGGGGTGCACCACAAACCCCGAGGTACCTGCTTGCACCGCCTCGGGGCACAGCTCACCCCCTCCAGGCAGGCAGGGCCCTCGCACCCACCGCGGGAGGTGGGCAGAAGCAAGCCAGGCTGCTCCTGGGCAGAACAGTAACATCAGTAAGTATTGCATAGAAAACAGAACAGTTTAAGGGCTTTATGCTTAAGAAATGTTTTCCAGGGGTGCCAGCAGAACATCTGAACTATTTTCTGTGTCAGTTCAACGAAATCTTCAGGACAATTCGTTAAAATTTTTGGAATTCCCTCCAAGTTGTACAGTAGGAGGCTGCATTTGCTTATTGAACATAAACCAGAGAGAAGGTGGCACAAAACAGCAGATGGTCATTCCGTTGTGTTGTCCTGTTTCAGAAGGCATTCTCCAATGGTGAGGGCTCAGAATAATGTGCCGAGCTCCTGTCCTGGTTTCAGCTGAGGTAGAGTTAATTTTCTTCTTATTAGTTAGTACAGTGCTGTGTTTTGGGTTTGGTGTGAGAACAATGTTGACAGCACACTGATGGCTTTACTTGTTGCTGGGTGATGTTTATAGTAAATCAAGGACTTTTCAGTTCCTTGGGCCCTGCCAGCCAGAGGGCTGGGGGTCACGGGAAATTGGGAGGGGACATAGCCAGGACAGGTGACCCAAACTAGCCAGAGGTATTCCATGCCATATGACGTCATGCTGAGTATATAAACTGGGGGAAGAAGGAGGAAGGGGGGGAACATGCTACATTATGGCGTTTGTCTTAACCCGAGTACCCATTACGCGTGATGAAGCCCCGCTGCCCTGGGGATGGCCGAACACCTGCCTGCCCGTGGGGAGTGGGGAATGAATTCCTTGCTTTGCTTGTGTGTGCAGTTTTTGCTTTACCTATTAAATTGTTCTTATCTCAACCCCTGAGTTTTACATTCCTTTCCAATTCTCCTTCCCATCCTTCTGGGTGGGAGGGAGTGAGCAAGTGGCTGCATGGGGCTTGGTTGCCGGCCGGGGTTAAACCATGATGGCTCCTTAATCTTGTGTTGGAGCTGCTGTTGTACCAGTGCCCAACATTTTGTCTGCTATGGTTTTAAACACCAGACCCTGTGCACCATCACTGCTACTGTTAGTCAGCGTTCCTATATCCAGCTGTGCAAAGCTGGCTATTTGCATTTCAAGTGTCTCAACTAAGGGCTAGTGGAAGACTTTCACCTGGAAAACTAATCATTTAGAGTACAAAGGGTCAGGACTGAAGAATCTTTTACGGTCACAAGATCATGTTTTTCAGAAGCAAGGTGTTGAGAAAAGCCTTTAAAAATAGATCTTTGTAGGCTCAGAACTGTGCAGGAACATGCACAGACATGATCTGTTCCTTTACAAACTTTTCGGAGAGGTTTCTCTGCGGTTCACCCGGAGCAGGCATGGGGCTGTTGCTGAGCTGTACGCACAGCATGATGCTGCAGAGCAGTCCGTGAGGGTGAGGGCCCTGTGCCAGCGGCAGGGTGAGCGGTGTAACTGGGCTCTTGTCAGTCCTCGTGCTCAGGAATTGCTGCCAGTTGGGTTTGGGCTGTTAAAAACACGACCAGGGAGGCTGCAGCCGCGGTTGGGCTGGCTGATCCGGAGCATGAGCACATAGGCTTTGCAGTCTGGGCTGAGTTTTGGTTCCAAGTGTGGAATTCCCAGGAGAAATATTTGTCTTTGGAAGACAAACCCATTGGTTCACTATACATCAAAGTTAAACTGTTAGGGGAGATTGTGCTGCATGGAAAACAAATACCTCTATGACAGTTAATCCTCCACTAAGCGCTTTGGCTCCAGAGGTGCCTTCCAACCTCAACTGTTCATTGATTCAATGAGACACTCAAATGGGATTGAGTACATTTCTCTGCCTGACCTTAACGGCTGTTGAAGCAATAATTCTTCTTGTTCGAACACTTGTCAAATTCCTGACATTAAAATTTTAAATTATAATTCAGATGAAATAAAGAAATCTCAGGCTGCCTCTCACAGCCTCATTATTTCATGCTGATTAATGTTGCTGCAAACTTCTCATTGAAGCTGGTGAGCTGAGAGGAGCTGAGGTAAGGTCTTAACCTCTAAAATCCCTGTAGAGTTGTATCAGGGGCAGTAGCCTTTCAACAGGATTTTTTATACCAATCTGTATTTCTCGTTGCAGGGTATAACTATATGTTTAATTGCATAGGAAGGTCTAAAGAGCCTGCAGAGAGGAAGCAACTTACTGTCAGGTTCTTTAATTTTTAAAAACACAGTTTGAGAACACGTCAGTTGGGTTATGGGGTTGCTTTCCAGCTGTATGTTCTCCTCATCAAACTACTGTGTATAAGAACCACTTGGCTAAGTATAATGCTAAGGACGGTCAGTGCAGGTTCTTTTTGACATTTAAATAATTTAGAAAATGTTGTATATAATGTTATAAACCAGTCATCCTTGTGGCTGCTATGCAATCTGTCAGGTAATGCAAGAGCAGAAAGGTCATTTGATTGTGTGTAAAGGCAGTATTTTTGATAGTGACCATTCCTCTGTGCTTGGAATAAATGTTTATATCCTTCTAAATTTTCACAAAGGTCCTTGCTGCAAGTTGTGCAGTGCTTAACCAAGTAGCAAGATTTTTAAAAATCTTGTTTAAAAACAAGTTTTAAACTCTTGCGTTTCTGGGTGACTTTTATCCATGGGGACCCCAAGGTATCTTCCAGCTTCCAGTGCCTGCTATGTATTGCATAGACTTTCCAGAAGTTAAACTGGTGAAGTAATTTTGAAGAGTTGCCCAAAGCTTGAAAAGTACTTTATATGTTATATTCTGTTTAATACAGGCTCAGAATAAGAAAGGATTAAGTTAGCTGAAGACAAAAACCATGTCTTTTCCATAGTTGTTATCAAAATCTCAATGCTTCACACTTTATAGGCAGCTAAAAAGGAACCTTTGCAGCTTTTCTGAGAAACACAATGTTGTTTGATTTTGGAAAGAAATGACGGAGCCCAAGAAACCTGAGGCCAACAGCACTAATATATATGACAGCTGCCTTGATTTCCCTGTTCCTCCTTCGTTAGATGCAGAGGTTTTTGTCTTTGAGTTGGGCATAAAAAAGACCTGAAGGAAAATTAATATTCTTCCCTTTTCCTCACTGGATTCAGACAAGCAGTTTAAAAATTCTTCAGAAATTAAATCCCTCTGTGAGCTGCCCTCTTCTGCTCTGAAACATCACACGGGGAGGAGCTCATTTTGGCAAGAAACATGCTGGCTGCCTTCGTGAGAACGGACTGACAGAGAGCACTGCCACAGCTCTGCAGTGCGGGTGCGTCTGGCTGGTGCAAAGGGCCAGTTTGCTGCACGTTAATCTTTGGGAGGACCCCCAGTGTCTCAGATCAGCTGAAATCTGAGAAACCACTAAAATATATCCCCAAATCCCTGATAGCTGCACTAAGCACCTTCTCCCAAGGCAGTTTGCTTGATGCTTTCAGGCAGTGCCAGATTTTCTCTTTCTTGTTAGCAGTAAACCAGAGAAAAGCAAGATGGTTGTGGCGAGCTGTAGCAACTGTTACGGTGTGGGTTGTTCAGGCAAACCCTCATTTTGTTGTGTAGACCCAAAAACGCTGCAGCAGAGCTGGCCACCGAGGCTTCATCTTGAGATGTCTTGCATAGACTTGAGTGTCCGTGCCCTCACCCCACACCGGGCTGCTGCACGAGAGGGCGACATAGTTTTTAAGCTTCTTGCTGGAGCTGGCAGCGGTATGATGTGGGGTGCTGCTGGGCTGCCACAGCCTGGGCTGCTCTGGCCATGCGTTTCCAGGAGCTTGGGGGTACCAGTGGCCCCTGAGGTGGGGGCATGGCCACCTTGTGGTATGCCCTGCATCCCTCCCCTGCCAGCGCTGTGCAGCACAGCACTCTCGCGGCGCATCATTTACACTTCAGGCATAGTCAGCTAAATATGTGAATTTAGCAGATAGTTGCCTCCCTGGGAGCTGCTGTCAGGGCCGGGCCTGGTGGTTAGGCGGTGGGGTGCACTGACAGAGGGCTTTGCTGCTCTCCCACGTGACAGTACGTGGCCACTGCAGAGCCTTTCCCCCTAAAATGTTTTTGTCCGAGCTACAGCCCCTCTGGTCATGTGGCTGGGGACTGTGGGCAGCCAGCGAGCACAGGGCAGTGCCGTGGGGGCAGCCCAGGGGCACAGCCACCCCCTCCTTCCCACCATCCCTGCCTGCAGCAGGAGGCAATGGCTGGGAAGGGGCTGCTCCAGTTGGGACAAGCACGTTCCTCCCTCCCTCCCCAGGAGCCTCATGCCCTTTTCAGTGAAAGAAAGCAAATTTGCTACTCTCTCAAAACTGTATTTCGGTTTTGAACTTACTTTTCATTGTGCTCCAAACAAACCATTCACCAGCTCTGCTCCTCCTGCCTGTGCTCTGCCAGGGAAGTGTCAGAGATGCTTCAACAGTGGGGAAATGGCATAAGAGGTAAAAATCTGCATGTTAATGTTCTTGTTGGCCAGTTCTTAACGCCTGCACAAATGCTTGCAACTCCATAGTGCAGCACAAGTGGAAATCACTCTTGAATTATTATCACCTGATTAAGAGACGGAAACAAATTGTGGCAACTGAGGTTTGCTGTGTAAACCTGAGGAATGTGAAATGGGATTTAATGGGGTCTTGACTTTGGCTTGTTAAGCTTGCTGATGAGGGTTATAAATCAAGCACTTATGGAAATGAACTGTTCACTAATAAGTAAAATAAGGCGTGCATTGAAAAAGATAGGTGTGAAGAGTGCTATCTAGTGTTATGCATGTCTGAAGCTACGCTGGACGTTTTTTGATCTTGGAGCAAAGCTAAAGTTTAGCCTGGATTTTAACAGCTCTTTGCTGTCTATTGTTGGAAGGGGCATATTATGACAACACTTCATTTTTTAATTGCTGACTTGAATTTACATTTGTTTACTGAGATGCTAAAATGAACTGAGGATAGTAATAAATAAATAATAATTAAAAAAAAGACTAGCAGATGTGGTCAAAGCAGCTGGCTAGTAGAAACAGGCTTTGTGAAATTTAGATTAGACCAAGATTTTATTTTATTTTCACGAAATTTTTGCTGTCTACAAAATGTCCCATAAAAATTCTTTATTTTTGTAAAAGAAAGTGAAATTGCTTTTATGGCTATTTCCCTTTTGGTTTTATGTTGTTTCAAGGTGTCTGTGCAGCATCACAGTAGAGGCATCACAACGGTGTTTTAAATACCGGGCACCTGCTGCTAATGTTCGAGCTGTTTCACTATACCACACACAGGAAAAGCTTCTGTTTTAAAATAAATCATGAAGAATATTCACATAAGAAATCTGAAGATTTGGAGGCTTGTACCAGCTCAGTACTCTTCACGGGGAATTCAGTCTGGTGTGTACGCTTTGCATACATGTTCATGTTACTTCTCACCTGTAATACGGAGATTGGAAAATTGTGGTCAATTTGCTGATTCTGAGAACATCAGTCAAATGGTAAATAATCTTACTAGGAAAAATCTTTTAAAAAATCACACTTATTGCTAGTCTTTGAACTACACTGACTCAGCCAATACTGGTCATCAATACCAGAAAAGAAAGTTTCAGCCAGATATGCTGAACTTGGGCTCATTATGAACCCCTAAGCCCTTGCCGTAGTGCAGTACTGATGCTGCTGTGTCTTGCCAAGGCAGTCATGTCCTGCAAATAACATTTTCTTAAATTGTTCTATAAATTTGAAATTACGATGGAGGTCATGCAGGTTCGTAGGAAAGCTAAGCCATTTCTAATGGATTCCTGTTCTTCACAAATGAAGTGCAGCTCAAGAGAGCACTTCATTAGCACCCCAATCACACATTTTTCAAGTGGGATGTTTTCAGTACAATGTTGTAGATTCACAGAGTTGTGCACTGGTACGTTAGAGCAAAACTCTTCAGTAACATTGGCTAAAATATATGCAGTCTTAAAAACAGGCAGGGGACTCTGCTGGGAAGTTCTCAGATTTCCAGATGTGAGAAGTGTTTCCCTCTTTTGTCCTTTCAATACTGGCATAGTGATAAACTGTGATGGGACTGCTTCAGCTTCCCAGGCACTACCTGAAATCCAGCAGGTAGCTCCCATAGCGAACTCATGACCTGAGCACCAGCAGCTTCCATTTACAGAGGTATACAGGCACTGAAACAATAAGACAATAATTTCCCAAATGGTGTGCGTGTGCAGCCTTACAGCTGAACACCTGTGAGATTCACCTCCTCCTAGCCAAGAATATGCCCACGTTCTGCACCCCTGGTACTATTATGGTAATCCCTCTTGAATGAGAACCCTTGCTTTCACCTGATTAGCTGTCTGGGAATCTGTTCTCAATGTAGCTTTGATTGCCGGTAATAAAGACAATTTGATTCTCCCTTATGCCTCAGCTGCCTGTTAAATTCACTTTGGACAGATAACACCAGCATTTTGCAAAGGCATGTTAAAAAAAATTGATGTGTTATTGCCTACAGAAAGATCAACCCACTGAATATCTTCTTGGTGTCGATTTGAGACGCTCATCTGAGAACCCCAAGAGCTGGTTTAATGCTGCAAGCAGATTGGCACAACCCTTTTGTTTTTTTCTGGTTTTTCATACAGCATCAGAATCAAATCCAAGCAGGATGGGTTTGCTAAACGGGTAATGTAGGCAGTGCAGCCCCCAGCACACCCAGCTGTGTCCTGCAGCCCGGCAGCACACTGAGGCATCCCTAGACACACTTGGATGCTGCTATGTTGGGCTGACATCAACAGCTTTGACCCTTTGTATTAATAAGGCACTGCAGTATTCGGTAAGATGTGAATTATAGGTACGTTTATCAAACAAATCCATGTTTCTCTTGGCTCTGGCACTGTATGGAGAGGTAATGTTGGGCAGGGCTAGTGAATTCCAGGGCGTGGAAACAAAGTACAAAGTCTGGTAGTGCCTGTTTGTGTCACCAGTTAAACGTAGTTCCTATTGCATATCTGGGTTGAGTAAGAGTAAATAACGTGGTCACTTCAGAGCAGGCTGTTGTGGTGGCATCACTGGGCAGTGAAGCCTGGCTTAGAGTAACAGGTGAATGTAGAAGCACCATGATACAATTGCAAGAGTGATTATTTTGTATTTATGCGGCAAATGCAGAAATTTAATGTTGCAGTGCAGCATGTGGGAAATTCCAGATTTTGCCAGGTATTTACAATCTTTTGGTAGGGCTGCCTGCTGAAGTCAGATGTCCCCTTAAAGGAGCAGACAGTAATCGCAATCTAACATCATCCCATGAACTGCTACGATCCTCTCTATTACAGCAAGTGTAAGAAAGTGAGCCCAGCATGCTGGAGCTGGAGATGTCTATTTTGCACTGACTATGTTTTCCTCCATATTAAATAAAGTACCACTGCTTCGTAGCAGAGTTTAGCAGCAATTGAGACATGCTTGAGAAGTGAGACATGCACACACACTTTGAAACCTCAGATCAAAAAGTTAAATATAAAATACATTGCATGTTACTGGGCTTTTTATAAGACAAGGGTTTAACGACATTACCATCTCAAAAAATTCAAATCGATGACATGTGGGGGAACAGACTCTAGGGACTGAAGACCATTTTGTTGGTTGTTAATGCAGTGATGATTTCCTGTCTAAAGCCAAAGGGATCAATAACTCCAGTTAGAAAGAAAACCCTTCAGGGAAAGAGAACTTGTGTCAGAGATGTTTGCTGGACTGTTTAAGTAACAATATTTTATAGATCCAACAAACAAGCTATTCCCAGCCCAGTAAGCAACATTCCTCAGCTGCAGGTCAGGTACAGCAGAAATTAATTTAGCTCAATAATGTGTGTAGCTTGTAGTACCATCCACAGCATTACAGAATTAATTTGGCAACATTTCCCATTCAAGCCAGGCTCTCCACGAGGTGGCTCACAAAGGAGGATCATAGACTTACCTGTAACTACATGGAATGATTTGGAAAACACCATGTAGAATTCATTCTGTGTGGCTGGATAGAATCATAGAATCATTTAAACTGGAAAACACCTTTAAGATCATTGAGTCTAAGCATTAACCCAGCACTGCCAAGTCCACCACTAAACCATGTCCCTAAGTGCCACATCTACATGTCTTTTAAATGCCTCCAAGGATGGCGCCTCAACCACCTCCCTGGGCAGCCTGTTCCAGTGCCTGACCACCCTTTTGGTGAAAAACTTTTTCCTTATATCCAACCTAAACCTCCCCTGGTGCAACTTGAGGCCGTTTCCTCTTGTCCTGTCACTTGTTACCTGGCGCAGAGACCGACCCCCCTGCCTACAGCCCCTGTCAGGCAGCTGTGGGGAGCGATAAGGTCCCCCCGGAGCCTTCTCCAGACTAACCCCCCCAGTTCCCCCCGCCGCCCCTCCCAGCACTTGTGCCCCAGCCCCTTCCCCAGCCCCGTGCCTGGCTCTGGACACGCTCCAGCCCCTCCATGTCCCTCTGGCCGTGAGGGGCCCAAACCCGAACCCAGGGTTCAAGGGGCCAGCGGGATGTGACTCCATTCCCCACCGCTCTCCGGCCCGGCCGCCCAGCCAGCTTTGACCCCAGCGCAGAGCCCCCCGGGCAGCCATGAGCAGCCGGTGGCTGCAGGAGATGCTGTGGGAGACGGTGTCAGAGGCTTCACTAAGGCCCAGGACACACCAGCCACAGCCTCTCCCTCGCCCACCAGGCCGGGCAGCTGCTCGTAGCAGGAGATCGGGGCTGTCAGGTAGGACCCACCTTTCATAACCACTGTGCTGGTAGGTGTTTCCCTTCTGCATCAACTGTAACAGGAAGGTTTTATCCATCCCAGCAGATCAATGTCTGCTTGAAATACAGTCACAAATGAGCATCACCTCTGTGTGATTAAAGCAGGTCAGAAAAGACTTCCTAAAACAGACCATTGGAACAGCTTGAACTGGGAAAATGTTTGCTCATTAGGTGTGTTTTGCATTCATACATAAATGGTAGTGAAGGACCTGACGGGGTCATCTCAAGCCCGTTCCCTCCCAGTGCTGTTGATTGCCATTGTCTCATGTCAATGAAGAGCTAGTGATGAGCTACATATATTAAATGCCAAATATGGTTTCAATTTACATGTTGATGTAAAGTATAAAGTCAGTGTATGAAAAAGTTTTCCTGAGAAACTTATCTATGGCCTCACAGAATGAGTAACAACTTCTGTCCCTTGATGTAGTAGCAATGTACTAGCAGGTGGGGACTCCTGCACTTGGTGACTGTCTGCCAAAGGGATGTTCTTATTTCTGAAGAAGGAGGACAGTCCTTGTGGAGGGAGAATGTTTAAACCGCTTCCTGATGCAGTGAAGGCTCAGGTACCCTTGGGACATTTGGATGGAAATGAGCCCGCCGGGGAAGGTGTGCAGGCTGCTGGCCAGGACAAGCCCGGAGCCAGGGTGAGGGAAGTGCCTGCAGTTCTGGGGGTGAGGAATGAGAAGGAAAGGCAGGCTTCTGGCTATGAGGCTCTGTGAAGTATCTCGAGTGTTATTTTTCTTTCCTTTTTAGCACCTGTGTCTTTGCAATTTTTTTGCTTACTGCTCCTTTTGTGTGCTGTCTAAATACCTATTTTATATTTTTAAGACTTGAGTAAAGGGTGCTTTTGAAGTAACGGAAGAGCTCTGTTGCAATGGCTGTAGTGGTGCTTGTAACCGACGCGTTTGAGTGCTCACGCGGTGTGGGACAGTGAGACATTGCTTCCGAATGCCCAGAGGATGGGTGCCCGCTCGACCACACGGGCTGCTTCAGGAGCTCCTGGTGTAGGAGTCTGAGAGGAAGAGGTGCCTTCTGGTGTTGGGGTCGGGATGCTCCCTCGTCTTTGGAAAGTCAGGGGACACTTCTGCAGCCAGGGTGGTCCATGGCAGAAACGTATGGCTGGCAGCCTTGGATTTGAGAGGATTTCTACATATGCTTCTGTGCACTAGTCTGCCCAAAGTGGGCATAACCAGTGTTCAGCTTCATCTTAGACTGCTGCTGGGAATGATTGTCTTTAATTTGCTTTAGCCAAGCCTATCTCTAGCTCTACGTAAGTGGGGTGTCTTTTTTTTCCCCTCTGTTCTCACAGGTTCTTTTATTGCCATGCAAATATTGATCTGGAATTAGCATAGACCTAGCTCTACTCCCACAGACATTGCAGAAAAATTTAGGACTGCGCTTAAAATAACAGTTGTTTTGACTACCTCATCCTAATATGAAGTGCCAGTTCTTGATGACTGATATCAAATCACCAGTTTTGCCTAGACTCTCTTACCCCTGTGGAGGGATATCATTCTGTGCTTAGCACCTGAAATAGGATTTTAAGTTAAAATGTTGTATCCAGATCTCTATATTTAGCTCTTCTTGTTTCAGAGATATTCAACTTGCAAATGCCTATTTTATATAAATCTTTTTTTCAGGTATTTGCATTTAAAATTTGGTTGGACTTATGTGAAAGGCTCTGCATAGCATAAGACAGCTTGCTTTGGAGGCAGAAAAATAAATATACCTCCCACTGAAAAGTAACAACCGTGCATGTTCCTCAAAATGAGCGAGCGATGATCACGTCTCACAGTGCTATTTTTCCACTGTGACTAATGCCCCAATTCCACTGTCCCCTGTCCATCTTTTCCAGTGCAAAACACTGTAATTCATGCATGGAGCTACACCCACAGATATGGACGCCAAGAGCACTTAGCAGCCTATGATTCAGCTCAGCAGACTAAGATAATGTATCCTATAGATAAAGAAAAATATGCTTTTAGTCTACTGCTAACCTTTTTTCTCCGAAAGGAAAGGAATTATCTGAGCAGGGTGCTCCGCTTCTCCAAAGGCAACAGCTGTGCAGAGATTAAAATGCCTGTGTCTGTACACAGCCTAGCCAGTCCCTGGGGTAAATGCAGCTCAGGTAAGGGTGCTTTACTTCGTGCTTCTGTGTGAGCCACCGAGACCTCAGTTTAGCTAAAGAGTCCTCATCGGTTCTTCTTAACCACATGCAGTGATCATTCTTACAGCATGGGCTGGTTTCCATCTCTGATAGAGTATGAGTACTTCTAACATCACTTGGAAGCAGGCAGTCATTGGGATACTTCCTAACATCATCATTACACCAGAGGGAATCTGCAGAGACCGTGGCAAACAGCAGGACTTTTGTGTGAAAGCTACTGATCACTGTAATAGCCTCCTTCTCTGAAGGGAAAAATGGATATACCTGGAGCTGAAATCCAAGGAGACCCTGAGGTACTTTATAGCTATAGTTAATGGAAATCAGCACCCAAACAGCTCTGGGAATCCGTCTTTCTGTAAGAAACCCTTGTGACATGGCTGGACATGCTGTGGGACATGGAATGAGAGAAGCAGGGCATCTACTGCCAGCTGTCACACTGGCCCTGGAGATGGAGAGAAACCAATCTCTGCCTTCTCACCACCTGGAGTAAGGACTGTTGCCCTAGTTTTGAGGGACAGCTTTGTTGGAGTTTAACATCGTCTGATGTGACCTGAAGAACTAGAGCAGCAGTGTCCCATCACTCTGTTAGGAGCCATAAGTCCTGTCTACTGGTAGGTTTGTCCCATTTTTCCTCTTTATTGAACGTCTTTCAGAGATGGACGAGGTGAGAGCTTGTGGGCTGTGTATACAGGGTGGACAGCCTTCTTTGGTCATGCAGCAGGTGGGCATCCAATTCCTCTGGACACTAGACTGTTCTCAGGGGCCCTCAGGAAAAAAAGGGGTTAAAATGGGCTCTTATTCACAGGAATTGCACTTGAAGGTTGGGCAGTAGCAAAAGGGGTCTCATTTCACTGCATTGGGATTTTGTTTCATGACAAAAACCGTCCATGCTCTGGCTTGGTGGATGATTTTCAACTTCATGTGAATTCATCAGGCTTTCATGATGACAGTAACTTGTGACCTGTGTGTTCGGTGAGCCGCACTGAGGATCATTCAAAAAACACCCAAAAAGCAGCAGCAAAAGATGGAATACCTGCCTTACGAAGAATAAACTCTCAGTAACAGAGAGTCCAGATGCCAGAAGGATCAGGGCTGTAGGATGTAAGATTGGAGCTTGATCTCTGGAACACCTGGTGGGTGGCTTTTCCCTGAAGTACAGCAAGGGGTAACAAAATGCTCTTAGTGGCCCATCAGCCTGCAGGCACTGATGGCTGCACAAATACGAAAAGGTACATGGCTGTTAAAATATTGCCTTTGCGGAGCTGTTATGACAAAAGATATCTAATGGTAGATTCAGACTGTACTAGCAAAAGCAAGCCATCAATAAGTAAGATTTTGTTTAGACCAAAATTTCACTGAAGGACTAGGGTAGGGGAGCCCCTACTTTGAAGAAAACAACTAAAATAAAAAGTTAAATGCAGCCAAATCTGTCCTGCAAAATCATTTCAAAATGGAAGCCAGAACTCTGAAACATCTTATATTTGTTTTTACTTTGAAGTTGGAACAAACTATTGAATTTGGTACCAGTCAGAAACAGGTCAGATTGACCACAACATAGTAAACATGAATGCATTTTTATTTGTCCTTTTTTTTTTTTTTTTCCCTGTGACTTTTGAATTGTTGGTAATTTTAAGGTGTTTTTGAAAACAGAAAAGAATGCTGCCCCCCACCCCTGCAGGGCAGAGAACAGCTTGAATTTCATGTTTTGAATTTAAGGGGAGTAGTGGGTTCTTTCACGCCAGAGCCAGCTTTGTGGGCAGACTGCTGTAATACACCGGTAGTATGTCCAGATTACTCCCCTTTTATTGTGTGCTTTGTCATTTTGAAAACCATGCTTCATTCTTGTGAGTTGGATTTCCCAATATAGCAGAGAGGAAGAGAATCTTTTGGCTTCTAATTTGTAAACAAAGTGCTTAGGACCAGCTGTTTCTCCAATGTGGTGAGCCAGCTGCCCCTGCTGTCTGTATCTGCCTGGCACCAGCTTTTTCCTCAGTTCCTTCCTGCAGCAGATGCTAGGGGTTAATCCTTGGGAGCTAGCACTTCATTTTGTGAAGCAGAAAGTTGTTTTCTACATTTATTTGCATCCAGGTGTTTTTACTCAGTGCATCTAGCTATTCACAGGACTGCAGTTGCCTTTCAGGTCAAGAAGTCTGTGCTAAGTTTCCACCCACTGGCATATTATCCTCCATGTGAGGCAAAGCAGGGATTTTCTGGGCAGTGTCCATGTGTCACCAGCACAGCGTGTGGGTGAGGACACAGCAGGATTCGCAGGCAAGAACGACAGCAGGTGCCTTACACTGGTTGCAAGTGAGGAACGCTGGGATGGCATCAGTCTTTGGTCCCTTGAATTGTATCTATAGTGTGTTGTAAAGTAATTTTACTGAAATGAGGCTTTACAAGCCACTTAAAATCTAAAACCCCCTTAAAAATCACTTAAAAATGAAAGGAAAAAAAAAAAAAAAGAAGAATGGGAGGGTTGTGTAATGAAAAACCCAGAAACTTCACATTTACTACAAACTCCTGAACTTTAAACATCTATGTACTCAAGAGGAGATTTAATACTTTTTCTCACTTTGATGCCATTATGATAGAACACTTTACAACATCTGAGCTGCCCAAGAATGTGAACGGGGATGGTCTTTGAGATGGTAGAAATCTCAAAGTGGAAATGAATTCACTAGAGATAGGTTAGTTCCTGAAGTCTCTTTATAAAAATGTTTCTCTCAGTCTGTTAAGATTATCTGCTGCTGTGCCAACTCCCTGTGACAACACAGGAAATGAAAAAATGATGGTAAGAAATCTCAGACTGCTTGTTAAGCCTTTTTTAACCATCATACAAAACCAAGGGAGCAATGTACTCAAAAGAGGATTTCCCAGTCTCTCAGAAGCACAAACATCACTGAAGATTGGGCTGCACTTGGTATCTGGATAAGGGGAAAAGTTGTGGGGGTTTATTTTGTTGTTCTTGGTTTTTTTTTTCTTTTTTAATGTTCCTTATCAAGAGTATTAAAAAACCCCAAAAAACCACAACAACATGAAAACAATCAGGTAGCTAGGTTTTATTTCTCGTTTCTGACTGGAGTCTCCTCAGTTGCATATTGGCAGAAATCATGCCTGAGAATGATTAGACAAAATTTACCTTGGAACTTTTCCTCACATCTGTAACAGAAAGTCACGTTGTTTGGGTCTTCTGCAAAAGCAATTGTCACCATATATGTTGTGACAGAAGGACTGGAGGGAAAGAAAAGCTGGCGTTACAGCTTTGGCCTTGCCCTGTCTGTTCTTTGGTACAGCCAAAGAGCGGCGGGACTCCCCCTGCGCCGCTCCCCAGGTGCATCGTCGTGCTTTCATGGATTGTTTCATACTGTGATGTTTGATGTTGATACAAAAATGGTGTTGCAGGCACAGTGGTGCAATTATATGGATTTCACTGGGCTTGTAGGGGATCTCCTTTGGTATAGCCCCTCCTTCTTTGCCCCTTTCCACTGGCTCAGTCCAAGGAGGAGTTTCCCACTAAGGAAAGGTGTGAAAAGTAAGGAAAGGGTGAAAAGATAATGTTTCCAGGGACCGCAGTCTCCAATCACTTATGTCTCTACTGGTTGTAAATTATTGGCTAATAATGGAAGTACTTGGTTTGTGTGTTGGGTTAGTTCAATAAAAGCAATGTTAAGGACAGCCTTTAGTACCGTAAAGCTAGGAGCTGTATGGCTTTGCTTGAAATGTGTTAATTTACGGATGGGTAGCCTGCAAAATGTTCTGACCCAGCAGTTACAAGAGGTGTAGCTCATTCAATTTAGCCACTCACTTTTCAGAAGATCTTGCTTTCAGTTAGGGTTTTTTGTGTTATCCATCACTGCAGCATCTCCAGACCTTTTTTCAGATCGGTAATTAGGCATGTGCTTAGATCTCATCAGCTAGAAAGCGAAGTATATCCTTGAGCACTCTGAAATGAGATGGGAATACCCATATGCCTGAATGCTTCTCTAAATGGGGTTAACCATGTGGAATATAACCCATCCTGTAGTATTTACACTATGACAGTTTGTCTTTGGTGCAGTGGGCTATCAGTAATTCGAAGATGAACTGTGTGTTCCTGACACTGTCTGCGCTCTTTAGACTGAGGTAGTTCCTGGACTCCAGGATGTTTTTTCTCCATTCCCGCTCCCCAGAGAGCCCTCAAAGCTGAAGAAGTTCATTGGCTGTGTTAGAGGCTGGGCATAAATAACAAAATTTCCCTCATTTCCTTTAAGTTTTTAGTAGGTAAATCCAAAAGAGTCAGGCAAGGAAGGAGCTGCTTTGCTGTGCTTGCATAAAAGCTGGAATTTGCTGGCGGTGATCCTTGCTGCCTTATTCTGAGCTTACAACTGAAGGGCGGAGGATATCTGGGGGTCTCTGGATCATTGACTTGACTATGCAGTAACTGCCATCAAAGAGGACTTCATGGGGGACCTGTGAGAGATCAGCTGTAGATCCTTGTGTCTCTAGTGTGGCACAAGGCTCCCTGAGCTGCACTCTCTAGCTGGGATCTGCTCCCTTTTACACTTGCCAGAGCAGCTGGCACAGGGCCTTTGATCCTTGTGACAGTGGCCAAGCACGGTTTGCATATACATGTACAGGGTACTAAAGTATCACATTACCATGTGTATCTATACCTAAGATAACAGTTTGACATCCTCAGGAGGTATTAGAGTGAAAGGGAGTGGTCACAGGATAACATGTTTTGTTGGGAGATGCAAAGAATTTGAAAGTGGAAAGACAAAGCACTGAGCAAGCATTCAGTGTGTTTGCTGCAAATTAATTGTTTATTGTCTCTGTGCTCTGGTGCCTGCCTACGCCACTGGCAAATGTTTGGTAATTTACTCTGAACAGTGTCTATATTGCTATAGGTTTTGTCATAAAACAGCCCGGAGAATGCAAAGCTGCTCTAAGGTCATGATTCCTTTCATGGGATTGTCAGTTTAGTCATAAACAGATAGAAGCTGTTAAGAAAGCACCTACAAAGTAGATTACACCGTGAAAAAACTGAACTCCTCTTCAAATGTTGTCTTTGTAAGAAGATGTCTTAGCAGTCTATAAAGCAGACTTTCTAATAACGACAAGTTTTTGCTTTTCTTGCTTTCCTCCTAAAAACTGTGAAAGGCAGAGCCTGTATATCCAAGTGCCTCTGTCAGGGTGAGCTGACTACATGGACACTGGTCACTTAAAGACAGGCTTCCACTGCCCAGGAGAGAAGCACGTCACTAAGTGCTTTGGTTCTGAGTTACTTTCCTAAACTACATATAAAAACAGAGAGAAGGCTTGAGCGTAAAGGATGCAATTTTCCACAGGGGCACTATTAGGCAATGCAAGGCCTATAATTTTTGTCATTCATCAGAGAGTCCCTATGGACTCTAAGTATATGCTTTATGCTGCTTAAGAAGGTAAGATCAAGACACCTGCCGTAGCTAGGTTTAGCCAGAAGGCTATGCACCACCATCCTTTGACTTCAGGTTAAATGGTCTCGGTACCCCAAGAACTGGTCTGCAGGTAACTTGTTTTTAAGCATCTTGTCTTGCCTTTACCTCACATAATCTTCTGCTTTCCCAAAAGGAAAGCAAAATGCTCTTTAGGAATCTCATTAATAAGGGACAAACAAATATTTATAATAGTCCTCACTTGGATGTAATTCCAGTGCTGTTCTAGACAAAAGAGGACAAGGGGCAAAAGCCATAAAGGGACTCTGTGGGTGCTGCCAGCTGCTGGCACAAATGGCCGCTTGGTGTATTTCTCCTTTTTCAGCCTGGACTTTGTATCTTTATCTTCTTTCTACATCCTCATTGTCAAGACCCTTTCTTCTCCTTGCAACCTGATGCAGTACACACCCACATCAGATCAACACCTCTTACAATTCATTGCATGCTCCAGTACACCCCTCTTATCTCTTACCCTAGTCCTTTCCTCTTGGTGACCGTTACCCTTCTGTGCTCACTGGAAGAGGCTCTGACCTAAATCCTGCTGCTTCCAGGGGCAGGAATGGTCCAGGTGTCCTGGGGCTGGGACAGGCACTGTGATGTTCTTACCATTTCTCAGAACCCCATTGCCAGTTGTTACTTTTAAGGGCAGAAATTCAATAATTCAAATAAGATGGAATGCTCATGATTATATTTGTATGTTTTAGAAGGCACTGACTTCATTTGAATGAAAGTTACAGATGCTTTGACTTTGAGCCTGGCAACGTTGTGGTATGAAATAAACCTTAAAGGATGTTCTTGGCTGGAACTGACATCTCCCTGGGCCGCTGGCCAGCCAGCCTTGGCTGCTCCAGCTTGGTGGCACCCAGAGCTACGCTGGGGCTGAGCTTTCTGCCTTTGGGCTGTTTGCTGCCATTATCTGGGGTTGCATTGGCTGAGGATTGGGGAAATAAATAAAATAAAACAAAATAACAACAAAAAGAGAGAGGCCCTGGCTGCTCCTACCTGCTGCTTCCTTGGCTCTAGCTTCCACATTCCTCTCTCAAACTTCTACCTGTTGCTGGCTGTGCTGAGCCCGCTGCCGCCGGGCCCCGTGCCGGGGCTGAGCACCCTCCCAGCACGGCCCCGCGGGGTGCTGGCAGCCCCAGCCCCTGTGCTGGGCTGGCTGAGCCCCTTGCCCCTGCCCCCGTGCTGGGCAGGCTGAGCCCCCTGCCCCCGTGCTGGGCAGGCTGAGCCCCCTGCCCCTGCCCCCGTGCTGGGCTGGCTGAGCCCCCTGCCACTGCACCGGGAGGTGCAGGGCTGTGCAGGCACTACAGACCCATTTCACGTTTTTCTCTGTTTGCTGGCATCCACAGAGCCATATTTGCTGTTGCCTGTGTATTGAGGATTGGGCCACAAATGCAGATTTCTGTAGGGAAGAAAACAAGGTTTTTCCAGGATTGCACATGCAAACATCAAAGATTATTTGTACAGCGACATAAGATTATGGTAGGATTGCCCTTTGACATTTTGAGTGTCAATGTGCAAAGTCAGTAAAGCACAAATTGGAGTCACTTATTCGCCAGGAAAGGAGGAGAATTCCTCGAGGAGATAAACCTAAATTTGTATATTCTGTCTCCTGCATCATTCCTGGCTGCCTGCCGGGGCGGGCGGGGCGCTGCAGGTGCGCGGCGCGGCCAGCAGAGGGCAGCAGGAGCCCGCACCGCCCGGCAGCGCCGCAGGGGCGGGGGGAGCGGCTGGGAACCCGCGTGGGAAAGGTGCGGGTTAAACCCTGGGAGCTGCAAGGGCGCTTTGCTGTTTAAAACATTGCGAAGTCCTTAACGTTACATCCGGACGCCAGGAATCTGAGGATGTTTTATCTGTATCTGCCTTTAACTGTCCCTGTCTGACAAACACCCAATAGTGTATTCCTGTTGTGGTAGGATTAAATGCAATCTGGAGAAAACGGTGTTCCCAAAATAAGGCTGACTGCTGGCTTTTTGCTTTTGTTTCTTCACCATGATGTCAATGCCACAAGGTGGAGATAAGAACCTGTTTAGATTTCTATCAGATTTTCCTTCCCAGTTACTTACTGGGGCTGGGTCCTCCAGCGGTGTTGGAGTACGGCCCTGGTGGGCTGGCACGCTTGGTGGACAGTCAATGTTTGCCAACAGCTTTTATCCACTCGTTAACTGCTTGATACAAGTCTTCTCGGCCATCATCTTGAAGGTGATGTCTTTCTTCAGCCTCTTGCTAATGCAGAACATGGGACAGCTCGCCAGCAGGTAACCTGCCAGGGACACTGCGCTCCGACGGCGTTTTCCGTGACCCCTCGAAGGTGGTGCCTCAATCGGCAGCATAGTAGCAAAATTTTAAAAGTAGATAAACTCATTTGATGGTTGGAGAGAGCAAAAGAATAAGATACATTTCTTGGCATTTACCCTTCGTACATCACTGAGCTGACTAGCTCAGAGCACCTCCCAAGACCAGGCAGTGCTGTCTTCATCGTGATGGAGCACAGAGGTGCTGGTGGTTTGAGCAAGTCAGACTTGCCCAAAGGCCCCTCAGAAGCATGTGGCAAGTCTCGGCCGTGTCACTGTTAGCCAACAGACAGTGCTTCCTCACACCTGAAATAACAGGAGTAATTTCCTCTCCAGCTGCTATTGTGCTATTGCAGGTGCTGAGACGTCAAAGGCATGGTACTGCGTGGTGTGTAGCGTTTGCCTTTGAGTAACCTGGATTTGACAGCTCTGAGAGACTGATTATTTCAGGTGCTTCTGATAGCACAGAAATATATTTTTATCAGCTGATAATGTAGAAATTCATGTGTTTTAATCCAAAGTCCTTCTCCATCTCTTTGACTAAGGCTATATCCTAAATAGCCAGAAATTTTTGTACCACATTAGGGAAGCATTTCCAGTGCTTTCAGAATTATCTCTAGATATATTTAGCTTTTCATATTGGCTGCTGCAGATGTCCTTTTCCATAATATTCAGAATTGAATATCCATCTGGTCAAAAAAATATCCTGTCTCCTATTCTCCTAGTATGCCATAGTTATTACTCAGTATTATTTGCCTAAGCAGCGTTAGCAGAGCATCCTAGAACCAGGTTCTGTATAGCAGTGAATGAAGTTAGTTATTTTTCAGTCTATTATGTGTATGTATGTTTATATGTCCTGTGTTCAGACAAAGACTTCAGCTCTTATAATGGGGGAAACAATGAGTTATCACAAAATGGAGACAGAAGGCTTAGCCTGGTATTATTTAATCTTTTTTTTTTTATTTATTTCTTGAGTCTCTAGCAGCAAGCTATAAAATCATCCTTTCCTGTTTGCTTCTCCCTGTTTTTCAAAGAGCCCTTTGAGCCACAACATCCTCCCTGAGCTCCATTGCTGGAGTGATTTGCATACGCTTATGGTTTTGCCCCACTTTCAAAGAAACCCATTGCTTGGTGGATTCTTGCACAGATGTTGCTTCCCGTGTTAATGTAAGACAGAAGTGTAAGAGAAATGTGATTTGCATAGCAATTGCCAACCAGGATACTGCCCCACACACATGCTGCAAAAACAATGGTGAGAAGGTGCACAGCAGGAACTTGGGAACAAGCTTCTTAGGCCATTAAATTGTTCTTGAGGTTATAATTTTTACATTCTCCTTGTCAGATAATGGCAGATAATATTTATTTTTCATATTATAAGCAAAAGTACCAACAGACTGTCTCCTATATAGTGTCAGCAGCCAGTCCATGTACTTGTTGGCATGCTGTCAGGGGCATGCTGAGTCTTACAATTTCTGCAGAATTTAATGAAGGAAAAATACCCTGGAAGTGTGCAAAAGAATAAAGGGAAAATATTTGCAATGAGGGATGGGCAAAGTAACGTCAGGTATCATGGACTTCTGCAGATTTATCTTTATTAGTAAATTGCCTGTCAGTTTACGTGAACGTTTCCACAGACAGTTGCATTAAGTTGCTGTCTTCACAGCAGGATTGTGTATAGCCAAATATCGACATTGGTCTGGTTGGCTCTATTTTCCATACACTCAGATCAAAGTGTAGTACTTTTCATCCCAAAATCTTTTATCATGTCATGTTAGCTGAACACCTGGCTTTCCATAGCTGGCTAGGCATGGTTCTAGGAGGCTCTCTATGCATTAAAGTAAAAATAGAAAGTGAGTGGTTTGCTCAGTAATTTCAGCAGCCCAGGTATACACAACTGAGGAGGTCCACGTGTTTGGGGTGTCAATGGTTCTAACATCAAAAAGCTGAGATCCTTAACTTTAAACCACCCGTTTTTTGACTTAGCTGTAGAGCAGCTCTTCTGAAATGGGTTAATAGCTACAGTGCAACACAGAAACTCCACTTTAAGATTCCTTGAGTTTTTCGTGCTCCTCGTCTCGCGGCTAAGTGGGAGTTTGCTATTTGCAGTAAAGCTACATGATGGAGGAGTCCAACATAGCATTGGGCAGTGGAGGATGCTGCTCTTTAGGTCCCTGGGGTTCACTATGCCTCTTTTCTGCACTCCTGCTAGTAGGGTGCCCAGAAAGCCATGTTTCCATTTCTAAGGGAAGCAGCCACAGCAGAAGTAGATCTTCTTTTTTACCACCTTCCTTATGGTAAATGGAAGCAGCCACAGCAGAAGTAGATCTTCTTTTTTACCACCTTCCTTATGGTAGATGTGACAAGAATTATTTTCCACAATCTGCCAAAGCAGAGGACCAAGGACTGAGAACATCCTTGGGGTGCACCATGTAACACGTACTTGACAAGCAACGCTACTGTTGCTTTCTGACACATGAAGTACCAGGTGCATGGAGCTGTAATAAAATCTCAGGGGCAGAGTGCTGAGTCCGAAAGTCATTTTGTTTCAGGCTCTTTTTATGTAAAAGTTGAGTTTTCAGCTGAGGAGCATTTCTTGGACAACATCTTCCTTCTCATTTCAGTGACATGATTGCTATCCCCTGGGTGGTGGCTCCTGGCACATCCCACTACCCCACCATGACAGATGCCCGTGTAGGGTGCCTGTGTTCCCCCACCAGTTCTGAGCTGAAAAACTGAGGACTTTCCCTTGCCTCCCTGAAGGGCTTGGCTCCTGGAAGGGAAAAAGAGGAGAAAGGAGACCAGGCATGCCTCTCTGCCCTGGGGAGACAAACACACCCTCGGTAGTCAGATCCTGTGTACTGGCAAAAACATAGTAGGAAAGTCTCCATCTTCCAGTCTCTGAAAAACAGGCTGATGTTTCCTACAGAGCTGTCAAAACACACTCACATCACGCATAGTAAAACATCTCCTTAGCCAAGTTTTACGGTGAAAAGCTGCAGAGACTACAGCCTCTTCAGAGACAGGCAACGGCAGATGCAACCCCAATGCTGCTGGGTGGGGAGACCTTATGCACAGGACAGCCGTTTGCATTGTTACCATCCTTGGGATGCAGAAAGGTGCACGCTGTGCTTTGGTGTTTGGGTCATGTCGATGCATTGGGCAGCCAGTGGTGTCAGAAATCTATGAAACCCGGGGTGGGATGTACCTCATGGAGCACTTTGAGGTGGAAACAGCAGTCTGCCACCCATGGTGGGAGAGGCCCTTCTCATGATGCTTATTAAACCACCTTTCATGAATTTACTGTGGCAAAGAGGAAAAAAAGTTTCTCTCAAACAGTTTTCATCCAAATGTCTTGTAAAGAAAACAGCTGGGAGACTGAGGTAAGGGAACTTGCTAGAAAAGCTCAGCTTACTCTATACATTGGGGTCCAAGCACTTGCTACCATTGCAGGAACAGTTCACCATGGAGCTGGTGGGTTACTACCTTACTTCTATTTAAAAGCTCAGTTACAGGTATATGCACCCCATCTTTCTAAATCTGCTCATCCTTGCGCTTAATCCTGCTGTTTCAAGCAATGCACTCTGTTGCACTGTGAAGCAGCAGGGGAAAGAAAAGCTGGGGGTGGGAGACAAGACTGTGTGAGCAGACAAAACAGAACTTTGTAATAAGAAGAAAGTCAACAGATATTATGTTTTGCCCTTTGGCAATGCAACATTTTGTAATTAAATTATCAGGATGGAAAAGGCTATCTTAATTATTTAAGGGCTAGGAAAAATGTATAGTCAAATAAATAATTCATTATACTGCAAACAGTTATTTTAACTCTAGTACTGTGAAATTTTTCAGAGATCCATTATTTATTTTCAACTCAGTGACAGATTTTTAAGTTTGAAGCTGTAACCCAAAATTTGCATTTTGTTTTCTTGCAGGTAAGTCTGGATCGGTCTGTTTGAACTGTGCAGTTTGGGAATGTGAGTGAACAAAGTAAGCCTTCTTCAACTGTCCCAGCCTGTTAACAAGGTCAGAGTGTTGTCTTTATTTTTGATCTCTAATACTTCACATTAAAATGAAAATGGAATGGATAACGTAATTGAAGATTGATACAGCTATGCAGACACAATGTGGTCTTTCTGTTTGTCAGATGCGAATGCTACAAGAACAAGTATGTGTTACTGAGAACTATTATGCAGGCTACTGTTTCACCTGTTCATGCTTAATCCAGGAGTGGATTGAGAAAATATGAAATATTCACATTACCGATATTCTAGAGGGTAACACAGCCTTTTATAATATTTTTTCATTGATCATTTAAATGGGTTCTCTGGTTATGACAGATAACAAGATACAAAAATTTCAGTGCCTCCTCTTGAACAGGGCCAAGTTAACAGGTCACATGCTGAAAAGCTTACTTTGTGGATCACTCAGAACAGGTTATCTTTTATTAATCACCTGGCAATAGGATCTTGCTATAAGTCAGTAAGATACTGTTATTGGACTGGCATGCTTTGCTTCCTACCTCAGCCTTGCTCTGTGACAACTCCTGCTAGCAGTAAGAAACCTCTTAACCTTGCAAGCTTGCTTGCATTGGAATGAGCAGACTCCACTGAGATGGCATCATGTTTATTGTGTCAGAGTTGAAAATTATTTCCTTTGAATTTTTCTTCCTCTCTTTTCTTCTCCCACTATCTCCACGTGCAATTAAATTCACCTCTTGTCAGAGGCTTGTGTTGGCTTTCTTTTGAAGTGTTGTCTGCATAAATCAAACTGTGGCTTCTTTAGAAGTCCATACTATGAAGGATTCTTTGTCCTAATCTCTGATTGTTGTTCATGTACCAGTATCAGTACCAAAAAGCTTTTTGCAATCTTTCTGTATGCCCATGTTGTGGTATGTGTTCAGATCAGTGCTGTTGTGATGTTAATTGCAGGACAGATGTTGATGATCAATATACAGAAAATGGTACACAAGGCACGTTCCCTTGCAATCATTTGTGAAGCTTAAAATTGTTCACTTTCCAAACACAAATTTTTTCATATTTCAGCTGGACACTGTAAAAGCTATTCATGTTCCTCAGATTCATTGATTAGTTCTGTACCACTCTAGCTTTTATACATTTGGTTATCTCATTTCAATTACTGTTCAGATCAACCAGCAAAATCTTCTATGAATGCTAAGAATCTTCTTGTGCTTGGCTTTTTTCCTTTCCTTTCTACTTCTGTTGACTGATGTTAGGATGTTTTGTTATCAACTGAGAAAAGGGGCTGTATGTTCTTTACAGCTACATCACCACTACCATTTTGAGGATGAAATAACAAGGGAGTATTTTCCCATGCTAATGAGTGCCTCACCTCTGAAGTGAAGCTGGGATTTGAATGGTAGCAAAATGTGTTACCAGATTCACATATGCTGTATTTCTATCTCTGAATCACCTATAGTTTTGTAATAGCTGCTGTATTTTGTTCTTCTGAAAGATTGCAGTGGTTTTGGTCATGCTCACCTGTCTCTTTGGGCACACTAGAGATAACATCCTCAATATGCCTTCACATCCAATTTTGGATGCCTCCTGGCTACCAGTTTTATACCTTAGCTCGCATCCTGCACTTGGCATAGAACAACTAATTCACCACAGAAGGGTTACACTTTCCGTTTGATCCTTTCAAAGCCTTTTGATTCCAGCTTTCCATTTTTGGCTTTTGAAATCAGTTTGGCTTCCAAAACCCGGGTGGGCAGAGTCTTTTGCTCTGCAGCAGTTGACTGGTCTCTAGTGCACGTGTGTACCATTGACTCTGCCATGACATGTGATACTTCTGTGTCTTTTCATGCACAACGTCCTGAGCTCATACCATAGGTACCCAGCCGTATTCCCCCTCCACACTCCTTAGATTGCCTCATCCACCTTGGCTTGGAGAGTTCTGCACAAGAAGCAGTCTCCATACTCCTTGAACGATTTATTCATTGATTCCAAAAGCAATAAGCATCACTTTTAACCAGGCATGTTGCACGTTATCAATGGAATAAATATGCTGTAGTGTAACGAGGCTGTGTATTATTTCTCATATTATAAGGAACTCTGGAGCTATTGAGGAAAGAGGGGCTGGATGTGAAAACAACATCCATCATGTCTCATTGCAATGAAAAGGAGGTTTGTATTTCAGCATTTCTGTTTGAAATGTAGAAATGCCTTTTTCAAGGGTTTTTAGACATAAGCAGATAAAAAGTTATTAGATGTGAATATGAATACTGACAAATCAAAAATAAAGCCTTAAAAATAAACACCTGATGTAGTCTAAGTTATGAGCAGCATTTTGGAAAGAAACTCCAATTTAAAGAAATATACAAAAAATAATCTTCTGCAGATCCGCTGAAGTCATAATTAATAATCAGATCAGATGGTCCTTACACGGGCTGCAGAAATGATGCTGAGGGGTTTAGGAGATAGGTTAAAAATGAATGGTTTTGAAAATGCTGTCCATATATAGCCATTTCTTACCCTAGTGTATCTCAGAACTCAGCACGATGGTAGATTTCATCAGCTTTAGAACTTCCTTTGTAAAAATATACCTCTTCTGTAAGCCTCACATAGCAAGAAGTATTCCTTTGTTGCCCTCAGGCTGCTGGTAATATACAAAGAAAACTATTCTGCCTTAAACCAAAATGAAACCTTAAACCCCGAGGGCTGGGATTGGCAGTTATCTTCAGTAATAACTGGCATGTGTGATGTCTATAGAAAGCTGCACTGTCAATTTAGACCTTGGGAGGCTGTGAAACAAGGAGCATTGGGAAGTTTGAATATGTGGGAGTCCTTCAGATGAAAGAGGATTGGTTTGGGAAGCATCTACTCCAGCTCACCTGGGGCTGTGCTCTGAGGATTGATTGTGGGATTGCAATCTGACATCTGTTGTGACAGCCTGCAGCTTGTGATTTATACCTGTATGTTGATGCTGAAATCCTCCTTGTCATTGTTTTAGTAGAGAAGAGGAACGAGTCAGAAGCTATTGCTCTTGGAAAATGTAGGAAGGACAGGCTTGTGATTAGACTTTTGATCAGGCAGGTTATTGGGATACCACCAGTGGAAAAGCAACAGGCAGACAGAAAGGGTGGAGAGCATTCCTACTTTTGAGATATTTGCAACTTCAGTATGAAAAATGACTAAGTTTATTTCTTACATTTAATATCAAATCAGTATTTATAAAGGCAGGGCTATGTTTATTTATAAAGAGAATTCTACTTGTTCAGGGTCTTTGCGCTGTTCTTGGGGGAATGGAGTGCAGAGCTGTAATATATTTAAAAATATATTTTTAAACAAATTCTTAAGTGTCTTTGTTTGGGGTCCTGGGATTAGCAGAGGAGCCTTGCAGGGTGCCGGACGTACCATCAGTTTCAGTCTTGCCTACTTAATCAGGCACAGCACAATGCAAGAGATTTCATTGAGTGTGATGTGACCTTAGACGTATTTTTCATGATTAATTGAGCTTGCTAGGCACTGCTGCAAAAGAAATTGCTAATATGGTTGGGAGGGGAATAAAATAAAGGTTGTAAGATTAAAAGTATACTGATTTTTCTTTAAACCTTGTAGCTGTGGAACCCAAATGGCACTCACGAGCCCAGATAAAGCTGCCATGGTAGTTTAACCATAGTTCTGTAGCAAAAGTTTCTTTTGCTATAGTTCTCCAAGTATCCACGGGCTAGGGAACTGATCGTGCTCGTGTATTAAAACTTCTCTGATTTTGAATGAAAATAAATACGACTTTTGTGTTTAATTTGTAGAACTGTTTGCTCAGCTTTAGCTGTAGAGTCATTATTTCATGCTTTTCCTACTGTAGATTTATGTATTTGGCAGGCGTGGTCTTGAAAGCACTGATGTGATGCAAGATGCTGAAGAGCAGAGCGCTTTAAATCTCCTCTAAGCAGGCTCAGCCATTCTGGTCCTTGAAATGCCAGTCAGCTCCCTGAGACCTTTCTGGGTGAAAAATCATACTGATGCTACTCTCAGGGGCATTGTGTGAGCAGTAATGCAGCAGTGGAAATGTTTTAGCCGGTAACCTGAAGTTGAACAATAATCAACTTTAGTAAAAACCCAGAAGAAACCTCAGGCTGCTCTTGGGGTTTTTTTCTGCTGCAACTCAGTAGCTGAGAAAGCAGCTTACCTCCTCTGAAACAAAACTACTGTCTGGAACCAAGTGACTTACCACCTGAAGTAGAGGTGCTTAGTGCTTTGGAGTTAAATGGCTTAAATTTATCGTGAAACAGACTGTGGAGGAGAAAAACAGGGCTTTTTGGGGGTTGTTTTCTAGAGATTTGGTTTTGTCTTGCACTGTTCTACATTATTTCTGAGTGTTCCTTTTCCCATAACAATGTCTCCCTTGTGTCTGAGAAAAATCTTGACAAAATAATTCTCCCTGAATTTCTTGTTTCTCTGGACTGCTGATGCTTGTACCAATGATGGGAAGTGGTACATCATCAGGGTGTCTAGATAACCCACCTATTTCTGAAGCCCACATAGTGGTTCTGGCAGTAAGAAGAGTCTGAAAGATAGAGCATGTCTTAAGATTTCCATTAAATAATTTGTGCAAAAATTGAAGCTCGGAACCCCACTTCACCATGTGTTCTTCAAACATTCCTTGAGGTAGAAGTTGAACGCTCAGTAGTCATTTATATATTGAGGAGTACACAGACTTTAAAAATAATGTCTTACCAGTGCACAGATGTATATTAAATGCCACATCATGAGCACAGGCACAGCTCAGTTCTTGCCAAACCCTGAGACAAAACTGTTTTGTTTTGAAGGTGTTTGTGCCAATGTAAAATTGCGAATATCTGTGCCATTCTCAGCCATAGTTTAGATTTTACAGAACTTTTCACAAGGGCACTAGGGTTACACCAAAGTTTCTGAGGACAAATAGGCTTCCTATATCGGGATGACATATATTTAGTTCACAGCATCACTTCTAGTCTTCTGAGGGGAATGAAACTGGCACCTTGTGTTCCTGGTGCAACTTTCTCTCATGATATTAAGACATAATAAGAATGTAAAACCTACACGTCTTGTGATAGGGCCTTCCTTTCTGATGGAGAACATAAATTCCCCTCAGTAACACAAAATCAGATAGTCTGTGATTTTATTAGATTCACCGATCTTACTAGCTCAGCTTTGTCTTCAAGGGGGTTCCTGTATTTTAGATCTCTTTCAGCATCTCTTCATCTTTGTTGTCTGAAATTATCACTACCAAAAAAGGTAGGAAATAGCATATTTAAGAAAATGTTTTCTGTGCTGCTGTCTCCCGTATGCCAAAGCAATGGCAACATCCGTACAACCGACAGATATGTATCTGTGATGTTTGAGAACTATCAGATTACTGCCCATCTGCTTTCTAGTTCAGTCATAATGTTATTTCCTGTAAAAATGGAAAACACCGAGCATAGCTCATGTTCACTCATGCCACTCAAAGCTGTAAGTGTCTGCATCACCGATGCTTTACTCTCAATAAATGAGATATTTTGCTATTAGGAAAATGTTTGACATGGAAAAGACAAATACCCCACACCAAGCAGAGGGCTGTGTTTTGTGGCTGGGAAGTGCGGCTGTAAGGCAGCCGGTCTGTGAAGCCTCGGGCAACAAGTCATTTCTTCAATTCCAGGTAGACTTACACATGTAAAACATCAGCTTCCTCTTCCTGCTTTCAACTTGCTCCCAGCTGACTTTAACCCCACAATTCAATAATTTTTTTTTCTTTTCTTAAGAAGGGCTGTACGAAAGGATGCACCTGTCCTGTTCCATGGCCAGAGTGTTTGCCTTTTGTGTGCTCAGGTATCTCATAGGTAACTTGCTTCTTGCTGTAACCATCTCCTGTGTTACTGCAGTGTGCAGATCTTCATAATTTATTGCTATATACTTCCGGCTATTTAATCTCTCCTTGTCTGTTAGAGCCATAAACAGTTTAGCAGGTGAATACATTGCCACTATGATGCAATCATCATGACAAAAAATGATTTCTTAATTCTGTATAATTTTTCTAGATCTTCTGCCTGTCTGTCTCTGTGTCTCTCAGAGATGGTTGCCCAAAGCAATTGTTTTTTGTTGTATTTTATCTGAGTTGAGAAGTGTCAGTGAACCTCATGCATTTACCTAACTCAGGAAAGTTTATTTGTTGATATATATATATCTTAAATACAAGCACAGTGTGTGCAAATACTAGGCTCTGCTTCACCAAATTCAAAAGCATATTCTCCCTCTAACTTTATAGCCCCTCAATAATTTAGTTGAGACCAGGGAATGGCACTTGGCCTGCCAGAAAGTTATTAGCATCACTAAAGAGTTGAAACCAGCTAATGCTTTAGGAGAAGAAAGTGGAATTTTCTTTTGAATTAGTTAAAAATTAATCAGTCCGTGAGGGACTTGCGGGAGTTTGAAGGTAAATGTATCAGCAAGAAAACCTGTGTGGCATGAAAGTGAAGCTGGAGAGTCCTGGCGAGTCCTTCTCCTGTGCTGAATTGATCATTGCTGGGTTACACGACAGTTGGAAGTTTGCCAGATCTCTGAAGCCTGTTGAATTTGGTTCTGGAGATAAGAAAATTAAATGTGGTTGTTTTTAGTTTCCTGTCAGCTTTGTCCTTATAAAGATTTCTGATTCTGTTGTCCATTTTGAATTGAATAAGTGCTGTTTGTTTTTTGGTGACCATTTCTTTGTTAAGGACAAATTCTAGGAAATTGGGTAACATGACACAGTTTCCCCTTGTGAGATGTAGTGAGCCTGAACGTCTGGGTACCTCAGTGGTCCTGGGGGTCAACATCCCTTGGCTTCTCTGCTGTCTTCTGGCAGGGGTCTAGCCAGCTACAGTTGCTCTGTAATATAGCTGTAAAATATGTTTTCTTACCATGCTTTCACACTTTTTATTTGATGTTCATACAGACCAGGCATCACTGTTGTCAGGCCCCTGTTACCCACTAATCTGTATTGAAAAAGATCAAACACCACATTCAGATTTCCCCCACATTGCAGGGATGCGTGTTGATACGTGTTGCAGGGAACAAGGTCTCTCATTTCCCTGGGTTTTTGTTCAGGCATCTGCAGGACAGCGAGCGTCTCCATTGTAAGCTTCCGTATTTCAAAGTTCTCCCAGCACAGGCTGGGGCAAGACAAGAAGAGATGAGTCAGCCCTTTGCAAATGCTCTGGAGGAGCAAACAATGTCAGCGGAATGCTTTGTTGATGCTCTTCATCAGTGAATGCAGATTTCAGTGAATATTTCAGGAAATCTTCATTAACTCAGAGAGTACTCTAGCAGGGAAACTGTGGGTCTAAGTGAGAGTCTTGCCTATAGATGAAATTCGGGGTCAGACCTTCACTTTCCTTTGGCACTGCTTCATCCCATTATTTTCAGCTATGCTCTGTAAACCTCCACAACAGTTCTGATTTTTATGCCCTTTAAATATACATGGACAGTTAACAACTTTTCCTGAGTCAAGTTATAAATATTTATTTTTTTTAATCTACCTCTGTAAGTGATCTGTAGCAGCCTTGTGGACACAGCCTTGTCATTCCTGCTGATGTACAGGATCAGCCGCTCAGCTGGAGTCTTGCTTTGAGCAGCTGGAAACTGCCCAGGGCCATGGTGGTGCAATTACTGTGTGGCACGTCAGCCCGAGATGTGAATTTCTGTGACCTACTAAGCTGCAGAGGGCATACTTTAATATCTTCTGCATAGCTCAATTTACAGCTCTAATTTCTGAAAGAGAAAGAGAGAAAGTCAGAGCTCACCTCCAAGTAACTTTGAAATGGTTTTCCTCCTAAGCAAGCGCAATAGAAAATTCTGTAGGAGACATGAGTGCTCCCGTACATGAAACAAGCCAGGCAGCTTTCTGCACATCTGCTTGTCAAGCAGCACATTGCGTCTTCATTTCTTAAATGTTTTGTTCGGAGCCATGATGAAAGGAACATAGCTGCTAACACAAGGGGCTGCCTTCCGACATGAGGGACATCTGTCAGAACGCTGCCTCAGAACAAACATCGAGTATTCTTCTGTTGATATTTCCTAAGCTCTTAATGTATGTTTTCTGATGTGATATTGGCTAAACTTGCTGTTTTAGAGTGGAGTGCTTATGCATAAGATTTGTTTCCTTAAAAAAGGAAGTGGTGTTTTGGATTCTCATAAAATTGAATTACTGGGGACCTGCAGTAGATCTGGATGCTTTGCTTCAGGCCCTAGTTCTGCTACTCTTAATGGTGACATGGTGAAAAAAAGACATGACCTTGATTCACATCAACCCTCTGAATGAGGCAAGTTTGAATACAAGCCTGTGCCTGGTGTAGGCATCCCTCCCAGGAATGGAGGAGACCTGGGGAAGTCTGGAGAGCCGAGTGAACGTCCTGCCTGAACGTCCCAGGGCGTGCGCAGCAGGGGGCTGGTGGGACAGAGCTCCATCATGCCCAACACCCCGGGCTGTGTGGGAGGAGAAGCTGTTGTATTGTGGCCTGAGCCCATAGGGTCCCGTTGGCTGCTGCCTCCCCAGGGGCTGCAGACACGAGAATGGCTGAAGAACGAACGGCGCTGCAGCTGTGGCTGGCAAAAAGAGGTGGACGTGGCCAATGCCCAGAATGGGCTCATGTCGAAACGCAGTAGGTAGCAGCTCCTTCAGATTATAAGACATTTCTTGCTGGAAATTGATACATATGATGGGAGGGTTCGCAAGGCACTTTGTCTTCCTATATAGTTCTCATTTTTCCTTTTGAACATGACTTTGTCTTGAGGGTGTTGGTTTTGGTTTTTTTTTCCTCATTATAATTAGAATTCAGAAAGTGAAGGCAACTGGCCTAATAATGCCGCCATGCTGTTTTAAAATTTAATGGCCAAAGCTGCAGGTCAGAAGCAGTGGCCAGGCTCGAAGTTGTACTTGGGATGAGAATGTGGCAACATCCCCGTGGCAATCAGCGGACCTGCTGCTCCAGCAGGCACAAAGCCTGCCGTGCCTCCCTGCTGCAAGCCAAGCTTGGCATGTAATTGCTGGGTCACTCATTGTCTAGTATAAGGCCAGGAAGGTGAAAGCTTCACGTAATCATGTTAAAGATTAAAACAGAGCTGGATTTTTTGGCAAGCCTGTATGTTGTGCTAAGATAAGGGTTTTTTTTTTCTTCAAGAAAGCCTTTTGAAATAGCTTCCTGTATGATAATCTTAAATTGGGACTAAAATGTAAAAAAGGTAAAGCGTTTCCTCTCTTGGGTATCACACGCTGCTTGCTGAGGCAGGGCTGGTTCAGCGCAGCGGTGCTTCTGTGTTTGAGCAGACTGCTGGGTGCTCCCCTCTCCCCTGTCACAGCACTCTCCAAACTATCAAGCTGCAACAAGGCCTTTTACCATCTCATACCAGCACACTCTTCATACAACCCCTCTGCTGCCTTCCCCTCATCTTGCCTCACCCAGGGCACGCTGTCTCTCTCCTCTTGCTTCTTCCTCTCACCTTCTCTTCCTCGGCTGCTCTCTCTTCATCAGCTCTCAACCACCTAACTTAACCAGCCACAGCTGCACCTTATCTACATCGGCCAACCCGCCGCCCCCGAAGCCAACCCACAGTTGTATATTATCATTGCTAATTAACCCAGCTTCATTCCACTACGCTTCCCTAGGAAATTCCTGTTGTATATTACAGACAGTTATGATAGCCACTTTTAGACATTTTAAAAAGTGGAGGAAAATGGTGTATCCAAGAAAACTGCGGGAGTTCCATGTTGTCCTAATCAGGTTCTTTCAGTGAAACAAATTCTTCTCACAGGTTTCTGCACACATCTATGCAATGACAACATTAACACCTTTGAGCCTTCTCTGTGGTCGGGACAGAGTGTTGTGCACTGAATACTCAGCACAGTTTTGCTTATCACCAACAGGTGACTGCCTGCTCAGATGCTGGATGCTTCAGGGTTTTCCTGCTGGCAGATCCTGTCATTAAGCGTTGTTCTCTGCTGTGATGATTGCTTTGAGGAAAAATTCTTCAAACTAAGATTTCACAAAAATTTTGAAAACTTGTTTTAGTTTCCCCCTGCTCTGCTACACACCATATGGGCATTTTTCTCATACCATTAGCACCCTTTATGTCCTTTTTATAGCAGAGAAAAGACCATCATGGTATTCACTGTGTCGGGTATCTGGGACGCTCTCCATCATCACTCAGTGGAGGGAGTTGAGGCTTCTTTAAAGCTCTATCAGTGTGATGTAGCTAATTTGACTAAAGCTTCAGAAAGGAAATAAGAACTCATAAGCAGTGCATTTGCAAACAGCACATAGCCCTGACAGCTGTGCAAGCCTGTGGCAGCTGGTTTAACCCCAATTTGTTTTAATGTGAGTGGTTTAGCTGCTTTCCATGCCTGGTGTTATTTGTCCTCCCTGCTAAATCCATGAGAGCAGAATGGCTTCGCATGGTTGGGAAGATACTGAAGAATGACTGGGACCCTCATTCTCTTCCACTGACTCTGCCAGAACAGGCTCAGTGACCTTCTCCAAGTCCCTTCACCATGCTGTGCATTCCATTCTCCACCTGCAACCCAGATCCATGATATACCCACATGCTTGGAAATGGTTCATAAAGTGCATTACCGGGCATTAGGTGATGCTGCTGTTGCCTGTCAGCTTTTTCTTCCACAGCAGCTCTTGGTGCTGGTTTGCTGCTGTTCTGCTCACAGCTGGTTTTGTATTCTCTTGCTGCTGGTGCAGGCATCTAGCAAGCCTGCATATGGAACCACAGACTTCTGTTTCTAAGTTAGCCTTAAAGAGCCTCTTTAGAAAATGGACCATGCTGTAAATGGAAGTTTAGTACAGATGTTAACTATTACTTTGGAATTAAATGTGTGCCTCATAATCACTTTGGACATCACTAACATCACTGAACCATAATCAAAGCATCGTTTTTTTCAGTGGTACAAGCTGGATTTTCTTCTCAGCATTCATCTGAAAATTAAATCTCTACATGAGATATCTTAATTTAATATTTTATCATTTATTTAAACTGAGAAGGTCCCACATTGCTTCTGAAATAAGAACTGTAAAAATAAAGAATTACAATGTGAGCTGCTATCAGGCTCTGGGGGTTGGGAAAACTGAAACACACTTTGCAAGTGTTTTGCACTGCCTTTTCTGGGATGGAGTAGCAACAGAAATGTGGCAGTTGCTCGTGTTGAAAGTTTAATTTGGTGTCCTTATTGCTGATTGTCCATGGATTACATCACTGAACACTGTTTATAGTGTCCATATTAAGAACATGGTTAGTAGTCTGAAAAAAATAAGATTACACTGTCTATATTAAGGGTATGACTAGGACGTTTTGAAAAAAAACTAGTGTGGCAAAGTTTATCTGTGAAACACTGAAATGTGAAAATACTGCCCTGGACACCTAACCAATACTCACTGTACTGTTTCATTATACAGTGCATAAAGCAGGAAAATGACAGCTCTCTTTTCTGAAGGCTTAGATCCCATTTGCATTAAATTCTCCCTGCATCTTTTTGTATGACTGTATTGAAAAAGTAATTATATTATTGGATGTGAATTTTATTCACTGAATAAATTGGCCTGGAATTTAACATTATTAGCATTTGAGAAAATACTGAGAGCATTAAAGGAAATATTGAAAGAGCTGGAACTGACACATTTGCCTTAAGTTTCACAGAGCTGAATTTAAAAAAGATGTGCATGCAAAGATACCAAGGCATAATGAAGCCTCCTACACACACCATAGGATGAAATATTTATACCGTAATCATACTATTAATAAAATGATGGATTAGCCAGCATCTGCTGCAACAAAACTCAGCTGAGAGACCGGTTACTGTCTAGAAGAGCAAAGCAATGTAAGAACTGAGGAGCAGAAGCATATGGACTAGCTTGGGAATCCCTGTCCTGAATTAGCCGTGTAATTGTGGAATCCACTGACTTTGCAGAACAGCCTCATGTTGCAGCTGGCACTTGCCCCCTTCCTTATTTCTTGTGGCAAGTGAAGGCCCAGGGAGCAGAAGGAAGGGCTGCAGCTCTGCTTGTGCTGCCACCATGCCTGGGTGGATCACCGTGAGTGCCGTCAGGATTTTATGCAATGATCTGCCTTGTTCTCTGTTGCTGGTAGATGTCATTCTGAGGCCATCAGGAACATATGGGCTCAATCAGAGCAGGGCAATGTCAGGGGCTTTACTGTCGGTTGCTACCCTACCCAGAGTGCTGCTGTGATGCTGAACAAGTCATTTTCTCCTCTTTGGACTTGGCCCAGTTTCCAAGGTTAAAAGAAAAAGATAAAAAACCTAAGAGGTTTGTGTAGGGAAGGAATGACAGATGGAAATGAGAAGAACAGTGCATCTGGGCTGTGAACCGACACGGTGGAGACAAATCTTAGACATGCCCTTAAGAGTAACCGTACAGGAAATTTTACCTAACAGGTAAAAACTTGGTGCTCTCCTGATTGCTTTCCCAATTCCTCTGTTTGATGCACGTGTGAGTTAGCTTAGAGATCTCTCCTTGTTTGCCAGGAATGGAAGGGTGATGTTTCTCACAGGCCACTGCCATGAGCCGTTCATCTGTGTGGCCCCTAGACTTGCACCCACCACTTTATCTGCCAGACCCATCTGGATGCCTGGGTCTGCACCAGTTCAAACTGCATTCAACATCAGAGCACTCTGTGAACATCTCCCAGAGAAAAGCTGTATGTAGTGTCGCTTTTTTTTACCCATGTCTTTCTCCTCTTTCTCTCTCCTTGTTGTTTTGTCCTTCATGCACCTTAATTTTTATCTCATGCTGTGAATACTAACTGCAAAGCAGATGCTAATTAAGCAGTTACTTAGGGCTAGCGTCCATACATAGTGAACTCTCAGGAATGTTGGGTTCTGTGTACATATTGTAGTGTTAAAAGTTTGATTTCTAGTTGTTCTGTGTCCCTCCTGTGCGCTGTGATGGCCTGGAAGTCCTGGAGGACTGGCTAACTTGCCCCCTGGCATTGCGGCCCACTCCTGGCCTGGCACCCAGCCTTCCTCCTGGAACAGAGAGGAGGTATTCGAGCAGCCATGCCCACCGTGTCGCGGCATGGAGATAGGTGGATGTATAACCCGGTACTGCCATCAGCGGTAATTGGACATTTTCCTCCCAGAACACCAGTGCGTTTCTCTGTTGACAGGAGTGTTTTCCTTCACGGTGAATTGCTGAAGCTCAAAAAAGAACAACTGAAAATTATATTGAGAGTTTGTTACAAATATGATATACTGCTATGAAGAAGTAACTAGTAGCAAATGCACAGCCTGCAGCTTTGTTCTGTCAGCTCGTCCAAGCTAAATAAGCTTTGATTGGAGTATATTTGAGTAGGCTTCTTTTCTCTCTCTTTTTTTCTCTCTCCCCAAAAATGCTGTTACCGGTGGCTTGGGCTGCCCAGAAATCAGCTGGGAAGTACTCTGAGGTTTAAAAATTGGGGTTTTGTCTGAAAAAAAGAGGAAACATTTCAAATAGCTTCTAGGAAGTAGAGTGCAGAGCAACCAAAATTCAGTAACAGAAGTGTCACAAGAAGAAGGCAGGGTCTGTGGATGTCCCTTCTCTGCTTTCTGGGGGTGGGATTTGCCCTCCCTGACCAGAGCTGTGGTGCTGGGCAAGGGCAGCGCTCTGCTCTGCACAGGCTAAAGCAGACTTGGACTTGGCCTCTGGAATCCAAGCAGGGAGGGAGGGTGCCTCAACGTGTCAAGGAGCTGGGCTGCTCTGGAAATACAGCCTTTGTAAAAAAGATCCATTTCTGTGGATCATTTTTATTTTCTACAAAATAGATTTTTTGACAAGAAAAAGAAGTTATGTATTTGTTAATTGGTTGTGTTGGTGGCTCAGCGGAGCGCAGCAGCAAACCAGAACAGTGGTACAAGTGCACTGGACTCTGAGAAATACCCTTTCCAAACAGAAATAAAATTAATTTTTAATGCTTATTGGCATCACCCAGCTTATGCCACTTCTAGTAGGAGCAGAGGTTTTAAACTTGACCAAAATTAAGCTTAAGTTACTTTCTTCTTTTTCACCTTCTGTCCCAGTCCATTTCCGTCAGGTAGCGTTTCCTTCTTTTGTCTTCTGTACTAAGACATTCTTTATTGATATAAATTATGATACTTTATGTCTGAACTGTCCCAAAGTGGTTTCATTTCCATGGTGATTTGATTTGATACTTCACTAAATTATCAACCTCCCCTCAGGAGTGTTCAGGCTCAATGAGAAATTGGGTAAGAAGCTGTGAGATCCTCAAATGATGTTCAGTAATGAAGAGAAAAGTGTAAGATTTATTTTTGAATGGAGATACCTGAGAAAAGCTGTAGATGCTGATGATGTTAATTATATTGATAATGAGCTAATACCTCTGAAATAATAATATTTGGAATAATTGTATGGGAAATAGTGTCATTCAGGCCTTTAGCAACACAGCAAAGCATTGCTGAAGTCAATAAGAAAACCATTGACCAGCATTCCAAAGAGGCTCTGGGGCTGATCCTGCTGTATACAGCAATAAGGGTCCATTTTGTAGTTGCGGGGGGACGCTAGCATGCGTACAGAAGGCCTTAGTACTCAAGTCCTCGCAATAGCATTTAAGTACTTAATGCAATTGGACAAGATTACCCTGGGAGATATTAACTTAAAACATCAGCTAAAGATAGAAGTACACAAACAGTTAAAAATCAGTAAGTGAAAAGAGTCAGATTTCAGGCTTTCAGATGAGTATTGTTAATTTAATATTATAACAAATACAATACTAATGTAAGTGTAGACTATTTTTCCATGTATCTGTCTCGCTTTCAAAGTCAGATTATCCCAAAATTAATTAAAAGAACAGTGAGTTTGGTAGGCGATGTTGTGCACTGAAGTGGCAGCCATTGCAGGCCAAATACTCAACAGTTATCAGAAGAAGTGGCCAGATTTTCAAAAGGGTGGGGTTGTGAGGTCGGGGGTTTTTTTTTCAATTCTGTGCATGTCAGAAACTGCCTGTAAATAAGGAGAGCTGAGTGAAGGTAAGTAGGAAGGACAGACAAGTGCTTGCTACTGTCTGCTATTAAGGTGCTATTAAGTCCTTCAGAGAATCTCTTCCTAAGTGTAAGGTCTGAGGACTTGGAAACAATTTCAGTTTTTCTGAGTGCTTGGAAAGGTGCTTCCTGAGGCAGAGCGGCATATTGCACGCAGTTCTGACCATGGGCATACTGTGTCCTTGATGCCATTTCTTGCCTTTCCTCATCTGGAAACAGCCATGGGAACAGCAGCTGACCTACACCAAGGGCAGTTGTTCCAGCATCTGCACAGAGCCCCTAGTGCTGTGCAGCAAGAGGGAAAGGCTGTTGTTTCTCACATACCCCTCCAACTTTAAAACTGATTTTCCTCTAACAAGTCTTTTCATACCATATTTAATATTTTGCTAGATTCCTGTATCTGATGTAAAATGTGTGTGCAGTGTGGGAAAACAAGATACTCAAACATGTAGTAACTGTATTTCACTCGCTAGGGAAATACAGCGAAAGGTAATTTTCTAAATGAAATTATTTTGCTTTGAGTTTTCTGAAGTTCACTTTAGTATCAAGCAAAGAATGTGTTTGGACTTTTTCCTCTGTGTTGTTAAACTATGACATCATTTCATTTAGAAACTGTAGTTCACTGTGAAAAAGGGGCATCAGATTTTACTAGGTATCAGACAGATTTGGTGAATTTTGGCTGTGACAGAAAGGAAATGCTAAACAAAGTGGTTACTGTATATTCTGTTGCCTTAGAGACTGAAACATCTGTATCCATGCAGGCAAGTGATGCAGACATGGTAAGATTTGACTTCCTTACATTCCTGTGTTCATCTTGCTGTCAATGGAAATGTTTTATGGTGGGAATATGCTGGACTTCTTTAGCATTGTGTTTATCTGGTTATGTGGCATGTCTTGGACTAGGAGGGCTTTTTAATTAAAATCTAACTCTGAAGTCAGGACGCTCCCTAAGAAAAGATGCTTTTACATGAATAATTTTTCAAGATGAACTTGGAGGGACTTGAAATGATTGTTGTACTGGTGATAATTGTTGGATTTGTGAAGGCACTTGAGCATCTGGGTCTTCTAGAAGGCAATTATGAAGGTAGGATGTTAAGAAATAGAAAATATTTTATTCTGAAAGCCTTTTGCTGCAGAGCATTATACTTTAATCTGTACGTGCATGTGCAGTGTTTAAGTATCAGAGGAGCTGAACAGTAGCTGAATTAACTTTAAATGCTTTCTTTAGAGAAATGAAATGTATTTAAATGTCAATATAGTACTGTAGCTCTCATTGCAGCTCTGAAAATAAATGTGACAGTCTTAAACCCTTCTTTGTCTGTGTTTAAGATTGTTTCAAGAACTTTAATAAGATTTGTATGCTTTAGAAAACTGCAGCTTGCATCCCGAAGCTCTGAATGAAAGAAAGGTTTACATTTTTGTAAGTTTATCATTGTAACTTCTAATTTGTCCTAATTGCTGGAAATGTCCTGGCTTATTTTTAGATATTGGCTATTATTAACAGAAAATCCAAAAGCCTTACTGACCTTATTTGGATGCATGTTTCTGTTGCGATCAGTTTAGCCCTCTTTCAGAATATTTACCTTTAACAATTCTGCCTGGTCTTGTTCTTTAGTCTCATGTAGATTTTAGGAAAACACTACTATTTGAAATGTAAATATGCTTTGTAGAAGATAGTTTGAGAGACCTGACTGCAAAAGATAATTTAATTCTTGTTAACTCTCTGTTTTTATAAACAATGTAATTCATGTAGAAACACAGAAATATTAAATAGAGGCAGAAGGGGTGAATTTTAGCCAGTGAGCTCTATAAATCAAAACATGCTGTACAGACAGCCTCACTGTTTAATAGGAAGAGTAGATTTACAGTGTTCCTAAATGTTCCTGAACATGATATACATTGAACAGCTGCTTTTTATAGAAACCTGAGGGTCATTTTTCATGGTAAGCTAGAAGTGTGCAAGTATTAAAATAACCTTCAGCTACCCACAGATACCAAACAATTATTCCTTTCTGCTTCAGAGCTCATGACAACCTGGAAAAGGCGAGGCTGCTGGCCTCATATTAATTACATGACAACATTTAGTACAAGGCTCAAAGAACCTTGGAGGCTAGCAGCAAGTACTTTACTAGAGGAAAAGTTATAAAACTTTTGGTTCGTTGGTTGTTTGCTTTATTTTAGTTCTCATGCATGTACCTGTTTCTCCTACTTCCTGCTGCTTTGAGTATTTTTTCTAACCTCTTATGCGTATGGATTAATTAAGAGGTACCCAGTGATAACTGTTGCACAGCATTTTGAAGCTAGGGCAGTAATGCAGATTGTTTAGCAGTTGCTTTACGTACCAGCTCTAGCTTTGCAAGGTCTGTTGAAATGATTGAATTGTGCAAGCAAGACAGAGTGCCAACAGAGAAATGCATTTATTCTGGCTTTTATGAGCCTTCAGAAGTCTGTGTGCTCCTATCATAGAAAAGTGTTACATGGTATCTGATATACAGTTAATTTCCTGTCTCCAGCTCTGGCAAAGCCCATTATGAATTGGTCTGTCTGAACCTGTTTTTTTGGAATCTTTTTGTTGTCTGCCTGGATGCATTCAAAGGGCAGATGCTATTTTGGTTTTAGTAACTTGGTTTTAAAAAAAACAACCAACCACAAAAAAAAATAAAAAACAAAGAGAGAGCACTGAAGAAGGAAGCTTTAGGAGAGCACCTCTTGGATTTGCACAGCTGCATCTTCCCAGTGCCCAGTCTTGTCCTGTACCTCTGAGCTATACTCATGTCATGAGGGGGGAACTGCACATCTGGTGCTTCTAAGGAGAGGGAAGGATTGGGATATTTGAGCAAATCAGAGGAAATTTTAATGATGTCTAGTTGTTTTCTGTTTAAGTTCAATTGAAAATTTAAACATACTAAGCAGGAGATTGGGGTTACTTTGCAAATTATACTGAAAAGGGTTAAAGTAAACTTTACATTAGGTTGTTAGAACTTCAGGGGAGGTTGACATATTCAGACTCCGTAGTTTGAACACATACACAGTTCTGGCTTCATTACAGTTGCTTCTGCAACCACCCTCGTGTAAGGACATACAGTGTACACATACTTTAATGAAGCTCTTGTCATTGCTGCTTGCTTTGCTTTAACGGTAAGATGTCTTGAATGAGGTTTGTCACTCATTATTTTCCAGCAGAGATTATTGACTGTTTGTTACAATAAGTTAATTCATAATGCTTGCATGCTGGTTTTTATGAAAAGAAATTTTGCTTGATATTCTAGTGAGAAAAAGTTTTAACTGCTATTAACATCTATTAATTTTGATAGCCCTGCTTGACCCTGTAGGACTTTACAGAGTATCATGCTACACAGGAATCTACACTGCCACTATGGTATAAATTCCTCAAGTGTGGGTTATCCTAGCGACAAAACAAATTTCTGTGGCCACACTTCATCATGCAAAGACAAAATAAGGGTTGGATACATACAGCAGTAGAAAGGTGAGTGCTAAATCTCAGGCACAGCATACAGAGCGCTAGCAAACAAGAGCTGAAATAGCTGGAAGGTGCCTTTGGCCTAGATAACTCCCAGCTGCAGCTCCAACTGCCTGAAATAGTTGTGGACCTTGTTTACACTGCACAGCTTACAAAAGCACACTGCTAACTACTGCCTACATGTTGAAACCAATGCAATTTTTATTTAAACTCATCATTACTATCTGTATAGAGACTTACAAAGTGACTTTTACAAATATGAAATCTAAAATCTGTACATTTTTAAATGGAGGAAGAGGACCAGGACTGTCATGGGCAGAAACAGACTAAACTTCTTGAAACTCTGCACCTTCCAGGCAGTAATAATAGGCTCTTCTGAAGGTCACCATCACTAAAAGGGGATGCTAGCGCTGGAGTTGGAGTTCTTGGCTCTGGCTGTCCTTCTGCTCTTACTCTAACATTTGTGGGCACGTGGACAGGTGAGCCAGCTGAGAAGACTGTGCTACTGAGAAAGTGCCTCAAACACTTAAACTTATAAGCTGCTTTGCAAAATCATTAGCCAAAACCACCTGCCATTAACTGAGTGAAGGGGAGGACTTCAAAGCTTTCCTAACTGAGTTTTTGTTTGTATCCATAACTGATTTTGAAACAATATACAAAATTTCACAAAAAACAAATACTCCCATGCCATTTCCCATCTTCTCCATTTGTATTAATATATAGTGGAGAACAGGTTCTGTAGCAGCTGCTGAACACTAGATGTTCCTAGGGAAAACTACTTCACAGCTTCAGCCTGTGGTTTACAAGGTACCAGAATTTGGTGTAGGGTAAAGGGAAGGAGTGAAGTTTCCCCCGACAGGCCAGGAGGTAGCTTCCAGCTTCCACGAGATACAAGATTCACTGTCTTAGTGATGAGGAGCCACAGTTTCTTTTCAGTACAGTCCTGTGCTCTGACCATGTCTTAGCAGGGAGTATAAAGCTTAAATTTCATTCCAGGCTGTTAAAAGCCAAACTTTCATTTTCTATTTGATTTAGCATAATGCCCATCTCTTCTGCTACTGGGAAGTATAGTGATCTGATGGTGTGACTGATTTAGACTATCAGCTACTGAGTAAATGATCAGGATGATAAGCCACTTTTGTTAAAGACCAAAGAAACTCATTGTGGGTCAGCCTGGACCAAATCTGAGTAATGTGCACCAAGAATCAGCACAGTGCATGAACTGACAGGTCTAAAATATCACGCAGTATTCTCCCAGAATTTTACTTGTTCCTTGCACTTGAAGCACACTGTCAGCCCTACCACCACTGCAGCAATTATTTGTCATAATTATTTAATACATAAAGTTTTGGCCCTTTGCAGGGGGTTGTCTTTGCTGACAGCCATCTCTGCATGCTGATTTCACAGACCTGCTTCACGTGGAGCTTGGCTCGTGCTCAGCGTGGAGCCTGCGTGGCTGCAGACACCACAGCTGCCTCTGAGCCAGGCAGGGACCATGCACGCCAGCAGCGCTCACGCCATGAGCACGGAGGACTCAAACCGCTGGGATGCGAGTGTCAAGACTGTTCCCTGAAGGGTTTAGTCTGTGTTTAGTGTATGTAGTTACCCTGTGGAAGGCAGCATGTCTAGTTGTTTCCTATGTAGTGGCAACTGGTGTTACAGAAATAGTATTCCTGTGAACATTGCATAGGAGCAGCCACAGTGTCTGCAATGCACAGTGTACAGCTGCGGCGTGATGGGGAAGGGGAGGGATGTAAGGGTCTGCAGAGAGAGAGACAGGCAGGGGAGATGGCTGTCTTGACCACCAAAGTTCAAATCTCCATGTGGACCTTGTAGTCTGCATTTAGTTTGAACACCTGTATATTAATTCCCATCATTTTGGGAGCTGGTAGCATGTAATCTTGAACTTTCAACTGTCTGTTCCTCAAACCTCTTAGCAACTTTTCATTTTCTTCCTTCGTTTTCTGTAAGAAGGTGCCTTTTCAAGTCTAGGCCCTGGCTCACTTCCTGTGCGTTGCTTTGCTCTGGCCTGGCTGTTTGGCAGCTCTTGGGTGTTGGACAAGGGTTTTTCGTAAAAGCCAGCTGCATTGCTCTTGAGGCAGTGGTACAAATGATGCTGCTGCAGTACACGTGGCTCTGTGTGTGGTTAACTGGATGGAGTGTGTGAACATGAGCAGGGCCATCTCGGACCGCGCTAGCACTTTTACTCAACAAAAGGCAAGAGCACTGCTAGAAATTTATGGTCACAGGATAGCTTAAAAGGCCAGATTTTGTATTTTCTGGTGCCCACACACAGGTTTCTCCCTTTGCTAATCCCCTTCCCAGTCCATCTGTGACTGCTCTTCCTCTTAAAAAAATATAATCTTCATTGAGCCAATGCCCCTGAATGAGCTCAGAGTGCTGTCCTTGAGCGTACAGGACTGGCAGTGGGTAAGACTCTGCCAAAACGGCATCTTCCAGAATAACAAACAAGACAACTCTGTGTATGTGTTTCCCCTGGCAATCTGAGATACGTACTGAGATACGTACTGTACTTGCAAAAGGTGACAGAGCTAGCCAGCTGTCAAATGCTTGCTGGGTGAAAGGAAATAGTTAGCAGAAATGTAGTATTTTGTTTGTGTTATCCTAGCAGTTACAGCACGGTTGTTTGCTGTCTTCTCATACGTGTACTTGGTGCACACTTGACTCATTTGCCCACAGCACACCACACAACGTGCCTTCAAGAGAGCCTCCATTTCACCGGCCAGCACCTCTGCTTATGTCTGTGCCAAATTTTTGCAATTAATCTAAAAATGGGAGGTTTCAGTGGTATTTGTTGGTGTCATTAACAGACGTATTTGAGGGGTGTGTGCTTCAGCTGTGGATTCAGAATGAACTGTTTCTAGCAGGTGCTCAATTTTCTGTTCCAGCTTTGGGATTTTCACCTGTTGCATGTTCTTGTCTTTCTGAGTGGCTTATGAAATCTTTAGAAAGCATTTATACCTACAGAGGGGCTCTGACCTGCAAATCACTTGTGCACACTCATGTAAACTAACAGGACTGTGCCACTGTTTGTGAGCACAGAATAACCAAAGGACAGAAACATCCTGAACAGAAATAAACTTGTTTGCTACTGCCTGCCAGGGGTTTCTACGTCCTAACCATTACAGGAGCGTGTCAGAGGTTTTCCTCTCACTTCTTCGAGATGATGCTCAGACAGATGGAATGTCCTTTTCTCTCTGTACTCAATTTATTCATATGAAAAATGGAGTTAAAATTAATGACCAGGTTCATTTTCCTCCAAGCTTAACCTTGACCATAAAATACTTGGAACATTTCAACGGAAACATACTAAATCAGTAGACTTTAAACCCTAAGAATCTGCTAACAGTGTGTGCTATTATGTACCGCTGTGCACATAATAAACTTCTCTCTTTGCTCTGCCACAACTGACAGTCTCATCATAGTCGTCATCTAATTCATGCCTTAGAAGCTGGTTGAGAGAGTGTCACAGGAGGCTTCGTGGGTGTTATGCAGAATCAGGATCTCAACTTTTTTCCACTAATCGTACATTGCTTTTGGTTTGTAATATCAGCTGGATATTTTACATCTCTGCTTATCACGTACTCTTGAAAAATCTTTCCACTGAAAGTGCTTGATGCTTTCCAGGTAAATATACAGCTGAGCCTTTCTCATATTCAGTGTACTCCTCAGGCATACACACGTCCTTCAGATGTAGAAAGTAACAAAATAAGTTTCTGTCTTAGTGTGTAATTCCTAATAAGCTGTCGAGATGAAAAAGGCAGCAAAGCATGTTAGGGCAGAAGAACATACCTCTTCTCTCAAGGGTGGGCAGGAGTACCCACTGCAAGACAGAGCAGGATGGGCAAGAATTAAGTCTAGCCCTAACTCCTCCTACTACATAAGATAAGAAAACCTCTAAAAACATGATAAAAGTTCTATCCTCTAAACACATTTTCCAGTGTTGTCTTGTGTTACAGTGGCTGAGTTGAATTGATTTCTCTCATTGGCATACTGCTGTCATTCATGGTCTTCCTCTATATCAAGCAAAAAGGTTATTTTTATCCTGGCAGGCATTTTATGTTTATATCAGCTGCTATTTCAGTTTACCAAACATGCTAGATAGAGGACATCAGCGACGTGGGTGAGAGGAGCTGATAATTGTGATAGGAGTGGGATTGATTTTTTAGGAGAGATAAGGTCTGTTTCTTACATATAATCTAGATGTGCCTGGCATCTCATCAGGCAACTCGGAGTGTGGAGGGAGAAAAGAAGTAGGGCTAACCTGCTTCACATGTCAAAGACCAAAGGGTAAGTTGTAGCTGAAGGCCACGTGTGGTAACGAGACAAACCCAAGCATGCATGTTAACCAGCACCGAGCGTTCTTTCCTGCTTTCCTGCTGCAAGGCAACATGAAAACACTGTACTTTATCTTGGAAATCTGTATGGTGAGTCTCATACTGTGATCATGCTCCTTAGTTGTGCTATCATAAATTGCAGTGTGAGCCGGAGACCTATAGCAGGCACAGGGTGCAGCTGGATTGAGCTGTCCTGAGGAAGGTCCAAGAGTCCCAGTTATCAGCACTGTTGCTTCTTCCTTTGGATCCTTTAGCTGGAAGGGTTTGTTTAGTTCCTTACAAGAGTCACCTCTACTGAAGGAATCTGTAAATACCCGAGTCTCTCGGAAATAGAGTATCCACCTGCAGAGCTTGTTAATTGAAGACCCAGGTTAATGAACGCACTGGGCTGGTATGACTGCCTCTCAAACATCCAGGCTTCTCCTTGCACATGCTGGCAGCCTGCCCACCTCAGCCCAAGCAGCTGTCAGATCTGGGCTGTGAGATGGAGCCTGAAGGCCCTGTGGCACAAGGTCCATTTCATCCCATTCATCCAGGCTCCTTGTTAAATAGAATTCAAAAGCTCTTTCCATCCTTTTTCACACCTCCTCATTTCATACTGAGGGTTTCAATCCAATAAGAAGGCACAGAACAGCCCATATGCTGGTGGTGCTGTAGGTGATCATGTTTCCTCTTGTTTCTTAGAGAAGTCAGAAGTTAGCCCATCCAGTATATCGTGCAAAAGCAGGGAAATAAACAGTCACTCAGAACTGTTGTAAGAGTAACACAGAATTCTCACGCTGTTGTTCACGCAGATTTTCTCCCCAAACTGGAAACGCTATAATGTGGCCCTGATTTTTGTGAGCATATTTGCACAGCTTCCACACAGATTGTGCACACGGCTTTTTCTTCACTTAGATTTAAGGATGGCTGCCCTTATTTCCAGTGTTGTTTGATCAGTATTTTTGTCAGGAGAACGATCCGTGTACATATGGAAAGAGGCTGTATATAAAGTCCAGTTGCATTTTATAAGCACAGCTATTTGCTCAAAGACAGAGACAGATTTTGCCCAATGGAAGAATAACTTATTGGCCCTTAAAATAATAGTTTAAAGAGTTTCTATAGGCTTCAAAAAATCCACTTGATACAGGTATGACCACTCTATATTCTTATCTCACGAGATAATGAGACAGGTCGAACACTTCTTTTCAGCTTAGCTTGAAGTAGGTTTAGTGGCAGGTGGACTGCAGCAGCACTGTGTGTGAGTAGCTGATACGAAGTGGAGCCTCTTTGGCTGGTTTTTAATGAAAGCTGAACATCTTGGTCACCCTTGTCACTAGGTAGGGATGAGGAGTCACTTTGCTGTGGGTTACTGAAATGCCCTGTTTTATGGGGGTTTAAATACGCTTGTGCAATCACAAATTCACTTGTATCATGATTTGGATTAGAACTCTTGTAAAGAAAGAAAGAATTTCATTAATCTTTTTCACTTAACTTCTTTGGTGTTTTCATCGAGAGAAGACTTCTGAAGTGTTGATACACTCACATAAATAATTTCACTATTTTCTATATTCATTAAAACTTAACTACAGAAAGATTTATATAAGTTTAAACATGACAAAAACTGAAAGATTCCCTCAGCAATGCTGAAGCACTGCTTCACAGTGTCTGAGAAGTCAGAAGCATGTACAACCTCTTTGGCTACTACGTTAGTCCCTTGTGACTGTGAGCAATTGGTACAACCTCTTCAAGTGCATACCAGGCGACTTCTTTGCCTAAACACGCAACGGAGGAGTTAAAAATAGTAGTAGTAACACTTCATGGTCCAGATGTATAAACTACTTCCGCCCCAGACACCAAGAAGGTCCTTGAACCAGAGGTGAAGAGTGGATTTGTGCTGTTGTGCCGCAGCTAATATGTGGTAAGTACAGCCAGGTTCAGTGCTGCAGACACTGAGGTTTGCCAGGGATGCATAATTTTATCCTAACTAGATTAAAATATTTGTATTTACAAATACATGGTGATACATGATGCCACTGAGCATAGGAGTGGGCATCCTTGGAGGCAGTGCCCTGGGAGGCTCTGGAGGAACATTTTGAAACTCAAGGGGAGCTCGGGAAAACTTAAAGAAGCTCACAACAGGAACAGCATACATTTTATCATTCTAATCGGTCTACAAAAAAATTATAAGACTTCTTTTTTCAGGCAGAAACTGCTAGTATATGTGTGTCCCCAGGAGAAACTGTACCAGCACAAGAAAGGGTGACCTCTGAGTGTCACTGCGAGCTGTTGTGTTGGTAGAGTTGATGTTGATGTGTCAGAAATGGTGCATGGCTCCATGCCAGCATTGTACCACCACTCACACGGGAACATACCAATCACTAAAAAATCCTACTGTAGGACAAGGCAAGTGGAAACTGGATGCAAGATACAGTGAGCTGATATGAAAGCCTGTCTCTATGTACAGCTTCATCATCCCAGGTCTTTCTGAATGGTTAGAGGAGCTTCTGTGGCCCCATGGTTCCCACAGAGTCCACTGTGGGGGACATTTCTCTCTGGGGCACACAGGATTTTACTTACTACGTAATACCAAGTTCATATTGAAAGAATGTCAATTTTATTTCTATCTCAAAAAACCTCTAGCTTTGGGCTTGCTATTTAATCTAAGTTTGCTGTACTGTGAAGTAGAAGAAAACTTTTTGCTTTAGTCTGTGCTTCTCCATTGAACACCTGACCCACTTTTGTCCTAACTGTATGCTTCTGTGCTTAAAATTGCTTCATAGTTCAGTTCTCCAGGATTCAAAGGATTTTACTAGTTGTTGAAATTGTCCCTTTTTTTTTGCCTTTTGTCCTGACCTCTGAATTGTTACTATTCTTAAATAATTTCTTCTACTGTGTCATTTGATGAGGTGGAAATATATGAATTCAATAAACATCCCAACAATGTTGAGATGACCTAATTCTGACATCTTCAGAAAGGTCTGGGTTTTTGCCCAGTTCATTCTTGTGAAATTTTTACTGTACAATATGCAAGTTTTAGGAGGGGAAAAATATGTACTCCATAAAAGTGTGGTGAATCTTAGTTTTCATTTATCATGTACTTCAAAATATTGCGCTTTCAGTAGCACATTTTTCAGTGCTTTGAACTCGCATAGTCTCACATACAGTCACTAATTTGTAGTGCCTTGGTCAATATACGCTGAATTAATGTATTGCATTGAAAATGTAGGCAAATAATTTTCCTCTGCCCTAGTGGTGATATACTGTAGTTCTATCAGTGTTATACACTGTAGTAGAATTGGAGTTATCTTTTGAGGGTGGAGGATCATTGCCTTGTATGAACCAAAAAGCAGAGTGAAGAGGCAGCCCAGAAATGAACACAAGAGAGGACCTCAAAGTTCCCCCTTCAGAAAGTATCTTTCCACACCCGAGAAAAAAAGAGAAAGGGAGCCCACAGGGATGAAATAGCCTGAAGAAAAAGCACTTTTGTGGCATCTCAGGAGGTTAAATACAACCTTGGGGATGGACAGGTCGGGGTTCAGTGGACTGAAGAGAAGTTGTGGACCAGACGACACCTTCTTCCCTCCCACTTTGCCCACAGCCAGTCCTCAAGGGTTTCCCTGTGTGGGACCGGTGCTCATGCACAAGGCAGGCTGATGTCTGCATGAGCAGCAGCTGGTGGACACATCTTGGGGCTTTCTTTTGGGGGCAGGGAGCAGACTGCAATTCAAAAGACATCAGGTCTAGGGCAACAAGCGAGCTGCTCTACCAGTCTAATATAACTTGAAAACTTACTAGGAGATTTTGCTTAATAAAAGCAAATCATTACGCAGTACTGGAACTTGGGAGACCTGAATCTGTTGCCCATACCATCACTTTTCTGCCACCTTTACCAGACCCTGTGATGTTTTAGCTCCAGTAATTGCTTTCTGTTTTTCTTTCCCAAGAACATGAACACATCACTTGGTTCTTGTTGACCTAAGTTAATTTCCTAGCAGGACTGCGTGCTGGCTTGTTTCTCCTTGTCAGGTGGAGCATTGGCTCTTGCTGGCCATTGGCTCACCATCCACTGTCCCTTGCCTGCTGCTGGACACTTCCTTTCCTTGATCTTTTGTCCTCATATTTATAAAACTTGAGGATCCTATGCCTAGACTCAGTGCAGACCAGAGAGTCTGAAGAATAGCAGGGAATGGGATGCTGTAAGGACCAAGTTCCTACCACCAGCTTGTCCCTGCAAAGGCATTTGGTTAAAACCTGTGCTGGGTCCTGCTCAGAACAAGTGGATCAGGATTGCCATGCAGAGCGCAGCTGCTGTGGCAGGTTTGCACCCTGCATGAACAAGCAGTGAGTCAGCAGGCTGTACCAGAGCTTTTATGCTCCTTTCCACCTTTTGAAGGTTTCAGTCACACTCCCTGCAGCTGTTTGCACTTCTGCACTTTAAAAGCATCTTTTTGAGCTCAGCTGCCTAGAATTCCCAGCTGGGCTTTCTAAATACAAAAGGAAAAGGCTGAAAACAGCAACCGTTGAGTACTGAACACAAATGGCAGCTCCAGATACAACATACACCTGTTGTTGAGAAGAAAGAAAACAAATGTGATGGAACTTGTAGGAGAAACCTGAGGACCACCAGTGGTCCATCATGGACAAATTTAAACTGTGCCCTGTGAGTAATTTCCTGAAGCCCTCCTTGTCTTTTGAGCCATCGTTACTCCTAGCTTCTCTCCTTACCTGCCTTCATCCCTGCCACTCTGACTCCCCTCATCTGTTCAATAGGAAAGGAAACTGGTTCCAAAATAAAGAACTAGGTAATATACTAATAAAGCCAGCAGACACAAAGAGCCTGCTTGCTTAGTTATGGGATAGCAGCCCCCCGCCTTCCAATAGTAAGTCTCCCTCTTGTCCTTAGCAGGTCTCATAATGCTTGCAAAGGAGATTTTTTTATCATGATTTCAGTTTTCTAGGCAGAGATGGTGTGACTAGGCTTCTGATGGCATACTGCTGTCACCTCCACAGCTTTTGTTTCCTTCAGTCCTAGATTAGCTTTGTGGCTCTAAGTTCCTTCAGACATTGGCTCTGCAGAAGGTTTTGAAGGTCTTCCCTGCACCGCACCCTCAGATTTCTCATCTTGCTTTCAGTGGGGAGGCCAGTTCTGCCTGTGAATGGGCTTTAAAGCAATACCTGTGAGAAAAGTTTTTCTTCCTGGTCTCTGCTTGGATACTTGAGGCTGGCCCATTGCCAGTATGCTGAATTGCTGTGTGTCATGGTTTAAGCCCAGCTGACAGCTAAGCCCCACACAGCCTCTCTCTTACTCCCCCCACGGTGGGGTAGGGGAGATAATTGGAAGGGTAAAAGTGAGAAAACTCGTGGGTTGAAATAAAGTCAGTTTAATAGGTAAAGCAAAATCTGTGCACACAAGCAAAGCAAAACAAGGAATTCGTTCACCACTTCCCACCAGCAGGCAGGTGCTCAGCCATCCCCAGGGCAGCAGAGCTGCGTCACACCTAACAGTTACTTGGGAAGACAAATGCCACCACTCCAAATGTCCCCTCCCTTCTTCCTTCTTCCCCCAGCTTTGTATAGCGAGCATAATGTCATACAGTGTGGAATATCCCTTGGGTCAGTTGGGGTCAGCTGTCCTGGCTGTGCCCCCTCCCAGCTCCTTGTGCCCCCCAGCCTGCTCGCTGCTGGGGTGGGGTGCGGAGCAGAAGCAGCTTTGACACACTGTAGGTGCTGCTGTTTCCAGCACAAATCCAAAACAGCCCCCCAAGCTACCGTGAAGGAAATTAAGTCTATCCCAGCCAAAACCAGCACATTCTACACCTAACTACAGAGCAGGTTAATAATGTTACACCGCATGCCCACAGCTACTGTTGTACAGAAGATCTTTTGCTTAGCGTAGTGTTCAGGTTCTATTAAGGTGTACATTAATACCCTATGTAAAAGGGATTCTGAATTGCCTGAAAACTAGCATTGCAAGATTCAGAAAACCTACATGGCAGGATACGGTAGGCTTCAGTAAACCTTTTAATAGTCCTTGGCTAAAAAAGCAGCATTTGGTATAGGTCATAAAAGTAAACACAAATACGGCACATCCAATTACTGTGGAAAATCAGACATCAGAGTGCAAGATGAAGGCAGTTGTACGTGAATGCCTGACAAGAAATCTATTGAACATATTAAATTATACACCTCTCCCAGAATAGCTTGAGTTTTGAAAAGAATATAGTGCAGCAGTACTCAATCAAGAACAAAAATACAAGCCTGGTGCACATCAGACTTGGGACGATGTACACACAAGGACTACCTTGAAAGTGAGAAAACAGCTTTGAACTTCACAGCATGCCATTACGCAAATACACATGCATGCAAATTATAAAGAAATCTCTCACTGAAGTGAAGCAATGTGACAGCCACCCTCCACCGTAAACCAGGACACAGGTGATGGAAATAGAAAAGGGAGGTAGGAAGAATAAAGGAGCACAGACTCGGCACCCAGGGGCTGTGCTGGCCAACTCCAGATGTAGCTAGCAGTGCTGCTAAAGGGACCTGAGAAGACACAATGCTAGTGTCATATCCAGCCTTTTCTAGTCACAGGCCACTGGGTACCCCACAGAGCATTTACTCTCCAGAATACTTGCAGGACTCTCTGTTGCAGACTTAGTAAAGTCCCAAAGCCAGGAAAGCAGGAAAAATCTACAGCTACAACTGCATTGAATTCTAGGTCTGTGCAGTAGTAGGGTGGTGGTTAATAAGTGATGCTTTCAGGAAGCAGGCTGCAGCCTGTGCTGCAGAGGAAGGAAGTTTCCTCCAGATGCCAACCAGGAGTGTGTCCCAGGGTGTGCCAGCAGAAACACAGAGAGAATTCAATTCATTGCTGAGCATGGTTTTCTGTTCCAATATTGTGTGGGGAACCAGGGCCAGAGAGGTGCAAATAGGTACTCTTTTTATTTATTTCCTGTGGTGTAAAGTGAGTGCTAATTCTAGCAGAGTGTAGGCAGGATGGATGTGTCCCAGACAATGGCAACTGGCTGATACAGAGCTTGTAATTCTGTAACACCTCGCTCTGTTGCCTCAACTCTAGTAATTAACAATTTACTCTCCAGAAAATTAAATCGGTTCTAAATTTATGCATGGGAACAAGATAGCAATAACTTCCTGAGCAGCTCGGGAAAGTGGAGTTGGATTTTGGTTTTCTGGTCTGATGAGAAAGGTTAATGAATGTTGTACATCCATATTAAAATAGTTGAGGGGAGAGTGAGCAGCTGGCGACAGCAAGGGTGCCTGGAGCCAGAGGAAACAGCGTTACTTGCTCTGTCACTGCCTTTCTGTGTGACCTTGCACATTCTGGGAATTTTATCTATCGCATCTCCATATATACCTTAATATCTCCAGGTATGTATAGAGCTTTAGTACTTAAGGCATTATAGATGTGCAAAGTATTAAGGTGTGGAAGGGCTTCAACAGGAAAGGGGAAGATACCCTTTTTTAGTTAGTTTCCATACCAAACACAGAATATCTGTTTGCTTTTGATTATTTTCTCATGACTTGTATGAAAGTGAGCTGGCAGACTGCAGTGTGGGCATAAGGCAGCAGAGGCACTGCAATACCAGGCTCTTGCGGACCCAATTGATCCATACATCTGCCCCAAGGCAGCTTCTGGCAGCTGTTTCCTGACTTGTTCAAAAAAACATCCCATCTCAGAGGCTCCTCAGTCTTTAGGCAATTTGTGTCAGTGCTTCATTACCTTCTCCAGGGGAAAGCTTTTTCCTCCTACCAAATTGATTCTTCCTTGCTAAACTTGAAGTTTGTTACTTCTCTCATCCACCAAGGACATGTAAAATAGATTAACTTCTTCCTCTGTGCTGGACTTTTGTGTACTTATAATCTCTTCTTGGTCTTTTCTTTCCTGAGCAACCTCAATTTGTTTAGGTCTTGTTTATTAGACTATTGATCATTCTCGCTGCTCTGGACTTTTCTTTAATTGGCTTATATCTTTCTGGGTGTGCATGACCCAAAATTGGATCTTGTACTTCAGCTGAGGCCTTGATAGTGTGGAGAAGAGAAGAAGGGCTATTTAATTTTTCTTCTAAGTTATCTCTGTGTTTCTACTTCTAGAAAAGCATTTGCCTGATTTTTCTAACATATAGGTCTTGATTCTTTATAGCTTCTGAATTTCTTTATGGAACTTTTTTTATACCAGTAGAACTCTTTCCCACCCTACATTTGTGCAGATGATTATTCTGACATAGGTATAGATTTCTGCATTTGTTCTTATTGAATAGAAACCTGGGTTTGCTTGTTTTCAGAATTCAGCTTTTAACATATTTTTTAAAATTACATTTGCTCTTCAGTTTTCCCCCTTTCCCAGCTTGGTATTATTTGCAAATCTGGTAAGTACACTAATTCATCTGCCATTCATAATGATTGATAACATGCCTAAAACAGCCCCCCGTGAGGCTCAGGTTTATTATATCTTCTATTTTGAGAATGAACCTTTGATACTACTCTGAGTATTTTTCCAAGTAGTTCTGCATCCACTCCCTACTATTTTCATCCAGACTGTGTTTTCTTAGCTTATATACAAGAAAGTGAGATGAAATACTGTGAAAAGCTTTAGAGAAATCAAGATGTGACACAAAATCTATTGTCTTACTATTGAAGGAAACAAGATTGATTTGACACCAATTACTCTGAACAGATTCAGTTGGGCAGCCACTCATTTTCTTGTGATTTTCTCTCTGCTTACCAATTGTTTGGTTTTATTTGTTTCTAGAAACTGCAGCTAAGCTGATGGATATCTAATTCCCTATCTCCTCATCCTCCGCCTTTTGCAAAGACAGAAAGTGTATTTATCTTGTTTCAGTCTTCTGCACCTCATCCGTGTTCTTCAACACTGGGTTGCCAATAACTGCTAACAGCCATGAGATTTCATCAACCGAGGATGGATATCAGGCCAGCCAATTTCAAAACATCTGGCTCATCTAAGTACCCTCTAAATTCTTCCTTCCTTATTAAAAAATAGAGACCTATGTTGTTGATTTTATCAGTTTCCATATTGGTTAGAATCCACTCTGAAGGACCCCTTTTCTAGGTTTTTTTTTTTCCCACATCCTATGTGAAAAAAAAATTACTGAATTCTACAACCTTGTTGGTGTTATCGTGCTTTTCCCAGGCATGTCTGTGCTTTTTCCAGGCATGTCTGTATATTACCACTTCCTAGAGGCTTCTGTCATCATTGCTCAAGGACATTTCTTCCCATGCAAAAAAAAGATGCATTCCCCTTAACTTCCTGATTTGACAGTCTATATTATCAAACTCTATTTTATGGTAGGAGCCAAGGTTTCTTTTTATCCCAGCTAGCACCTTCTCCTACAGTACGAATTTCAGGTGTTCATCTGAGTAAGTCTTCCTGTTGATTTCAGAAACCAAATACTTTCAGCAATCAAATAATTCCCCTCTTTACAGCTCTCATGACATCAGGCCAGATTACCTTCTTCAGAGTACTTGGAAAAGCTGCATGCAAACTGCCGGCCACTCAGCCCTGGCTGCTAGCCTGTTGTGTTCCTCCTGTTCTTCTGAAAGGCACAGACACAGTCAGTCATCTCATGCTTTTATCCTTGGTGACCTAAAGACTCTTACAGTGACAGCTGCACAGGCAAAAGCAGGAAATCTCAGTGGAAGAGGAGTGGTAGAGTTAAAAAGAAAGGTATAAAATCCTTCCCGGCAGTTGTGAATTAACATTCTCATCTGGGAGGTACTTTCTAAACCCTGCACGGTGTATTGTTTGTTAATAACCTAAAGCAGGTTTGATTCCAGCAATGTATTTTAGCAAACAATGCTATATCTTAGCTTTTTTGTATCTTTATGCAGGGTGATGAAGGAGGAAGGCATTCTGCATTTATTTGGAGCACAAGTGGTTTTGAAGGGAACAGCCATGTTGAGAGGGATGAGGGGAGCTCACTGAGGGCTGCTGCTCACGCTGACCTCTTCCACAGCCCATGGACAGGCTGAGCCAGAGGTTGAGCCTTTGAGGAGGGGAGATGCTGCTGAGCACTGCGCCTGGCACTGTGTCCCCAGGTCTGGCCCAGACCCCAGCCCTGTTGTGCCTTGGGGTTTTTCCCTTTTTAAATGACCTACCTTTGAATATCAGTGCATATTGCATTTGCAGCTTTCTATTAAACCATGATGAAGAAGGAAGCGGCACTGGCAAGTTATGCTCTGGTTGCTTATGCCTCCTTTGCCATGTTCATTCTCTCTTAACTAGCTCTACTCCAGTTGATGTCTCCTCATGTGGAAATACTTCCATGCCTTACCTATTTCTGTTGCTAGTGTTCGGACCTTTTCAGTTTCCTTCTGGGATCTTGATGTACGACCCGGTTTTTAAGCCTTATTAAGGGTTAAGCACTAAATGCCTTTGAAAAATTGTACATAGATTCTTTGTGCAAAGTTTTATCCGTGAGTAGAGTAAGGACAATATTGTGCACCTTTAAGAAGTTGCTGAAGATTAATGAAACACGTTTGTAAAGCACTTGAAAAGCTTTGCATATTGTGTTACTTCTTGAAATGCTGTTTGAAGAGATAACTAACAAACTGAATGCTACCATATGCAGTATTAATTGCACATGCAAATACAGCAGGCTTCATTATAGGATTCAATGGCATTTACTGAACTCTGTGACACATCACTATAACAGCATGCTTTTATTTGAAGTAAAAGAAATTAAATGAATCCAAAAATAATTTGGGGATATCTTTAGCAAATCTTTCCTTTACTTTGAAATAGTCAATTAGCCACCATTCAAACGTTACATCTTACCTGCCATCCTGTACCAGAAAATGTTAGAAGTCAATAGGTGCTTCTAGTTGAAAAGAAGTTTCTGGCAAAACTTTCTCTTCTGAAAGATGACACCAAACTGAAAAGGGTAGGATATATCACCAGCTGATTTTCTTCACGATAGGAGAATGTTAAAAAAAAAAAAAGCAATCACTTGCTGGGTTTATTTCCTTTATTCTGGACCAAGAGGTTGCCTGTAGCAGCAGAGCAGATAAAATCTCGGTCTGCGGTGTCCTCACTGGCTCTGGAGGTTTGTCAGTGAGGATGAAGGAAAATGGACCCCTGAGCTTGCACGCAGTGAGCCCCAGGGCTCTGTCTGGAGACAGCTCATGGGGGAGGATGGTGGGGGAGCCGGCCCTCAGGGGACACACCAAGCAACCACATTTGGATGTTTCACTCCCAGGCAATGACACGAGTGCAGATCTGAGCTGCAGCCTTTGTGCATGGGTCTGTTTCAAGAGCGGTTCTGCAGTTGTAGAGAAGAGCTTGCACAGCCACCTGCAGCATGAAAGATGTAAGCGGAAGGAAAACCTTAGTCAAGACCTACAGGAACCAGAAATCAGAAGACCAGCTGGAGAGAGTTGAGTAGAAATGTGAGAAGACTGAAAGGGCATTTGAGGAGGTGTGAAGGGAAATGAAACATGGCAGGAACTGGAAGTACCATGACGTTCTGGGGATTGCAAGGGAAAGTGGCTAAATGATGCTGAAGGAGAAAATGAAGTGACCTTGAGTTAAGCTGAGAAGGTTAATTCAAAAGTACGGATGTGATGTTGTGGCTGGAAATGGGATATTCTGGCACAGTAGCTGGAACTAGTGCTGTGATGACAAATTTCTGCTGCAAAGAAAACCTTTCTAAATAGAGGTCATACCAAAGTACCAACCTGTCTCTTCTTTACTGGAACCAGTCTGCAGTATTTGCAGAACTGACTTGCTGGTCAAAGGGGGGAAATAACAAATGGCTTATTTTAAGTGTTTAAGAGGTTGTAATGGCTGCAGCTTTACAGCTCTGCTAATTTATGGGAAGGGATGAGATGCAGGTTCAGTAGCAGTTGGTGACAGCTCTTCACGTCAAATGTTTCCTGTTAAGCAATGTAGCAAAATTATACAGAAACAGAAACAGCGTGTATGATTTAGAGTTGTATGTTACCACATCATTCTTAGGGCTCTTTTTCTGCTGTTTACGTTTAAAACAGAAAGTGTGCTTCCCGCTTTGGGATTATTTGTTCTCCCAACTATATCAAGTTTAATTGCTCTTCTTTGAACCATGAGACAATGCAGTATTTCAGAGCTAACATTCTTTGTAAATCCCGTCACTCATTTCACTCACTGAGAATTGATATACTTAGGCTTAGTATATTGGAAATGAAGCTAGGTAGCAACTCCATTCTGAAAATCCTTGTCACCTATGCCTTTTCATAGTGAAGAGCTATGTTTTCAGACCAAGGCACGATCTTTCAGGGTGGGTTATTTTTGGACTGTATGACTTGAGATACTTCAGACCTGTATTTCAGAGGCAGTGAGGGCACCCACTCCAAGATGCATGTTAGTGTGAAAGCTGCACTGCCATGAAGGGTTGTGTTGGCAGAGGCTTGGTTCCTGCAATTCAGGGAGTAGCTGTACGGGTAGCACAGCTCCGAGTGCGCATCGTTAGACATTGCCCTTCACCTTGGGCTCAGTACTGCTGTGAGCACAGCCAAGTTGGACAGCAGGCAAAACTTCTGGCTTCAGCTGCAAGTGTAGATGCATGGCTGGGAGTGGGGAGAAGGAAAGCCCATGTAAGTCACAAGAGAAAAGGGGGTATCCTGGCTTTAGGTGTTCCTAGACCTGTGAGGAGTTAGCAGGGTGTGGAGGAGGTAGTTTGAGGATTTCAATGGCTAAGATCTAGCAAGTAGTTAAGGAGCTAAATGGGAGGCAATATCAAAGAATCTAGAAGAGGGAACCTTCAGACAGGAAGATCTGCTAGAGAAAAATCTGATCTGGGAGCTGGAAGGCAACACTGTGCAGAGATTGTGGGGAAAACCCACCATATGAGGGAACAGAAGGGGAAGCAGGGGACCTGCTGGGGTGGGCAATGGGGAAGCCCATGTCACCCAGCAGTGAAAGGTGCCATAGGTATGAGACAAGAGAATGAAGACTACAGTGCCCTCAGAAGAGTGTTTGATTTCTGAACCTTGCTAACCTGTAACATTTGTGTGGTGTGCTGTGTGACACAATCCAAAAGTTTGCATAAATTGTATAACCAGGCTCTCAGAAAGTGAGAAAACATTATAATTAAATTCACTAGCAGAGCTTTAATTTAGTGCCCTGAGCAAATACTTCATAAGCTAACCCATCTTTTCTTCCCCATGCAGTCCTTCTATTGCACAGCAAGATGTTGCCTCCTTAATTTTCTAGGACTTTTTACAGAGAAAACAATGTATTTTAACCCTACCCATGATCAAAATCATACTGGCTTTTTTTTGTCTTGAGACTTTTTCTCAGTTTCTCATTTTTTATGGTAACCTGATGCAGGCACATATCCTTAATAATCACAGCTGTAAACAATTAAAAACACAGTCTGATAAAGGGAGCATGTCAGGTGAAGGTTGCAAGGCACACATGTAATATGGCTGTCTTCTAAGCTACTAGTGTCAGCAACTACTGGTGGAGAAATACAATGCTGCAGCTATAGGTCTCTGATTTTTATCCAACTCAAATAATAAGAATTACAAATTATTCCATTTACTATGTGTTTGACCGGCTACAGATGCGTCTGTGCTTCATTTCCAATATCACTGCTGGATCATTAAGATTACACTAACATCTTTGAATGGTGAAAACAGCTTAATTAAACTAGAATATTCCCTCAAATGTAAGTTGCATGCAAATATGAAAATAAATTAATGATTTTTTGTGTTTTTTTAGGAAGATGTTGTGCATAACAATTAATTGGCCCCATGAAAGTCTTGATGTTTTCTTTAAATATCATTTTGAACAGATTATTAACAAAAATTGTGTGTGTCTTTTGAGGTCACTTATCATTTGCAATGATTTGACTGGTGTAATAAATAAGCCAGTACAGGCCCTGTGCAGAAACTCCTGAAGTAATTTGTCAGCATTTATATATTATAGATATGCCCAGGTAAGATTTAGTTGAGTTTTAAACTGACCTTAAGATGTTATAAAACGGGCAGTCGACACTCAGATTAGTTCCCAACTTCTGATGTGATTTAATCAGGCTTGGTTACAAATGTAGGCTGGGACAATAACCTTTCATTTTCACTCATGCTTTCAGTTCCTCTAGATTAGACCTTCTGGAAGGCATTCCTAAAGGTACTGTTTGATGTAATGCTTTTTCCAACTAATTTGCTATTTAATTGTAGGGTAATAAAATGTTTGTCACCTTTGAAATTTTCTAAGGTAAGTTTTCCAGTTCATATTACAAAAACTGTAGATGAGTGTCATGTGCCAGAAGGCGTTTGTTGTGAGGGCTGGTTATTTGACACTATTCTTAAGATAATTTTGAGTAGCTTTTTGACCTTTTATGAAGTTTCTTACTCAAATGTTTCTCTTATCTCAACTTCCCTTTAGGAAAAAGAAAACAGGCAGATGAATTCTACCCTTCTCTGTACAAAGTCAAAGAAAACATGTTGATTCTTTGCCATAAATAAACTTTCACTAAATAAGCCTTTCCACTAAGTCGTCTTGGTTCTGCAAAGCCATTGACTAGATAATAGCTGAGGTTCCCAAAATTATTCATGTCTCTTTGACAGTCAAAATACCCTAGTTGCTTTAAATTTTTATATTTATATATATATATAATATATATATATATATAGTTGGAGAAATTATTTCCACCTTGTCAAAAGGTCTTTTTTTCCTAAAGTATTTATGCAGCTTAAACCATAGATAGAGAGATTCTAAGAGATTATTTAGAAACCCATAATTTCTTTTCTAACTATACGCCTCAGTTTCTTAGGGTAGTTTCAAACAATATTAAATATATTACAAGATGACCTGTAATCCATAGAATTTATGTATGGCTTTAAAAATATTGGCAAAGCCTAAACCAAATCCTTTATTCATGTGGCATTAAACAGAGTGACTGTGAAAATATGCTTCAGGAGTTTCTGTCCTTCCTGAGTGTGCATGGCAGGAAACCACTGAAATTGCAATGAGGAAACTGCAATTGATAGACCTTCCTGATACCTTGGTCCTTAGAGAACAGTGAAGAAAGTAAAAATAAATGCACCTCACTGATCTGGTGTTATTGCATGTCTGCCCGAGCTGCTCTGCTCACTTCTCCCCTCAGTACCTCCCCGTCCTTGCTCACCTGCTGACCATTTCAGTGGAGCCAGGTTTGCCCTGCACTGTCCAAAGCTTGAAGTGAAACCTGAATATTAGTGGGAGAGTCTTAATAGTTTAAAAATTCTGTATAGTACTAGGCAAATAGGTTTTTACTAGAAAATTTAATAGATGGCTTTTGAAAATATTAAAGCATTTCATGATGGCTTTTAAAGAATGGTTTAGAAATTATGTTTTGCTTAAATACTTAAAGCACTTCAGGGAAAAAAAGAAGGGGGGGGGGGCGGGAAAGCAAATGAAAAAAACCCAAACCACTTCTTTTTGGCTCTAGACCTTTCACATCTTTTCTAGAGCCTTATTCAGGGTAGCAGCAGAGACCGCCCTGACACTTTGTGTTCTGCAGCGTAATGGGCATTTCCTGCTCCCCTCAATTTATGGCCCTTAGCAACACTTATGTAAGAAAGATGAGCCAACTCATTAAAAGCAGAATTTTTTAAAGGTTAAGGTCCAGCCTTCTGTCTGGTGAGGTGGTACATTTCCAATTGCTGATTTATGAGAAAGACTTGAAGAAGACCAGAAAGTCCTCCATCATTTATCCACTGTCCTGGCAGACTGGGGAGGTGCCGGCAGGCTGGGGGGAGACACCATGCCGCCCGTCTACAAGAGGGGCAGGAAGGAGGATCCAGGGAACCAGAGCCCTGTCAGCCCGACCTCGGTGCCGGGAAGGTGATGGAGCAGACCATCCCGAGCACCATCACACGGCACGTGCAGGACACCCAGGGGATCAGGCCCTGCCTGACAGCCCCGATCTCCTGCTACGAGCAGCTGCCCGGCCTGGTGGGCGAGGGAGAGGCTGTGGCTGGTGTGTCCTGGGCCTTAGTGAAGCCTCTGACACCGTCTCCCACAGCATCTCCTGCAGCCACCGGCTGCTCATGGCTGCCCGGGGGGCTCTGCGCTGGGGTCAAAGCTGGCTGGGCGGCCGGGCCGGAGAGCGGTGGGGAATGGAGTCACATCCCGCTGGCCCCTCGAACCCTGGCTTCGGGTTTGGGCCCCTCACGGCCAGAGGGACATGGAGGGGCTGGAGCGTGTCCAGGGCCAGGCATGGGGCTGGGGAAGGGGCTGGGGCACAAGTGCTGGGAGGGGCGGGGGGGGGAACTGGGGGGGTTTAGTCTGGAGAAGGCTCCGGGGGGACCTTATCGCTCCCCACAGCTGCCTGACAGGGGCTGTAGGCAGGGGGGTCGGTCTCTGCGCCCAGGTAACAAGTGACAGGACAAGAGGAAACGGCCTCAAGTTGCAGCAGGGGAGGTTTAGGTTGGATATAAGGAAAAAGTTTTTCACCAAAAGGGTGGTCAGGCACTGGAACAGGCTGCCCAGGGAGGTGGTTGAGGCGCCATCCTTGGAGGCATTTAAAAGACATGTAGATGTGGCACTTAGGGACATGGTTTAGTGGTGGACTTGGCAGTGCTGGGTTAACAGTTGGACTCAATGATTTCAAAGGTCTTTTCCAACCTACATGATTCTATGAATTCATGCTTGGTATGCCTGACATCTCCTGATTGGGAAGAACCTGGAAAGGCAAATGCTTGTCTAGGATTATTTGGGGGTTTTTTGGGAGAGTCCTGTAACAGGGGATAAAGCCTAACAGCGGTATCCAGTGGGTGTCGGCAACATCAGGAACCCATTTGTTTCCTCTTCATTGCTGTGGTGAAAATGGTTGAGTAGTATGAGCCACTGTCTGTTACTGGAAATACATTGTTGTTCTGAATATGTATTTAGGGAGATTGTAGCTCCTCTTCTCTTTGCTTTTCTTAAATACACCAACCGTGAAAAAAAAAAAAAAAAGAAACGATACTGCCTCTTCATCAAAAATTGCTGAATTTCCCTGACTGTGATGGGTTGGCCTTGTCCAGCTGCCCACCCAGCCACGGTCCCAGTCCCCCTCCTCGCCCTACAGCGTTGTTTCTCACATGTTTTTCCTCACTCCCAGGCAGCTTTTTGCCCTTCCTCGAAGCAGCTTCCCCAGGGGCGCCACCAGCTCCGCAGAGAGGCCCAGCTGTGCCCAGTGGAGGGGCCACTGCGGGGCCGGCAGGAACCAGCAGGAACCGGCAGGAACCGGCTCACCTGCAGCCCCGCTGCCAGCGCCTGGGCACTGAGAGGCATTTCAGTTTCTGTGTCCCCTACGGAATTCAAAAAGCATTTCTGCCTTATGTCCTGGGAAGAATGTACTCCTGTGGTGGCTGAAACGGGAAGGGTGGGAGAGGGAAATCAAACAGCTCCATGCAAGGAGCTGCCACCACCCTGGCCCTGGCCCGGCCTGAGGACAGACGGGTCAGAGGGCTCCTGGAGAGTCAGATGTCCCCGCCTGGAAAAAACTTGGGAAAATACAGTGAAGAAAAGCTTTGATCTAGAAGAAGGTAGGTCGAAGAGGTTTTCAGTTGATTCTGGGTAGCAATGGCTTTCGTTATTTTAAAGGTAGTATAAATGTTTTGTATCTCAGTGCTCATTATAAACATCACATAGAATAATGTGAAATTCATGACATATAATGCTGGAAAGAAAATTCAGTTATTCCGAATGAATTCCCAAAATTCCCAATCAAAAAGTTTGCCACCAATTTCCTCAAAAGCAAGCTACTTTTCCAAATTTGTCTTAGGTTTTAACCAAAAGAGTTTTGCTTGAAGAATGTGTAATGGGTTGTAATTGTATTGTAATAACTTCTAAATGAGCAATCTATCATTCCACGTGAACAAAATCTCCAAACCACATTTATCTCTTTGACTTGAGAAAAGATGTGAGGATTGAAAGTCTCTGAGGTGATGGGATTCAGCTCGTAGGGAAAGCCTAACACCAACTTAAAAAACAGTGAAAACTGAGGTCAGTATGGGATTCCGCAACAAGCTACCTGGATTTCTCTTATCACGTTTTACATGAAAATACTTGCTTTTCTAACAACAGAAACTAACTGAAAATTATGCCATTCAAGATTTTTTTCTTTTATATTGTCTGTACCATGTTTTTAAACTCAGTTCAGTTGTTCCTTTTCTCTGAAGGTTAGTCCTAAATTGGGGAAGTATGTACTGCCAGCATAGACCTGTAAAATCTAATCCACTCAATTAAAACATGTATTTTACTGTTTTCTCAGTGAAAGTCTGGCTTTCACCCAGATACATTAGGCTTAAATTTTCTTCAATAGTGTGAATAAAATATCTGTTGTTTTTAATGGTTTGCTGCAAAGTCTGGTGCCTGTCATCCCTTCTGATAGTGTAAACTGCTCATTACTTCAAGAATTAATTCAAACAAAGAAGTGGTTCTTACAATAAAGTTGATTCCAGCTACTTGTCTTGCCATGAGCTGTAATACATGCACTATTGGTGACAAAATCTGATCCTAAGTGAAGAAAAAGTCTAAAAACTTGGGGTTTAGACTTGATGTTTGTTTAGTCATGGGTGAAATTTGTGTAGCATAAAAGTAAAAGCTGGGATTATGAAAGCAGACAAGGAAATTCACCCATGTCAATTCCATGTATTTTAATGAGTTGGTAACTAAACCCTAACTCATGTTGGCTTGGCAGGCTTTAATATCTGTGTGTAGAGTACTTAGAGCATTTGGTAGTCGCTGCTATAATCACCATAAATTAACACTTGTTGGAAGTTTGCTCCTTAGCTGGGTTTAATGCAAGACTTCACCCATTTGGCTGAATTTTATTTTTTTTTTTAGGTTTGTGAGGTTTGTTTTTCTTTGGCACTACCACAAGTACTTTGAAAATTTCAGTACTGTTTGTAAGACCGGTGGGGGGATGCATCACTTACATGTTATTGCCTTTTAGTTGGGGGTGGGGAGGCTCATCTTGAATTTTGAAGGAGAAATGGTCAATGTTGGATATTCCTCCAACACCCAAGCTAGGAACTGTTCAATATTGCATATTCTCCCCTTCTGCCCTGGTTTTCATACCCAGGGAGTCTGGTAATGGTTTAGTGGTTTAACTCAGTGATAGTCCTTTAACATTTCAGAAGCAGAAGAAATTATTTGTAAATTGCTGTGTTCTTCAGATACAAGTATCCAAGAAATCATCTTCCTGATTTAATATCCCCCAGTACCCAAAGAAACAAGCAGTTTAGGCAACCTAACATGAGTATTTGTAGTGCAGAGAACACACAGATGCCTCTTTTTGGATCCAAGTTTTCTAACAGCCTAATTTGTAAATGAGCTTTCTGTGTATTCACACACTCCTAGTAATTTGGCTCACCGACCTAAGGAAATGCAGTCATCCAGCTGTGAATAGTTTCCCATACTTTCATGCTTCATTTCCAGGGAAAGAATCATGTCTGAGCAACTTAAGGGGAAAGAGCTGCTGAGGCATATAAATACATCTATTATAAACACTGCTTCTTAGAAACGGGCCTGTGTCTTGGTGAAGTTTTGCTATGAGCACTAGTGGTTTCTGCAGAAAGCAAATCTAAATGGGGCGTGCAAAGGTCTGCAGATAGGAGCAGAGCCTCCTGTGTGGAGTGAAGGTTACGCATGAGCAGAGGTATGGTAAGTGTGTGTGCTTCCCTAATGTGATTAAAAATAACAAATGCTAATCTGACTTACCATCTGGGGAATGTGCAAATGCCATACAAAAATATCTGTATCTGAAAGTGTGTGATCCGTGCACAGTTGGATATGTAGATAGAGCTGCTGTTAAAAGACTGAAGCTTTGGGTAGCAGTGGATCTATTAATATAATAATACATTGATGTGTCGTTATCTGCTGTCATAATCTATTAACACTATGATTTCTTCTCCTTTGTGCTGTCTGTGTCTGAGATTAGTTTGTTTCAGGGCTGAACTGTGATAGAGAGGAAAGCATTGCACTGGGGTTGAAAGGAGTTGATGAATTCAGCTGTGGAATTGGTGTTTCGTTTTTTCTATTGAGACATTTATGCAGCAGAATGGTCAAACTCATTCATAAATTTGACACCTTTAAATAACTAGTGTTAGCCAAAAATAAACTACTGAAGTGACATACACACAACACATTTCATTCAGATTTATTATAGAAGTTAAAGTAGTTCACAGAATAGTAAGAGTTAAGTCTAGGCAGGTACTTAAAGAAACCCATGAGCTGCATTTGTGGAGCCTGAGGAGGAAACTCCTCTCCCAAGAGGCTGGAGTGCTGCTCTGGTTTAGGGGTGAAATTCCTTCTTTATGAAGCGAGACTTTAGTGTATTCCCTGTTTCCAGGAGCATGGATCTCACCCCAAGAGGTACTCTGGTCCAGACCTCTTCTAGCATCTTTGGTTGGGGTTCATCATGTAATAGAGATTGCTTTAATGTTCACAAAGCCAGAAAGCAGCCCTGGTGTCTGCTGGCAAGAGCACTGCAAGGATAACTTAGGTTTAGAAACCTGAGACCATGGGAAAGCAGTATAAACTTGGGTTTGTGAGTTCTTGATGAACACCAGGATTGCTCGTCCCCAAACATGAAACTCACTTCCAGGAAAGGCTTCATGGTAGTGAATGCTCATTGGAGGGAAGCGCCAAATTCCCAGTGGTATAGGGCCAGTACTGATTGTCATTCCCACCACCCTCCTGCTGCCTACACGGAGTTCAAAAGCACCTCAGAAGAGCCTGTCTCTCTGTTCAATGGAAAGGTTGGTCTATACTTAGGTTGGGAGTTCCTCTAAATACCGGATTACTAAAAATTTAAGGAGTGCTTAAATGCTTAATCCTGCTCCTTGACATCACTAAACTGAGATTTAAAAATGCTTTGCATCAGGATTTTGCTGCCATTTGAGCTATTTTGTGTGAAACCCTGTGATTACAGAATGATAATGTTTTGACACAGTGATAAAAGCCAGGAAATTCACCATTAACATTGGTGTTTCTGTTTCTCTTGCCTTTACTGCGTGACAGCTTTAGTGTAGGCAGTAATTGAACAGAAATGACAATAGCAATTAACTTATAACCTTCTGCTTCTGTACACATCCTAGCATTCATTCAAGAAAAAAATGGCCATTAGGAAAGTAAATGTTTGTGAGCGATCTCTAATAAAAATTCGTACATCTTGGAAAATCTGCTGTGAATATCAATATGACCAGGATTTTCATTTCCCTTGCAGATTTTGCCATTAAAAATACCATTAATCCCGTCTCTTTTCATTCCTAGTTCATGCCTTCTTTGTCACAGTAATTAGTCCGAAAACTGAAGTTTACATAATGTTCTTTATGAATTACTATGAATTGGCTAAATAGGCTATTTTGGCATTGATTTTTTTCCCCAAGAAGCCATTAAGGTTTTTGTCCATGGTTCATTACTGTTGTGATTAGCGAGGTGGGAAAAGAAATGGAAAACACTGATTTATGTTTCATGAATGACAACTTCCTATTTCTGATTGCTCCATATCTGTGGTTTAAAGCCTGGTTTATTAATTAATAAGTAGAATTTCTCTGCATCTTTGATCATTGATACCATCACACAGAATACTGAATATTTAAAAGTAATTTCCAGTTAATTTCTAGTACATATGTTGTATCACAAGTCACAGCATCACCTTACAAGAACTATGCTCAGTGATTAAATATATAAGATACTCACTTTCCAATTTGTGATGAATGTACTGGTAGTGAAAGTGATAGGTTTAACACTGATTTGAATTGATCAGGTGTCAGTATAGGCGATGAAATGTCTCCTAAAAGAGCTGCTGAAGAAACTCAAACAAAATGATTTTTTTAAATTATCCATATTAATACTTAGGCCTGAAAAGGAATAACCTGAAGTCCTGAATCTTTAAGAGATTTTATGGATTTCAGTACCTCTGAAAATCAAGTTATTTTATTGAAACAACTAATTTTGACCTACAATTAGCAGAAAAAAAATCCCCTCAAAACAAACAAAAAAACCCCTAGCCTCAACCTTGAACACCAGACAGCACCAGCTCCTTCTAGTTTATTGGTGGTTACTGAGGACCTGCTTGGTATGAAAACTGCTCATGTAGGTATTGGTTTCACATGCCTGTCAGCATCAGCACTTTCTACCAGTTCCTGCATCACAGGTGAATTTTAAGAGAAATCTATGTTTGCGGTAATGGACAGCAATTGTTATCTCCATAAAGTTTTCCTTTTCTGTACTTGTGCATCTGCTGCAAAAGCTTTTGATTCAAAGGAACCTATTTTGCTTTTTGATATAGCGTGAGCCCTGCTAAAATGAAAAGGTGTTACATGTGTGCTTTGGTAGGAGCCTGGGGTCAGGCTGTTGCTTGCTGGCTGGGAGGGAGTGGGAAGCAGAGCCTTGTGAAGATGAAGGCTCCTTTGCCAGTGAGCAAACTGCCCATAACTCAGCCCACCTGTCTGTAGTTTATTTGCAGCTGTTTCCATTAAACCTGTGATATATATCCCAGGTTAACAAGCACCTGTATTGCAGTGTGTCTTAATGTGTGTTCTGGGGGTGTATGTTTTCCTCTGCAAAGTGCTGGAGTTATATTTACTAATGTTAGTCTTATTGTTGAGACTAACTTGTTGTGCAACATTTCTGCTTGAAAAAATGTGTTTGTGGTGGTTATGGCCCTTGTTAGGAGAGGGTTTTACTGCTAGGTGAGCACCTGAGCTGCATGCTAATGCACAGAAGACTGGGTACTAGGCAAGAAAAGAAAAGGCTCAAAGGGCTAAGTGTGTTGTCTCTCCACCCTGGCAGCCTTGAATAGCTTGAAAGAACATTCAGATGCAGTAGAGCTGTTTCAGGTATGTTTGTCTTCTTTATTTTCAAGTAAGACCATTTATTTAGTCTGTTTATTTCTGCAGATGTCTTCAAGCTAAAGATTTTCATGTGTGAGTTTTGATTTTTTTTTAAAGTCTGTTGAGTACTTTTGAAAACTTTTTTGTGTATTGCTTTTCTTTACTGGCTATTTAGTTGTAAATAGACTGGCCAATGGTTTTAGTCTAGCAAAAATATGGGTTTGTGTAGCTGCATGGGTAGGTCAGGCTTGCAGAGAGCAGGAGTGCTCTGAAGCTGAACTAAATGTGTTGCTTAGGTTTGATTCCCTGCTAGACTTCAGCTTGGCACAGAATCCTGGTGGACTGTGGACATTACTTCAGAGTAGAGATTGGTTGTCTAAGGCTGTGGAGTTGCTTTAGACTTGTGTGTTTTAAATACTGAGTTCTTGATTCAAACTCTTCTCACCTCTTAATGGAACTAAGAGGGCTTTGAGCAACTAGTTTGTAAATTATTGATAATAAGAAATCTGTGTTTCCGTTGTTTTGTTGTAGTAGAGGCAGATGTGCTGTGTCAAGGACTCCAGAGGAGGATGGCATGGCTGCATGGAGAGCTTGGCAGAGGCTTTGGAAGCAACAAATTCTAGGACAGGGTGGGATTTCCTGCTGTATTTCAGTCTTACAGGGCTTTTTTTTTCCCAATAAATGGAAATTCAGATTGGGGGGGGGGGGGGCATCAGGTTCAAGAAGTTAAACCTGGTTCAAGTCATCTTGTTGTGGATAAAACTGAATTTTGTCAATGTGACGCTATGGTGTTTACTAAACTGAATTCTGTGGGGCCAGTGTGAGTTCTAGAGGGAGCTCAGTGGGTTCAGGGTGATAGAAGAGCTAGGGCATGAGGCACTAGTGCTTAGGCACGTTCAGCCTTGTTTTTCCCTCTACTTGTGACTTCCACATACCCACATCTGTCCATGTAGCCTCTTACTTCCAGTCAGTTTTCCAAGAAACACCCTCTTCTCCTTCCTCTGCAAAACCCAGCAGCCAAAGAAATAAAGGTGTTATTTGCACCATAACAAAAGCAAACGCTTCCATAAAGCAAGTGCTGATGGGCATCTAGCCCAGATGTGCTCTTTCTCACCTCTCTTTTCCCCAAAACAACCCTGTTAAGGAGGTGAGGGGCAGAAGTGGCAGAAGCACCAAGGAGCATATCACCTCTGCCTGTACCTCCTGTTCCTTTGCCGGGAAGGGACAGGCAGGAATGGGCTGCCCAGCCAGGGCAAACAGGGTTCCTGGGCCACAAGGACAGAGTAAGGATGATGGCATCAGCTCCGAGCTCTGGAGCAGCTGTTGGCATAGCAGGAGTTACAGGAGGCAGGATGCCTTCATCCTGGGTAGCCGTCTAAAAATTCCCTTTTCTTCCCCTGCTAGCAGGGACTGCTGCTTTATCTACAGCTCTGGTGACTGTCTCATTCCATAACAGCCTTTACTTCAGAGTGCTCCTCCTTGACAGGCTGTCACAACTTCATCATTACGGGTCCTTCACACCTGTGAAAAGTGACCTGCTCTCCTATTTGTGTATGAATTGTGTAATGCCCAAAGCAGACTGTTCAACACCCGCATTTTTATCTCTTGGACCAGTATTTTTCCTTGTTCAAAGCCACCTTATTCATCAGCACCGTTTGGCCACTGGTAAATTAGCATGTGGCAGCTCTCTCACAGATGGTTTAGGAGACAAAATAAAAAAAATCTTTATCTTACAGGGAAGTGTTACAGGACTGTGAATGGCCAGAAAATAATTATACACTTGAAATTCCACCAGGATACCAGCTGACTGTAGAAAAAAATTAGCCTCTTTGAGACTGGGAAGTTTAGAGACGGCCAAGTTTTCTCCTAGGCTAGGAGAGAAATTCTTATTTTTCTGCTCAGTTAATGGGGTGAATTGACCCTCCAAGGTATCAGATAAGTGCCACTGCTGGTGCAACACAGGGGGCAGAAGTGTGAGGATGGGGGGTTAGAAGGGAAAAAAGAGGCCTGTCCCTTTTGGCAGGGATTGTTAGTATACCTGTGAGTCCCACTCCAACACTGACTGAAACTGAATGGCTTAAAAGCAGGATTTAATCAAATCCACAGCGTGAGATGCAGGAGAGTCTGCACTTGGAAGGAAAAACCTTTCTGGTTTTCTATAGCACTGACATAGAGAGAAGTGGGTGTATTACCTACCTCTGAGTCTACATCAGTAACTCATTTGCCAAAGAGCAAGGGAGAAAGTGAGTAATGAAAGTTTATGGAGTATATTTTCTCCTCAATGTGCTATTAGCATTAATGGGAAATGCACTGAGAGTGAAGCGAATATGCCCCCTTGTGTGCTTAATGATTGAGCTCCCAGGTCACTGCTAAATCTCACACACTTTATGTGCTCCTCTACGCGATGTTACTACACTGTAATTTAAAAAGGGGTAAATTATATTGCTTACCTTAGTTAATTGCTGTCTGTGAAGCAATAGCACAGCCAAGAGCAGAGTGCATCAAAATGACCTGAGATTGATCTTTTTCTAAAAACAGAGCTACAGAGTATTCCTCATGTTACAGTCACTCAGGATGCAGTATTTAGAAAGCAGGTAATATTTGGTCAGAAGATCAGAGAAACTAGCTTTGGTGACACTTGCTTTCTCCTGAAAGCATAATACTTGATCACTGCGGTGGAGTTTTAGCAGGAGCAGAATACAAACTCCTCTGGAATTGTCTTTTCCAATACTGAGTGAGGTGTTTTTCTTTTGGTGCTTCTGTAAATGAAATGAGGAGAGCAGAAGCAAGGGGAGGGAGCATGGAAATTATATAGTGGTATGTACATAATTTGTTTGGGTTTTAATTTGGGGAAACTATAGGCCTTGAATGTATGTTAGTCCTTTCTGGATCTCACTGGAGAATAATGGTGTACAAAACTAAAGCATGGGTTTCTTACTGGGAATGAATGTAGAAAGAGGTCCATCCCCTCTAACTTCCAGTGTGGGTCCTGTTAATTCATGTTTAGGGTGGTGACATCATTGCCCTGTAACACTTAGATTTGGTGAACTCGGAAGGAATTTTGGGTGAGAGCCCTTATACTAGCTTTCCTGAGGGTTTTTTTGTTAGCAAAGAGGGTCTCATTCACTTGCAGAGATGTGACAAAACTTCTGGGAGCCTGTGCATGGCCACAGGGCTGTAGCCTGCAGGTGACCATCTTGCTCAAGAACCTGGCTGTGTTTACTTCCATGAATAAGATGGGGATGATAGAAATCAACCCAAAGCTGTGATTCCTGTCTTGAAAGGGCAGAAGACTTCCAGGCAGGAGGAAAGTTTGCAAGCAGGGGGAGCTGGTTAGCTGCTCTCTGGAGAAGGATGTCAGACCCTGCTGCTGATGTTGGAGGACACCACAGTTGTTCCTATTCCATGACATTAATAGAGGTTATGCCCTATTCCAGTGCTTGTAGGGAGACCTCTGGTGTGGTGGTGTGCAGTGATGAGGTAACTGGAGATTACAGGGCAGCCCGTGTGATGTACAAAGCCACCTTGTCCTGTTCAAACTCCATCAATTAACCTTTGAGGAACATGAAACGTGGTACAGGTCTGCAAGAATTTCCAAGCTTTGTCCCATTCCCTAAGGCAGTGTTTTCTGGGGCTGCACGTACAAGCAGAGAGTGTGTTGCTGCACACAGGATAGTTTGCCCTTCTGTTCCTGGGGCACAAAGCCAAACCTCCCCATTAAAAAGGGAGCCACAACATTTGCATCCTTCTCAGGCAGTGCGCAAAGACCTCAGCCTATGTTTCTAACCCTCATGAATACTGAATAGCTTTGTTATTATAATGCAGTGCAGCCAAAATGAATTAGTAATGCTTAACAATAAACATTGAGATTAATTTAGTTGAGGTTTGCTTTTTTTCAGAAAAGAAGTGATAATTGCATTTTATACAAGCACTGGCTCTTTTTCTCCCTCTGAGCACAGAGGAAGGACCTTGATGTTGTAGCTGTCAGCAGGCCAGGGCTGCTATAGCACAGGGGCTGCTTGGTGGGAGAGCCACTGCAGCCCAGAGTTCGGGCACTGTGCGTGCAGGCAGGTCTGTCAGCATGGCTGCGCCAGATGGCACGGGGCTCGTGGGCACAAGTGATAATAAACCCCATCTGTGATGTACAGTAGGCTCCTCTTGGTTATGCACACCCTGTGGTCTTGGTCAGCTATTAGAGGCTCCTTTAATCATAGGCAGGCTCTGGAGAGCCTTCCCCAACACCCAGAATGTGAATCCTTGAATACCCCTGATGCAGCCTGCTGTGGAGCAGGGGGCTGCTGTTGAGCCAGATGAATTGGAAGAGTTTTCACCAAGTGACTTTACAGGAGCTGCTATAAGTGTTCTCCCCTTCCCTGAAGCACAAAAGGAAGAACTTGTTGGTCTGTACCACCACCAATAGCTCCCATGGCTCTGCCATCTAGAAAGAGAATGCAATCTTTTAAGAAAAGTGTGTGTGTATATGTGTAAACTCTCAAATTAACATTTGTTAAACCACTGCTGAATCATGACAATTGAAATATTACTGAAATTAAAAAAGAAAAATTGGGAAATTTGGTTCTGTTTCACTTAAACTGTTACAATGGTGCATGTCTAAATGTATGCCTGTGTTTATCCTTCCTCTGTTTTGTTTCTCTTGCTTCAAGTTTTTCTAAAAGAGTGTTGTTTTCAAATAATGAAACCTCAACATTTGCATCCAGACAGGGTCTGAGTAAATTTTGCACTTTGCCACTGTATGTATTCATCAGAATTACTGGCAAAGACAAGCTCCAGCTATTGCTATTCATACTCTCATAAATCTCTCCTTTAGATTTCCTGGATACCTTGATATATTTTAGTTGTTATTAGGTGAGCTACAGAAAAACAAACTTGTAAGTGGAAAAAGGTCTGGCCTAACCTTACTGTGATTTGCATATCCTAATCTAATCAAAGCTTTTGATAAATTTTTAAGATGCTCAGGCATAATAGACCTGTCCACCCTAAACTCTTAAATCACCTTTGTACAACTTCTGTTCTAAAGTAAGCCTCATACTTTATTGTGTGTATTCATAGCGAGAATGGTTCCTCGGTACTGCTAACAGACTCTCCTGCAGCATTCGGCCCTGGTCAGAGAATGGAGACTATCACTTTGTGCTGCTAGAAAAATCAGGACTAAATCAGAGATGCATGCTCACAAATCTCCCTGAGGTTTCAGATGTGTTAAATTATGCTGTGTTTGCAGCAGAAGTAACATAATGCTGTAAAGCAGATGTGTTTTGAGTGCATTCAATGACTTGGAACATCATTTGAAACTTTATTGTGAAATCCCACATCTGGTCTAATAACTTAATTATTCCATGAACTCCTGGGCATCTGGGCTTTTATCAGAAAAGAAGGAAACTGGGTATCCAGGAAGTTGCTAATTAGAGTCATTTTTAGCTACCTTGTCTCTACTGCATGAAATGTTAATAAGCTAGTTTCTGTGAATCTGTCATATATAAAATTGCTTAATTGCTTGCATTGTATGCTACAGAAATCACATTTTCAACCTAGAAATGGACTTTGATAACAATTTTTCTGCTGCTGAAAATACTATGAACGGTGCTTACAGTAGCTGATGGGGTGGTGGAGGAGCTCAGCTCTGGGAGGGGACGTGGAGGGGAAGACTTCCTATCACCCTTGGGGACTAAGCTGGAGAAACCCTTAGAAAAGCTGGAGGTGGCCCTTCCCCACTTGCCACTGTTGGTGTGTCGCTCATGAAGAGGAAAACGCGTATCCTCGATGGAGAGAGAGGCTAATTGGAAAGAGCAAATGGAGAACCTTATGAAAGGAGTTGCTGCATGGGACTGGCTCTGGCTTGGCCAAAGCTGTGATGAGTTTAGAGCATGTCTTGGTGGGACTGTTAGGGAAAGGGTGGATTTGGCTTCTAGGGACTCTGTTGGTTGGCTCTAATAGAAGTGAGCAGAGTTAATGCTGGGCTGCAGTACAGCCAGTCTGAGAACTGACTCTAAAGCAAAGCCCCAGTGCAGAGCAGCCCTTAGAGGGCAAATCCAGTCCATGCTTTCAAAGCACTTAAATCTGCATTGTTGTAGTTGCTTCTTACAGGGAGCATGGAATGAGGTTTCATCATTTTGAATTTGCTTTGAAGTAGGTCTGTATTCAACAGATTAAAAGAATAGTTCCTGGAGAAATGTTAGCATGCAGACCAAGGCTTCAGGCTGTAAAACTGACAGTAGGGAAGTGTAAAGGGTGATAAGGGAAACAGGCTTCCATGATAAAATACAGCCCATGGGAAAAAGTGTTGTCTGTTAAAATCTCCTCTCTGAAAGGCAAGGAGAGCAGTGGAGTTTCTGGAGAGACAGAGGAGAGGTGAGGACTGAAAAATCATCAAATGGGCATTGAATTTGTAACTTTTTATTTCTGATAACCACCATTTTCTTGGTTAGGAAGATTTCCTTGTGTCTTGTTGGAGGAGAGAGGGAATAAATACTCTTTAAAAGGTAAAGGAACTTAAACACAAATGTGTGCCTGTATGCTCACAGAATGTCAAAGACTGGTGGTATGCAGACAACTGGTAGAAGTTCTGTGTAATCATAGGTGAATAATACAACGAAGAGAGTTATTGTATGGATGAAAACAGAAGAAGTAATCTTAATGTCCATGTGATGTGCTAAAGAGGACACTTTTTTTTAAGTAAGAGGTTTAGCTAAATAAGAGCACTTAAAATTGAGCTGGACCACAAGTGTGCTGAAGTTGATTAATTCTGGTAGACAGAACGTTCATTTTTGCTGTCGCAGGGCATAAGATAAATGTTCATTTGCCTTTGTATATGGCTTTAATGCCCTAAAGAAAGTGGTGTTATTTCTGGAGCTGAGAGAGGTTTTAACTTGCACTGCAGAAATAACTGGTGCCCTAGTTTAGTTTCGTGAGCCCTTGCCCAGAAGCATAACAAAACAGACCTGTGTGTTTTCTACCTTGACGCTGCCCAAGGGCCAGCTTAAGTGTTTGGGTCTGCCATGAGTGTAGGTGAAGCCTGGGTGCACCTTGTGTCCCCAGTGCTGTTCAGATCAGAGCAACTCTGACACGGGGCTGGAGGGTTACCAGCCCAGCAGTCACTGGGGCAGGAGCCAGGAACTGCCAGGACCACATTGAGATACTCACCTGAAAGAAATGCGATTTCTCCTCCTTGTTGCTTATTTAAAAGCCTAACTTTAGTTGTAGTTCTGTTAAAACACTGTAAAGAAACCAGTATTTTAGTAGTGTCTATTTTTATCCAGGAACCTGTTGAAATGCCATTCTTCACAAGAATATGTTTTTAACTTTTTTATTTAAGATTCTTGTAGCATCTGACTGCTTTTAAAAAAAAAAAAAAAAAACAAACACAAAACCAAAAACCAAAACCCAACCAAACAAAAAAACCCAAAGGCTAATCATAGTGGCATTTGCCAGCAAGAGTGCTCACAATTTCTTCCTCTCTTTTTTTTTTTTTTTTGGTGTGGTTTGGGTTTATTTTAAATTTATATATGGTTTTGGTTTTGTTACTTGCTTCATTAAGGTTTTGTTCAAGAGTCACATTTTACATGTTTTAATAAGGAAACCAGCAATTTCATTCACTCAGCAAGGTGCTTCAGTTATTAGAGCCCCTGGCAAGTTTAAACAAAATGCATGGATAGATGGAGGATATTTGCCATGTCTTGTCTTCAGAGTGCTTTACAGTCATTAACCAATTATTCATGGCTTATTCTGTGACTATCCAGATGGATCTCTGAGTTGTTTGTATTAAATTATACTTACAAGATCATACAAATTGAAAGGAACTACATGATTTCACCCATAAGGAAATTAATGATTTTGTAATTAACTGCTTAATTAAAATAAAGAATTTAGATGTTGTCGAGAAAGCTAATTGGAAAAGCTCTCCTTAATGCATCATTTTTACAAAAAAGTTGGGATGTACAAGGGCTAGGAAGTAGATCTGCAAAAGCCACTGTAAATCAGCAGACAGGAACTGATGGCAGGGCAGGAAAGCAATATGAACTGAGTTATAAACTTAGTTGCACCATCATCACTTGCAAAAGTAAACAATACTTGGTTTAGAATAAAATGATGTGGTAAAAATAAATATCTTCTTAATCACCCAGAATCCATTGCTTTCGTAAAATTAGCTACGTATTTTATAAGACAGAGGAATGTGAGGAGATTAAGAGAAAGTCCTTGCTCTGCTTCTGCTTAAAATCTTTCACACTCAGTCTGTTCTAGAATATCCAAACCTTGTCTTTGTTACATTTCCTAACAGGTAGGCTTGTAGTATGCTTTATGGTCTCTGCCTTACAGTCAGTCATTTAACTTTCTTAAATCACAGCTGAAATGCTAATACAGGTGATACACGTGTTTCCAGAAAGAAGAGAGAGTTTTAATTAACTGTGGCCAAAGCAAGCTGATTAATTTAGATTAAAATAGCAGTGAAGATGGAATGACTTGGATTTTTACTGGATTTCTGAGCTTAAGTGGCTGCTGCTGAGATCAGGGAAATCCCTATGGCATTCTGATTTCTTCCCTGCATGATGCACTGAAACAGTTAAAAGCACATTGTGCACATTTTGTTCAGCTCAACATTCTGGAGGTTCAGAAGATAAGAAAGGCTGCTCAGCATGAAGGAACTGTGAAATGTATTTGAGAATGAAGCTTTTGATGAGAATTTACATCAAACACACACACATCCCAAACTTCCATTTTGAAATATATCACACTGTTTATTCCTCCAGGGAAGTAAATCTTATCTTTTGGATTTCAGACTGTTGTTCTGAACAGTTTTTTCTTAAGATATTTTAATGGCAATTGACACATGCACTCTCCCCACAACTACGGGGGGACAGGGATGGACGACAGTCCTGTCTTCTTGGATTTCTCCTTGTGGCAGGTATAATATCCCTTGCATGTTTTTAAGCCAAATGCCCTTTCAGAATTATACAACATTTTGGCTATTAGGTGATGGTGTGACCAAAATAATGAAAGCTTTCCTGCAAACGGCATTGCAAACGTTGCAGCAGAGTTCTTTTATAGGCAAACTTCTTTCTTGGTTACATAGAGTGTGAGTAATTGTTCTGAACATCCAGAGATGGGTATAACAGCAGAAACCCTCTTCTAGCCAAGATGCATAGAACATAAACACTATCAGTAGACAGCTCACTACTGCTATATGTGTTTGCACAAGTTCGTGAAAAGTACTTATTCCAGTAAGTGTGTAAAATACTGATATGGTATAAACTCTCCCAGTGCATCCTGGTTTGCAGGTGTCAGCCTGCTGTCCCCCCATAGCACAGTGCTGACACTGCAGACAGCCCTGCTGCCTGCACAGGTCCAGCCTACAAAGCAGCAAGTAATGCTAGGAGTGCTGTAAGTAAGAAAGATTATTTTGTTCTTAGATATACAGGGAATGTTTTCAGGGTGCTGATTTCTCAGGGCTGACAGCGTTGGAAGGGATTAGGGTGTGAAATGTTGAGCTGCTCCCAAAATTGTGCTAAACAGGTAGATGTCATTGAAAAGAGATTTATGTATTTTGCGGGGGGAGGAAGAGAAGAAGGGGAAACAGATGGGTACTTTGTACATGGGTTTGCTTTTATCTGGAAAGGAACAGGTAGTTTGCTTAAACATCCTCTGCTTTAAATTTCTGTGGCTCTGGCACGAAAGGCAGGTGGGAGCGGGGGAGCAGGGAGCCTAGGCAGCCTGGCTTGCTGTTGCTTCCACTCAGCAGGGTGGTGTGGGGCACAAATAGGGTCTGTCCTTACGGGCTGTGGTGGCACCTCACCACCAGCTGCTCCCTTGAGCCCTGTTGGCAATGGAGGCAGCAGCCCCCAGTTGCCTGCCTCCATAGGTGTGCTGGTTTTGGCTGGGATAGAGTTAAATTTCTTTACAGTAGCTAGTACGGTGCTGCATTTTGGATTTGTGCTGGAAACTGTTGATAACATAGAGATGTTTTTGTTATCACTGGGCAAAGCTTACACAGAGTCGAGGCCTTTTCTGCTCCCCACAGCCACCCCAGCAGCGAGCAGGGGAGGGGGCACCAGGAGCTGGGAGGGGGCACAGCCGGGACAGCTGACCCCAACTGACCCAAGGGATATTCCACACTGTATGGCATCATGGTCAGCAATATAATACTGGGGGGATGCTGCTCAGGGACGGGCTGGGTGTTGGTTGGTGGTGAAAAATTGTTTTCATTTGCATCACTTGTCTGTCTTGGGATTTATTTCTCTCTGTTGTTTTCCTTTTCATTACAGTGTGGTTTGGTTTTGTTTTTTTTAATCATTAACATGTCTTTATCTCAATCCATGAGTTTTCTCACTTTCACTCTCCCAATTCTCTCCCCCAACCCATCCATAGGGGAAGTGAGCAAAAAGGCTGCGTGGGGCTTAGTTGCCAGCTGGGGTTAAACCACAACAGTGGGTAATGGCCAGCTTGACTGATTCCTAACCTGAACATTTGCAGTTTTCCAATGTGGAGCACCTCTCAAAGCATACTTCCATGCAGGGAAAGCCATACCTACTACTTTCCACTATGGCTTGTGGTTGAGCGAGTAAATACTCTGAATGCATCAATGTTCCTTGCATATTGTACAGGATCAGAGTAGTAAATTGTAATTGTGGACTTCACGTGGTCGAAAGGCTTTGCTCTGGAACACCAATTTAACTGATCACTGTTTACCAAATGCCATTTCTAAGGGATGTGATGAATGTATGTGCACAGAGCGTGGCTCATCAGTTGCTAAGTGGTAGCTGATGGTCACATGGCGGGTGGTCTGTGTGAATTGCTGTTTCCTGTTGGTGCAGCAATTGACAAATACCAAACCCTGTGATGCAGCCATGTATCAGAAGTGCTGTGAAGGAAAACACACTTCAAGTTTTCAGTGGAGGAGGGGAAGGAAAGCAACCAAATCCCATATGTGTTCTGTGCAGCAGCAGGGGAAGGATTTCAGTGACCCAACTGCTCTCTTGAAATCTGTCCTATATTTGCTTTACCCATATAGTGAATATGGATATTTTTTTTTTTTATAAAAGGGCTGCATCTGAATGAGGGTAGCCAAAGCTGCTTCCCCACATAGTGTAACAGATTGTTCAGAAACAGCAGAAATACAAATCTCATGATGGGCACTATGGAGCAAGGAGTAGCGCAGGGAGCAGCTGTGGATGAAGACACAGTACAGACATGCTGCTGTGCCTACTCTGAGGATAAATTAAATACCTTTAGTCTCTAGAGCTTTCACTTCTGTTTTCCTCTAGAATTCACATTTCTTCTCTTTTCCCTCAAAAGATGCAAGTTCCTTTGAATGTATGTTTCGTACAACTTGATCAGAAGGCAGGTCAAAGCTGCTGTTTGTAGTAATGGATGGAAATGTTCTGAAACCCCAATTCAGCTGTTGCCAGAAGTACCAAACAACCTAATAATGTAAACTCTCTCATCTCAGTGCCATCAAATAATTCAGTATTCAAATTAGTCATAGACCTCAGGAAAAAATCAATAATACAATTCTGCATGAAATAAAGCATGGCTTCAGTTCAACTGAACCTACTGATCTGCAATCAGCCTGCTTGACCATAGATATCTATTTTCCTTCTGTGAGAAGAGATGGTTCAGCAGCTTGATACCGGGGTGCAGGATTTTCAGGATTTTCATCTCCAAGTACCTTTGTTCAAGGTTGTACTAAGCTATTTCCATGCCACAGTTGTTGGATACCAGTTCATATCCAAAAAGCCATGAAGCAGGTGCTAACTCTTAATGCTGCAGTGTGGGATGACTGCAGCTTTCCTTTGGGTTTGAGGGGAGGAACACGGTCACCTGCATTTGCACAGCTGGAACAAAGAGCCTCTCTCACTGTGTATTTCAGAATCTTTCTGAAGATTAAGGATTAAATTAGAGACCTTGTGTGCCTTTAAAAATTTCTTCCAAGTGTCAGTCTTTCACCTTTACAATGTGAGGTTAATTTATTGCCCAGGGAGGTTGCTCACAGCAATGCATTGACGACAAAGGTGTGATACCTGTGTTATCACAGATGGACTGATGTCCTGCCATGGCCTGGCTAGGTTTTTCCTTTACCATGTAGATAATAAAGAACTGCAAAAGGAGTGTCTAAGTTCAGGTCTGCTTGTCCAAGATGTTCAACTAATAGCTGAGACTTGCTGAGAGAAATGGCAAGTTGTGTTCCACCAACCTGAGGCTGGAGCTATGGGTCTTTATCCATTAAAAAAAAAAAAAAAATAAAGTGTAGATCAGCTTTGAGGTAAGAGGTCAGAAAAGAGGTATCACTCGGAGTCTTTAGAGTTTCACTGTAGTGGCAGTGACCGTAGTAGCTAGTACTAATTACATTAAAGCAGTACTCTGCTTTTTATTATATCTTCACACTTGATGGGCTTTATTGCATCTTGGCTCATTTTGGGGTTTTGTGGCTGTCTTGTGGCAAACTGAAGTCCATTTCCACTTAGTGAAGGTTTTGGCAAAACTTCTGTACAGTGTAAAGATCAGTCCAAGAGTAATGTTTTGCATCATTAAGTGGTTGTCAGAATCCAAGTTTTTGAGCTGCTTGGGGACACAGGTAACTTATCCACCATTAATGGTGAGGTGAGTAGGCAGACTGGGAGTAAAACCTGTATCTGATATCTAGATATTTGGATCATTCTTTTCTTATTTTTGTCTCTTATTTCTTTTTTCTTCAGCAAAAATAGAACCGAACCCTTTCAATGTAATCCAATTAAGAATCCAATTAGCACTACAACTTCTAGGGCACTATTATCATGTTGACTTTTAATCATGCTACTGTGAGTATGTTTCTCTTCTGAGCCCTGACTGTTAACGAATAATTAATTTGAACATGCTGAGGTTGAACACTTCTTTTGAGAAAACTCTTGAAAATATTGTATATATTAGCTATTTATGTGATGTTTTAAGAAAAAAAGGATAAACCAGCTACCCGGACTTTAAAAGATGAGCTTAATATTGATGTATTTGTAGCAGTCCACCATGAATGAAACAGTCTGCCTGGTGTAAGAAAGTGCATGTTGACTAATAGAATTAACTGAAGGATTCCAAAAATGAGCATTCCTGCTAAAAGGGCTGACCACAGCTTTGTGATCTCTGAAGGTTTGTATAATTGCTTCTCATGGCTGTGTTTCAGTTATGAAATGTTTTCTTTTTAATTAAAGCATCATCCCTCTAGTATATACCACTTTCATTTGGTTTGTAATTAGGGAAAGAACTAATGCTGTGATTCTTAGCACTCATAGGATACCAAGTGAATAATAAAGAACTGTACGAACAGACTGTCAAATCTCAGTATGACTTCTATCGCCCCCCTTCCCCAAATCTTGCTCCTACACTCAGGTTTTATCAGTGTTGTAGTTTTCATGGTTATAAGGTCTATTAACACTGCTGTGGTAAAGCAGATCAGTGAAAATTTTCATCTAAAATCCCCCTGTAAAATAGGAGTTAGGAGGAGGATAATGCATTTGGTGGGGGTGGAAGGTCTGGAAGAGTCCTTTCTTCAAGTATGGACGTGTTTGCCTTGCAAAATATGGCAAGCCCAAGGAATGCAAGTGCAGTTTCCTTCCATGCTACATCTGCAGTAGTATGTGATTTAATGCATTGCCAGCTTTGCTGAGCCTAGCAAGAAAGGAGCCAGTTCACAGAAGTTCATGTTATGGAGATTTTTTTCAGTTTTGAACATTTTAAATAATGTTTTGTTCCACAATAATTCCTTTCTGTTAAAGATGATAGACTTTATGCCTTCCTTAAAGTGTAGAGAATAGAATGAATATATTGAATCAACAGAAACTTGAAACAGATTGCTTCAGGTTAATGGTCTCATCAGCCAGAACTGGGGGCTAACACAAACCACTTTTGCCCCTACATAATTCACTTCCAAACTGGCTGGATTAAGCCACAAAGCTTTAGCTTTCTCTGATGCTACTGATGCTTTGACCACTGTGAGCTAGGACAACTCTTAAAAAAAAAAAAAAAGGGGGGGGGGGGGGGGAGGGATGTTGGTGGTGTTGGGAGGCAGCAAAAAATGCTTAGGCTTCAGCGAAATGTATGCCTTTATAGACTTACGTATCTAAATGGGGGGGAGAGAAAATCTTGTTGCTCTGTCAAGATTTTTTTGCTCCTAAGTACTGAGTTTATTGGAAAGGACAATAGAAATAATAATAAAAAAGTCAAAGAAAGTGGTGCCTTTCAAGCACCAAAACACTTCCCTAGGCTTTGCTTCTAGATAATGAAAAGCTGGTGGAGGGTTATTTTTAGTCAGCTGACACATTGTTTTAATTTCTAAAAATTCTATTTTCATGATCTGATTATGTAAACTGTGTAGCCTTTCTGCTATTTTTTTAAGTTTGATTCACTTGGTCAATTACTGCAATGACACTTAATTTGGTCTTAAACCAAGGTCTCTTTATTTGGTATTGTAAGTCCTTAAACCCAAAGTATCTAGATAAATTCAGTATAAACTAAAAAACAAGTTCTCCACTTTTAAATTGTGAATTATGAGAGCATATTTGAGAGATTTACATTGTCTTTTGTCTTCAAATGAGGCATGGAAAATGGGTAAATATACAGACATTGAGCTATTTGTCTCCAACTGGTTCCCGTATCACTGCATCAAACTGCCTTATGAAGTAGAATGCAAAAACACTTTATTTCAGAAAACCCCCAAGATCTTTCTGCATGACTGACATTTGTGATGAGCCTGATAATGAATGGGATTATACAAGGTAACTCCCTAAGTGTTGAAGTCATAAAGGTTGCTTGTTGAGTCCAGCAGGTTTTAGATCAAATACTTGAACAGGTTGATCTGAGAGGTAGTGGAGACCTTGGAAACAGTCAAAACCTGACTGTAAACTAACCTGAGCGACCTGCTGTAGTTAACCCTCCTCTGAGCAGTGCCTTTCTAATATCAACTGTTCTGTGATTCCGTGCAAGCACACACAGAAATTAATGTCTCAATCTTAACAGTAGAAGAATGAGATGAAATTGCAAAGTCAAGTACTTAACAGAGTAGAGAAGAGAACCTAAGTCTCTTAAAGTGAATGCTATATTTATCCTGGAATAAATTAGGCTTTCCTAATATATTCTGATGAAATGAGAAGTATAAGGATGACTTCAGGATCATTCCAGCAGTGGGAGGAAGAAAGCTTACAAACTTCTGTTGTACTGTGTGCTGCGTATAATGGGGAATGAGTTTTGACCTCTCTGTATGTAATTATTGTTTCCATTGGACATGTAGTAGAGTTGGGCATCCTGGTTTTGATTGTACTTGTAGGTGATAGATTAAATGTTGGCTCTGTCATTACCAGTTAATAACTATTGGATTTACAATCTGTGAAATAAGACAGTCTCACTCCAGTTGTCACTGGCCAGGGGAGGAGTTCTCTGCTTCCATAGCTGGATGTAATGCATGTTCTTGCTGATAATACCAAGCATGGAAATATCCTGGCCCAGACTTTGCTAGGTAGTTCAGAGAGGTTCTTTGAAAAGACTTACCAGTACAATCTTCAACAGCATACAAGGTTTATGGCACTAAACATAAATCTTCTAAAGTTTGTGTTAAGCTGAAGCGTACATGTGGTTTATGGTTCCTCAGAGCTCTTGCATGAGATCTGAAAAGCTGAAAAAATATTGTATCTAAATAACAATACTGTCTAGCTTGAAGGAGAAATTTTATGTTACAGTTCCTTTCCAAAAAGAAAGAATTCCTTGTGATCCAGTGGCAGGTTGGTGACGGTCTCTGAAAGGACAGGCAATTAGCCTTGCAATAGTGAGTCATCAGATTTTGTCATTTTTTTTGGACAGTGGAAGAATTGTGTCCTTCCATGATCACTCAGAGCCCTGGAGTCTTGCAGAGGTTTCCTTCTCAGTGTCATGTCACAAGAGTCTACACACACAGCAGCTGCTTCCAAATGCTCTAGAAAATGCAGTTCTTGATGATTTCCTTCCCCAGCCAACAATTACAATTGTAATTACAATTTCAATTGTTGATGTAATCCAGAATTTCAAATGTATATGGAATTCTCTAATCTAAATCCCATCACATTCAGTTAGTCTAAAATATACCCTGGTCTCTTGTGTGGATTTGCAGAAACCAAGTCTTCCTCTGTGGTAAGTCCGTGCACCCTCACTTATGCCCTGTCTTGGGTTCAGTCTTCCCATCCTGATTCTTGTTGGCTTTTAACTCCCCTTTAAAGGGATAGGAGCAGGTCTTTAGCTCCCCTTTGAGATTCAAAACAACATTGTCTATCTCTTTGTTACTGGTATCCAGTTGTGGTTCTGTCTTTGGGTGACCTTGGTGCTATCTCTCACTACATTTTTTTCATGTTGTTTTGCACTGCAGAAGTGTAGTGTTCTGCTTTAGAAGTGGTGTCAGCTCTGTGCTTAGTGTCCAACAGGCACGCTTGCTTTGCATTGTCTCTGTCTTCTGAGTCTGCAGTGGCTTGCACAGATTTTTCAAGCAGTTTCTGTTGTCAGCATCAGCAGTGAGTAGGTGTAGCATCTTTTGAAACCCCGTGACAAGTACCTAGCACACCAAGGCATGTGTGGCCAGTGCTGTACAGGGCTTTTCTGACTAGATATGGGTGTGCAAATAGTGCCAGTGTCGCCACCAAAGTGTGCGTGCCCTGTAACGCCAGGCTGCAGGGAGATGCTGTGGGAAGTTGTCTTCGCCTGCAACAGGATGAACCTTTTGATGCTGAAATATGTACCTGGCCCATTAGCTATAGGACCCATTAGGTCACGAACTGTAAGTGGTATGGAATATTTCTCCTGTGCTTGTTGATGGATTAAACTTGTTGCTTGGCACATAGTGAACCGCCCAGCTCAGTAGGAAGCATTTAGCTCTGTTTCCTTTACAATTCCTTCTTGGTGAGATTGTTTTCTGCGTGAAGTCTTATCTAGCAGGAATATGTGATAATGCCTTTTCTGCCGCTTCTAATGCTGGCAGAGAGTGTCCTAATAACCTGCAAATATGGGGTAGTGTAGAGGAATGAAGCTGGGTTAATTAGCATTGATAATATGCAGCTGTGGGTTGGCTTCAGGGGCGGTGGGTTGGCTGATGAAGAGAGAGCAGCCGAGGAAGAGAAGGTGAGAGAGGAAGAAGCAGAGAGAAGAGAGAGAACACACATGGATGAGATGAGACAAGGAGAAGGCAGCAGAGGGGCTGTATGAAAAGTATGTTGGTATGAGATGGTAAAAGACCTTGTACAGCCGGCTAGTTTGGAGAGTGCTGCGACAGGGTAGAAGTAGGAAAAACTGTGAGCCAATGTCAAGTTAGGGCATTGTGTGAATCCATGCAAAGACTGTTGTTGTTCTGAAGTGTTGCTTCAGTTAAGGTGATGCTGAGGCTACCAAATGCAAATTGATTATGAAGTACAGAATTCACAGCTAGGCACCTGGAAATACATCTGTTTGAGGCACGCTAATGTCCAGTCTCCACTGGCTTCAGGTGTCCTTCGAATACCTTGGTTCTCTGGAGGTCTCCAGGTCCTGTCCTTCAGCTCTGCCTTGCCAGCTGCAAGGAAAGTGAAGGATAGCTCTTGGCACGCCTAAATCAAGGGTAGGGGTAAATTTTTGTGCTGGATTGGGCTTCTGTGGGTAGAGGCTCTTATACAGTAAGTATTTGCACTAGGTGTCTCACTTGTGGGCCTTCTGGCTTCAACTGGAAACTTCCCTTGTTTTATTCCCAGTCTACCAAGTGGGAAAGTGTAAGAACAGAACTTCTTTTTCTTTAAAGAAGGTGATATTTATTCTCTTCCAGAGGTTTTAGGGGAAGGGGTGTTAATGTGCAGGTGAAAAGAACCTGCTCAGGTGTTAGCCCTCTGCCATGCAGGTTTATTCCCCAGGTTTGTGCAGCTCTAGCTTATTGCTCATAGAAAAACATGTAATTGCAGTAGTTTTCCTGGTTTGTTTCAGTTTCCCAGTGAGCCTGGTTTCATTCCCTCCCACATGAAGGTATGCATAAAAGATAGTATACATCTGCACTTGAATTTGGGCAGTTTAGGGTTGTTAACTGGTCAGTTAAACAGCCTGATTTCTAGACAAGCCAAACTGTATTTCCTGATGCACTAGATTTATTTTTAAGATTTCCCATCTCCCTCTTCATCATGTCATGTGCAAATTAGTCCTTCAGAGTAATTTGAAAACAGGGGCTTATGTGTGACAAGAATGTATGATGTGAAATATACGGTACTTTTGTTTTCAGTTAATTAGAAACTTGAGATCTCTCATTACTAATAAAGCTTCAGGTTTCTGTTCTTTGAAGCAGACAATTTTCCAATCAGACATAATTGCTGAGAAAAGCTCCTTGGCTGAATCCATTAAGTTCCCTGCCTCATTTGTTGGTTGTTTTTTTTGTTTGGGTTTTTTTTTGGGGGTGGGGGTGTTGGGGGTTTTTTTGTCTCCTTTTCCTCACTTCTTGGCCTAGAGACAGTAAAAGTTATGGCAAACCTTCAATAATTACCTGAATGGCAGACACGCAATAGCTTTATAAGCTATCTGAGTGAAGGTTATTAAATCTGCTACACTGAGCTGTTCAGCTACAGCTATTTCATTCTCTCTCTATGTAGAACTTTAAAAATTCTCTGGGCAAAAGGAAAAGTATTGCTTTCCAAATACATGTTAATTGCTCATTTGTATTGATGCTGGACATAATTCATGAAAAATTCTTATAAAGTGCCTGCCCTTGAATGGTTTTCTGGATGGAACACCAAATGTAAATGCCTCCTTATTGTTACAGATTGCCTACCTCTGTGTCAATTTAAAATTGTTGCTTTCTCCTCAGCAGTGAGAAATTATGTATTTCAAATTACTTCCTCAGAGCTCATCACTTCAGAAACATTAGCACCCTTGTCTATTTGTAACCTGCCTTTTTATGCTCTTGATTATAACTCAGAGTCCAGAATGGATTTCCTGATTTTATGGGTTGGTGTAAAGCTGCTGAAGTAAAATATTGTTGCCTGAGAATTTTGCATAGGATACACTGGTGAAAAAAAAAAAAACCTCTTCTTGGAACAGAACCAAATTATTTAATTTTTTTCTAGGCTAGCATAGAACATGAGTGGAATGACTTGTGATAATACTTGGAAGGAGAAACACTGCAGGCATTGCTGTCATTGCAGACTGATTACAAATGACCTTAGAAAAGTGAGCCAGCATTAATTCTGATAACCTAGATGCATAGAAATTTTCTGTTTTCTGCATTACCAAGTAAATCCTGATGGCCTAATATCCAGGTGTCTTACGCATGGCTTTTCAAGGTCTCTGTTTTGGTACCAGCAAAAAATGCTATTGGAAAGGGACTTAAAATATCTTTGTGTATTTACAAAGAGTGCATTAGCTGGTGTTAGGCAAGGGTCCATCTTAACATAATCTGGGCTTAAAATTCCTTTGGCTTAAGCAATATTTAGTGTGGTTTGAAATAAATAGCTTATAGGTATGTATATAACTACAGCATGCTTCTGAAGTTCTAGTTTAAATTCAGTACTGATAAATCACTGGATTGTGGAATACATTTCACTTAAAATCCAGACTTCCAGAGGGGGCCTGGCTTGGGAGAGTAGGTCAGACTTATTTTAAGGAAATTTCTTAATCTGTTTAATTCTACTTTTTTACTCAGAGGTGCCCAAAAATGCATGCAGGTTCAGGAATGAAAGCAAGGGAATTCTGTTCTTCTGTCCCAAAGGTGACTTTTTTCCCCAAACATTTTATTGATTTTTTGCATTGGGTGGATGTAATCAATGTCAGTGCAGAACTAACTGTTCCATTGCAGTGTGTATGGATAGTTTGGGAGGCAGGAAATTCCAAACCAATATAAACAAAGTGATCATTTTTTAGACTTTGTAATAGTGCTGGGAATACCCAGTTGGATTATCTATATAAGCAACTTTAAATTCCTCCTGATGTGTGTGTTGTCTCCCTCTGTCTAATATTCTTATTTAATAAAAAGCAAACAAACATTGTTGGTGTGTCTAAGTACATTTGTGGGGTTTTGCCCAATTTCCTCCAATTCAAATCTGCCTTTTTTAACCCCAGAGGCATGACCAGTCGTGTACATTTGGTACAAAGCATGAGAGTTCTCCTAAACAATACCTTAATGGTTAGAAAACTGGCTGAGGATGTTTGAGATTAGGAGCTGAAATCCCCTTCAGCCTGTTCTCCCGCACATACCTTGTGCTGTCTCAATGGTCCCCTCAGCACGCTGCCCACCCTGTGCAGGTATTGCTGGCTGTCTATTGCTTGTGCCCTCTGACTGCTCTTGCTCTTCTTCCAGGGGAAGAAAAGAAACCAGCCAAGGGAGACATAATATCCAATAGTTAGTACAAAAGTTTGTCTTTTAAGACAATCCCTTTATTCTGCTGGAGTGTCTGTTGACTGTCTCGGTCTTCCTCTGAAACGAAGTGGGCTTGCTGTCCGCTCTCTGGGTGATGTGTGTTGGTACAGTTCTCGGCACAAAAGCAGTATTTGCTTGTCATTATTGCTACAGGAATCACTATTGCTAATCCACTTATCGCGTGCTTTTCCTGTATTATACCACAGTTCATTCCATAAGAGTCTTTTGAACAAAAAATAGAATTTGCAAATTCTTTTTACTTTTTTTCAGTCAGTCAAGTAGCTTCCCAATGAAGTTAAACCCTTTATTGTTCAGAGAAGAATTTGTGGGTTTTGCTTTAGCTCAAAACCCAAAATGCTCAGCAATGAGCTACAAGTATAATGCTGCTTTCTCCTTCAGCATTTATTTCCCTTTGTATGGTCTACAGCCTTAGTGCTTCTGTGGGGTTTGTTGTTGGTTGTTTGCTTTTTCCCCCATGACTGTCATTTTTTTTTTTTTCTTCCTACAAAGTCAGAATCGCTTCATGGGTATTGGCTTGAGTAAAAGCAAAGGGCCCCGAACCGCCCTGTAAGTTTTAATGAGCTGTAGTCTGCCTGTGCCTTGCTCAGGTTTGAGTCCAGTAGCGATTGTTGTTCAGCAGAATTTCAAATGGTTTATGAAGTTACTCCTTGAAACGAAATCCTGCTGGAAGAACCTGCTGCTGACCTCTGCTTTGTCTTTGTCTATGCCCGGTATCATCTGCAGGGGTAACAGAATAGTCTGGTTGGGTAACTGCAGATTTAAACAGTGAGTACCTGATATTAGGCTGTACTCCTTGTACTTCCAGAAGCATTTGGATGTACATAAATGCTTTAGAGCTGTCCCTGGTTTTGAGCTGCTTATTAAGGCTATGGTAGGCTACCTTCCTATTCTTAATTTTTTTCTCTGACTCCTGGTGTGCATTCTCCCTCAAGCTTGGCTCAGTAAATTGACGCGTTTCTGGTAACAAAAGCAGACATCTCTGTTTAGGGTTAGAAGAGTAATTGGCATAAGTCTGGCTGATATGTATGGCATGGATAAACTAGCTTTTATCTGATGTTTCTCTTCTTTTTAGTCTTGATTTATCATTCAGTTTTCATTATTTCTTCCTGTCTTTTGTAGTCTTTTTTTTTTTCTCTCTCTCTCTGTATCCTCTCTTTTGTTTTGAAGCTTTCTAAAGGGTAAGACTGTTCAACAGCAGCCAAGGAACAGTCAAGTTTTCAAATCAGTGGTTTTGAACAAAAGAAAAATACTTTACCGATCAAGTAATTGTAAATGGCATTAAGATTAGGAGTGAAAAAAATGAAGGCAAAGTTGTATACAAGCCTGAGCCTGAATAATTTGAATTAAGGTGTTCAAGTAAGACAGCAGGAAGAAGGCAGTGCACCAAACTAACCTGCCTTGAAACTGAGGAAACCTGTCCTCTGGCCCTGGCTTCCCATCAGGGCTCTAGGAAATATTCTCTTGCTCTCTCAATTTTCTTATTAGGGTTTTCTTTGTTAAATATTCCAAAACTATAGGTGAAAGCTCTGTAATAGTAGCAGTAATTACCTCCTGATTAGTATTTACTTAAGAGGAATTTCTACCTATAAGAATTTTCCTTAGTTTTGGTAGGGTTTTTTCGCAGCTATTTTCTTTCATAGGTTGTGCGGCCTATTTTCTCCTGTTTCTTAGTGAATTGCTAAATTTTTATGCACTATATAAATTTTAAGTATTTTTAAATAACATTATCTACAAACCATATCATCCTGAATCGGAGTAAAATATCCACAGACTTAGTACAAACAGGAGGTTCTCAAAACTTATTTCCATTTCATTATAGCCAGGAAATGGAGATCTTTGTGTTAGCCTTGCTTCTCAAGAAATAATCCTGTACTGAAAGGAGGCAGAATTGCAGTGCCTGTTCAGATTACAGCCAGTCAGTGTCTTCCTAGTTAACAGATAGAGGCTAAGACAGATTTTGTGGCTTGATTTCTAAGAAGAAATGAAAGCAGACCCAGAATTTTGTGGTTTTCTTTTAATGCTAAGAAAGAAAGGAGGCAGAGAGCTGAGCTGATAACTTATGAAAAAAATTGCTGTGAAAGGGATCCAGCACTCCCTCTCCATCACTGGTTTTCAGGCAGAGCTGAAGTGCTGCTCTCTGTATGCTCTTTAAAAACATCAGGCTTTAATATTAGAGTTTGGGTACAGCAATAAGCAGATATAGAAAGGTGTGACTTAAGGTTTCCTGTACCTTTGTCTTTGCTGATTTTTGCTAAGTATTGAGTGTGTATGGCGTGGGCAGGGTCTTGGAGAAGCTTTTTAAGACACCTTTAGATTGTGCATCCAGAATGTTTTGATACACAAGAGTTACCCTGCACAGAAGTCTGTGCTGTCAGGTGTTGTCTTAATCTGGGCCAGTTCATCAGTAGTTCGAAATTGTTCAGACTACTACTTAAAATTATCTATATTTGTGTAATAGCAGCTGGCTCTGGGCAAACCTGCCAACTGCCGAGTCCCTCCAGCTTTCCTTGGAGTGGGGATGACAGTGTGGTGTGGGTCGGCTTCAGAATGTGCTCGGAGACTGTGTAGTAGTTGAACGAGATGTTTCTTGCTGGTTCTTACCTTTCCCACCTTTTTCTGCAGCTAGAATTAGCTAGAGAGCAGAGGCCAGGAGGAGAAATAAAGGAAATGAGAACATACAGCTTCTTAATGAATTAGATTCAAGATAACTGGCTAATTACAGGAACCTGTTAATTCCCAGTTGCTGGAGTTACCTTCCCCCAATGGCATCTTTGTAACTGACTTCTTTATTAAAATGGAAATGTTGGTCTGTGCCTCCCCTAAAGTCACAGCAAACCCATGTCACAACATGCCCAGCAGCTGGACTCTGGTTTGGGCAGTCTCTGAAACTGAGTGAACTGAAAATATCTATTTCCTACCTGTTGGTAGAGCAGGGCAGAACTATTTTTCAAGAAACTTCATTCAAAATGATGCAAGTGAGACACCTGGGGCAGGGATCTAGTCTTATACCAAATGACTTCCTGAAAGACAAGTGTCCTTGGCTGCTTGTGAGGACATCAGCAGTGACTTGCCAAGCTCTGAAATGCTTAAATTCATATAAGGAGATTATTAAGATTTTGTGACACATAGTTATTCTCTGTGGTGAAGGCCTACGTTGATACCAATGGATGTTTCATCGCTTTGGTTTGTTGTATCGTATGCTTCACATTGACCTTTACCCAGGTATTGCCTGCTTTAAGGCTCTCTAAATGCTGTTATAGTGTAACTTCCTAGTGTTTCACAGCGCTTAGTATATTTATCCCATTAGAGGTCTCTGAGGCAGTGCCATTCATTCACTTGTAAAAGGGGAAGCAAAGCACAGAGCTCAGGGTGGGGGTGCGCCTCCTTCCTGGGCCCCTAAACACACGGGGGCACCCTGGTGTCTGTGACCTGGCCGTGGTTTCACAGCTTCTGACCAGCAGAGCAACCAGGTCTCTGAAGTTTCGGACTAACATCCATCTTTTCTCACTTTTTGTGACTCTGTTGCCTGTTAGGAACAAGCAAGGGCCGACACTGACCACTTACTAGTTATTGCTTCACACCATTAGTAACACTTATGTGAGCAATAACCTAGCAGTAACTAAGGAGGACCATAATGGCAGTGACTCAGAAAAACATTTCAGTCACCAAGACTGAACGTCAAGGAGAAAATGTCAATTTCAGCATCAAAGTGGCGTTGACTTAGATGTGCCCAAGAGAAAAAAGAAGGTGATAGAGCACTGCCCCCAAAGCCAAACCACTAGTATAGTAAGTGTTTTATAGATAGTCAGGCATAATATGGGTATGCAGAAAAGGGCTTCACGTTCATGCAGGTCATATTGCCTGTTCTGGTGTATATGCAGCCAGCTCCCACGAAGTGTGGTGCCCTGGTGATTCATTTGTGTATGATATGAAGCATGAAGACTTTATCTTGCTCTGCTGCTGCCTGGCTATGCATGTGGGAATCAATCCTTTTCTTTCAGCCCACCAAGGGGGATTGAGAGAGAGAGAGATTGAAGAAATTTCTGCTGTGAAGGCTCAAGCTCAGATCTGAAGCATGGTCCTTCACCTGTGTGTGGCAGGTTTCCTCTTAACTAAAGCCCACATTTAAGACTTGTTGGTTCAGCTCTTGTGGCACAGTTAGTTGCCCTGTCCCTGTGCTTTGAAGTTGTAGCAGAGACCAAAGCAAAGTCTGAAATGACATTGTGCCATTAAAGTTTATTGAGTGCCTGTGCAGTTAACATCACTATAAACAAGTGATAACCAGAATCCTCGGCTGACACTTAAAGTTTAAGGCTGTTGTATGGTATTTCCAAGTCTATGTGCTGCCTAATGCCCCCTCCGAGCACAATTACTGCATAAAATGAACTGAATGTATTTAATAAATATGCTAACTTCACCTTCTCTTTCTAGAGTTGTAACAGTGAAATTTTTAGTAGATTTGAGATGATGTTATTTGAGAAGATGCTATTTCTCTCTTAACTGGCTCTCCAGGCACTCTTCTGTTGTTCAGGAAGATACATATCTATCCCACTGGAAAACAGTTTATACTCTGGTCTGAAGAAACCTGTGTATTAATGCTTGCTGGTGCTTATATCAGAACAGCTAGAGACTACCTACTTGGTATTCAGGAGAAATACATAGGAATCAATTTTTTTTTGCATGTTAGCACAAAAGATTGTAGCTTTGCAATCAGAGCAACAAATTAGACCCTAGAAAATTCCTTCCTGCTTAGATCAATTATGTAGCAGAATCCATGCCATTTTGCCTATGTGCATAGGTGTGAAATCAAAGGGTTTTCCTTTTTCTTGTTTTGATGATGCTGGAGCTAGCAACTGAATTGGTATTAGTGCCCTTTTTGGAACTGGCTGATTTGAGAATATTGCGGATTTCAGGCTTACAAAGCTTCACGTATTCACAAATATATTTATGTATTTCTTCCCAAAAAACGTAATCGACATGCATGGGTTTTTCTATAGTGCCCTAAGATACAGATGCACATATCTGTTTTTTTAATCTAAAACCAATCCTCCTTTTAAGTAGACCATAGAGCTGAAATGGCAAAACTATGCAGAAAGATGCTAATTGTGCCGGCTGAGCCTCTGTTCCACTTCCAACTGTAGGCAATGAACAGTCTGTAAAGGCTGCCTTTGTGGTAACTGATATCACACAAAACTCTGGGAATGGAGGGCAGAAGATCGGGTGTTTTCTCAGCATAGATCATTCAGCTTTCCTCATGCAAACTAGATCTTTATATAGTTGCTTAAATGGTTGAATTTATATCACCAAAGTACTATAGTTCTAAGAAGCTTAAACTGGTGGAATGATTTCATGATCTGCCAAAACTGAAAGAATTTCTACCTTCCTTCATTTCCCAAATTTTTTCCTGCATGCTTTTCTTCTACAGAGAAGCATCCTTCAATTTTGAAGGCCAGCTGGAAATGGGATACTGCTCACTACTTCCTTATTGAAAGTGTTAAGTGCTTGGATGTTGTGCCATCTTTCTTCTTTCTGGAAATGGCAGAGATGTATCTCTAAAATTCATACCAATACTTTTGTTCAAAATGTTTAAGCTGTAACTGGACGATAAATCTTGCATGAAAACAAGTTTATTGTAGCGCATGGTTTCCTGATGATTAACAAAAGAGTTAATCATAATTAGCTAGTCACTGTGAATGTAAAATGCTTAAGGATAGAGAAAGCTTCAGCCAAGGATTTTTAAACATACTGAAAAATGTTTTGTGGTTTAGATTAACTAAACTACCATCTCCAATACCTCCGGATATAATTCAGCATCATTGCTAGATCTTGGGTTTGTTCTTTGCCTGAAAGAGCTCTGAACAGAATAAGTACCAACAACTGAATTACCCTTTCATGTCATCTAAGAGTATTGCCCTCCAGGCCTGAGCTATGATATATTTGAGCAGCAGCAAAGCATTCACTGATGTATCCAAATTGATATTTAGTTTAATAACGGCAATTAAGCATTGCACTTTTTTCACAAGAATGTACCTTGCAATTAATAAGCTGCAGCTTAATTAAATTGGAAGGAGGGAGGGGGAAAGTAGTATCCTTTATTGTACTCTTTTCCATCAATAAGATTGTGTTCCAATAAGCAAATTGACAGGACTCTCTAAGTAGAGACAGTGTTGTTAAAACCTCCAATGAAAATATCTAGTTAATTGACATGGACATATTTAATCAACTTTTCCTTAAAGAGCTGTTTGGATATATGTTCTGAGGAGGAAATATCTTCCTGTGCTTGAACTGACCAAATTTTGGATTGACACTGGAACTGGACCAGCACAATTTGCAAAGGGATTTGACCTTTCATCTTCATACCTGCATGCTGTGTATTTGATTTTTATTAAGAGATGGCATAATACAAATTACATATGTAAATGAACACGTGATGAGTTTTTATATGTATATAGACACACATCAGAAAGTTTGGTTTACAGCACAAACATTAGTATTGTGATACAGTATAGTACCTGTCCCTGGGGAGCCCTGTGGTAGGAGTCTATGTAATTGCCATTCTTCTGCAGACATTGGAAGAAACCATCCAGTCCCAAGGTCCAGCGCTTCTAAAATGTGCTGAACTGGGTCCCTTTTTACAGGACCCTGGTTTTGTCCTGTTTGACACCGGGATTAGCCCAAGAGATGTGCAGCTGTATTGCTTCAGAGGCTAAGTGCCTCTGCAGTAAGATCCGACAAACGCTCATGCAGATGAATGTTTATTTTATCAAAAGCTGGCTCTCAAGTGTCTTATGCTTTCTTGGAAAAAAGTGAAGCTTTGAGTTGTATGTGTTGAGGACTTTGAAGAAAGTCAGATATCATCCTCAACCATGGAAAGCACCTGTAATATATATCATTAGTTATTCAAGAGGGTTGTGGATTATTGGGCGAGTATTCTAACTGCTGAAGTGTGTATGATACATAGTGTACCCTAAATATGAATATTTACAGACCTTGGATGTGCTCTGTACATATCATTCTTTTACCTGTGCTGCCCTTTCCCAGATGTGCATTATAGTCATAAATCTCTTTCAGTTTGATTTTGCCCTTGAATTTAATCTTCAATTCTGAATGTAAATCTGTTTGCAGAAAACCCTTGGCACCTTAGTTTTCCTTGCTGCTTTTTTCCATGCAGCTCATATTTTTTGATGTACTTTCAGCACTTTTTTTTCCTGGTTTTCTTAAAGGGGTTATCTGTGAGGCTGATTCTCTTTCCCTTGTCCTCTCATTCCTCTGTACAGAGAGTACATGTTGCCATATTGTTTTCCTTTTGTTCTCTTCTGCTGTGTAAATGGTAGCAGCCATGTGGGAGTGAGTGGCATACTGGCTCCATCACTAGTGTCCAGCTTGCTTGGTAATGGAATATTTTTAGGTACACATAAGGAAAGAGGTTTGATGGTGGTTGATTATTTCAGGCTACTAGTAACTTTAACATCCTAAGTATAGTTTGTCATGCGCACCTGTATTGCAGCTCTTCAAGTGCTTTGCTAGTTAGACATCAATGTTTCCACGAATGTCAGCCGATCTGTGCTGTGCTGAGAAGCAGAATTTAAATCGTGGTGTCACTAGAAGAACAGTTAAACCATAATTCATAAATCGGAGGGAGTCTGGTAAACTTCAGAGAGCTGACCTCTATGCTGAGTGCAAGCTACGTGAAACTGCTGTCCCTCATCTAATAGTTGGAGTGGTGCTGGCAGAAGCAGACATCCCCCTTCTTAGAGCACCCTCTGAAGGTTCTCCTATTTCCTGTGTATTTAGAACTACAGCATAAACCACTCTTTTTGTCTGCGTTATACTTTATAAACTTGATATTGCTTCTTTAGACAATTTAACTTCAGACTTTTGTTTTATGAATTGAACCTTTTTGTTCTTGGTTTCTGTTTTATTGTCAAGTATTAATTGCTGAGAGTTTTTTACTACTTGGCCCAGGTTTCCAAACGTTTTCAGGATGGTTTCGTTTGAGACTATGATGTCTCTAAAATAGTTATATGGTACTATTTCATAATTCACTGTGATGTATCTAAAATATGGTTAGTTTTGTACAGTTTCATAATTCCTTCATGAATTTATTAATAGTATTTCCTAATAGTAACCTTATTTTTTGTGGCGCTATCTTTTGCAGAATAATTATGCAAATAACTAATTAAATCTTTCAAGCTGGGGGTAGAACAGGAATACAAACTACAGATGATAAAATAAAAACTTAAGCGCAAGTAATGCATAGATGGTACAATGAAGATGAGACACCAGTAAAGAGTCAACAAGAATGTTTAGGTATTTCCTTATACAACAGGTCAGTAAGAAATTTAGAGTTATTTAGAAAACCATGTGCATATATTAAGTGTCTGAGGCCACTTAAAAGAAAGAAATCAAGAAAAGCATTGAGAGAACATGGTTTAATGTAACAAGCAAAGGCACAATATCCCTTAAGTGGAGTGTCTTTCAGTGCTTAAGTCTGTAATGTGTATGTTGTAACTAACAAAGATATGAGGTGTGATCTTAACTGAGCAATGTTTCACATAATTCTTATGGAAAAATAAGAGCATAGTTCTAATATTCCTTTAATATTGGTATAATTAAAAGGTTTTGGATGGTAGCAATGGAGCAGAACAGACTGCAGCAAAATGGCATGGTCCATGCTCAAGGGCTTTTTCAAAAGAACAGAGTCAAATGCATTGATTTGAAATGCTGCCTTGCAAAGAGCAACCTGTGTGGGTTTTCCCCATGGGCAAAGGCTTGTGGCTTACAGGTGACCCTATGCACACACTGTGGAAAGATATGCATTCTTATAACAGAAGAGGCAGCAGCAATAAGTGGCAGCCTTAGAGGTTTAGATTGAACATTAGGAGAAACCTCTTCCCTAAGAGTAATGTGGCACTGGAGTGAGCAACTGTCTCGGAGCACCAGTGGGATTACTATCCTTGGAGGTCTTAAAGTCTCGACTAGCTGTTTTCAGGGAAGCAGCTCTTTCTCTGGGCAGTAGGCTGGGATAGGCGATATCTGCTATTCCTTCCAACTAACACTTCTGTAAAATTATGAAGTGCCTGGAGACACCAGTAGATTCACATGGTTTTGGTGAAAATCCTCAGTAACCAGCTGTCTATGCTCATGCTGTGACTGATGGCAAGAGAATATCCATCAGGGAGAGATGTATGAGTAAGTAGTGAAGCGTATACGATACTGGATAGTTTCATTGGTTTTATTTCTTAGGGGTTTTTCCTTTATCAATACAGTTGGAATAAGCGAAAAAGCTGGTCAGAAGGAGCATCTTAGCAGTTATCAGCAAGTTGACATGCATTGGAACACTGTAGAAACTGTAAATGATAAAAGCAGTTATGCCAAATAACAGAGTATGATTGGTGTTAAACAAGTTTAATTTTGTTTTTAAGCTGTGATTCACCCTGCATCAGTCTTGTGATGTGAACTTATGATCTTCTAAGTCTCTGGAGGGGGGGGAATCTACCTGTTCATTGTCATTCCCATATAAATAACTCAATATGAATCTAGAAAAACAAAGCCCACTAGGAAAAAAAGTCACGGAGCAGAGGTTCTGCATTGTTAATTATCATTTTTATTAAAACTGGGAATGAAGCTGTGACAAGCCAGTGCCTGTGGGAAATATGTAATATGGAGGAAAATCCACCTGTGATGAGAAAATCACTGCGGCCCCACTTGGCAGCAGAGGCTTTTAGCTTTATGCCTCTTTACTTCCAGCTTCTGGAAGCAGCTATCATCACAAGGGAGAGGTCACGTCTCCACTTACTTGGGGCAGAAATCCAGTAGGCAGGAAAATCTCACTTGCAAAGCACATCTGTCTTCTGGCAATTGTGATTTTTAACATCATTTTTTAACTGCTCTTTACTACCATGTTAGGTGTGTTTGAGGAGAGTGCTCACCTCTGAGTACAGGTTCCAGGGGAAATGCTCAGCTGGATGGGGGACTCAGCACATGCTGACTGCATGGACTGGTGCAGTGGCATTCCCTGTTTGGGGAAATGAACCTCTAGTATAACTGAAACATCAGGTTTTATAACTTTGTGCGCAGTTTCAGGTTGTACATAGCCCCATCCCAGTGCCTCCCTGATCCGTTCTTCACGCTACATCCATCCCCTTATTTAGTGTCCCTTATGTCAGACTTAAAAGAAGAAACAACACAAGAGGGTATTTCAAGTTTTCACTCTCTCCCCTATTCTTCTTTTCCTCACAGCATGTGTCCTCCTCAACTTTGTCTGTTTAAAAAGTAGGAGAATGAGAAGTCTTGCAGCCTTTTCCTATCTTCTCTTTAGTGCAGCTGAGGTTATTAGGCAGTTGCTACAAGTCCATCCAGCCTAAACAACAGCACAGAAAAGACAGCAAGTTTGGTGCTACAGAACTTTGGGGAAGTCCTGAGAGCAGCTGTAGCAATTCTGCAAGTCTGATAGTGATCTGTGATCTTAGAGAAGGCTGCTGGGTTTGGTTTTGCCACTCTGGTTTGTGCAACCATGTTGGTTTACAAATAAAAATCTAGAGAAAGGGGTGAAAACCAGTTAAATAGAAGGAAAAAGTGCAATTGAGTCTGTCTGAATTCCTGTCAATAATATCTAGTGGTTGGGAGAGGTTCTCATTACCCTTTCATTAATTATATATTGCCTCAGTTGTATACTATCCAATTTCAGATAGTGTGCATGTAGAGTATGGTTCAAGTTAGTCTTCAGGGTTACCTTTTTTTCTTCGTTAGTTGCTGGTAGTCTTTACTACAATTTGTAGCTTGATGGGAGGCTTGCTTAAACTTTGATCTGCATGTGCATCATTAACACTTACCTGCTTTTGTCATCGTGTGGTCCAGCGCAAAGCAAAGTCTTCCATGCAGCACTTTGTAGTAACTTCAAGGTAGGATGTGCTTCTCTGTACCTCCAGCTGGCATGCAAAAAATCAGTAACAATGTACTGGAATTCTGGAGTCTTTCAAAGATATTCCTGCGTTTTTTCAAAGTTGATGTGAATTGTGTAATAAGCTCACAAAAGGCTGGGAATCGCTAGCTCAACTAGCTCAAGACAGTCCTCTTAAGGGGAAAAATGTGTGGGGTCCTCCTGCTTCTCTGCATAAATTGTCCATGGATCTTTAGACCCAACAACATCCTACTACTGCCAGAAAGCTGGGAGGCACTGATAGAATAAAGACGGTAGCTCTTTCACATGAATCAGAAGAATTGAACTAAGGGGAAATTTTTGATGGAATTATAGCTGGTGTTGTTACAGCAGAACAATTTATATCATGCCAGGACAAGGGTTCATCTGCCGGTTACTTCCCTGCACTCACACTGTGAGGAAATGGCAGACTGAGGAACTGAGCTCCTTACTCCTAGCTCCCTGGGCAGCACTAATAGAAAAGCATCCACATTTCTGTATTAGCCAAACCAACTAATGGGACATTTGTGGTTCACCTATCATTATACAGAATGTATCTCTAGTGAAAAAAATAATAACTAGTAATTAGCCAGGACCTTCAAAAACACTCCTAGCAGGTGGGTAACTGCTGGGAAACATAAGTGTGATATGAAGCCAAATTAATTTGCAGGCAGAGGGGTCAGGGTGGAATTGCGGTGCAACTGGAAAAAGACCTGAGCTCGTTGTCACTGGATGACTGTTAGTTTAACTGAAGATTGCTTGTACTTTAGATGGGGGCCCTAAATCATCAATTACTTAAATATCAAATTTGCTAGGTTTTTTGAAATTGTAGTCAGCAATTATCAATCGATTATATTCTCTTCACACATTCTCCAGATGGCACAAATTACTTGGGGCTAGTCAGATCCAGAGAAATCTGAGAAACACCAAAGGGGCTTAATCATGGTGAACGGAGTAGATGAATGACTGTTGACTAAGGCAAGCTAATAAAAAGCTGCAAGTTAAGCAGTTCATATTGTTGCTTGGGACTGGGTGCATTAAAGTCACTCATGAGAATGTCCTAGTTCTCATCTTGGTTTATCTTAAAACAGCAATAAAACCCACTAACTTTACACATGTACAAAAGAAATCATATTGGATAAGTATGTATGAAATAGTAATTTCATACTTTTGACATTATAGCCACCTGCAATACTGTAAACTATCTCATTATGCTGTTTCTAAAATACAGCAGAAGTGGAAGGGCATCAGAGATCTACAATGAAAATAGATTTATGGACAATAGCCATGTGAAAAGACTGTTAAGGATTGCTGAGCATCAGAAGATCTATAAACAGAGATATTTGAAATAATGAACTGTACAAGAAGAATCAATCAGATGTTCCTGTTTATTCTCCATCATAACACAAGAGCAAAGGAATATTCAATCAAACTGACAAAAATTTAATATTTAGGGGTTTATACCAGGCTAATCAGAAAATACTACTGGGGTTTTATTAAAGGTGTGGGCAATAAGAACATGTTATGCTGCATTTGTTTTAAAACAAAGTGAGGAGAAAATTCCTCCTCAGGAAAGCATAGATGTATTCCATATAGCTCGGTCACTGGGAGAAGCTTCTGCTGTGGGGAATATTATTTTTTTATTTTGCTGTGATTTTTGCACCTTCATACAATGTATTTTTCCACCGAGCCAATTATAAGAGCTGATTATAGATTACATAAATCATTTATATGATTCATCATAGCAATTCTTTTATTACCAGAAAATCCTTTTCATTACATGTTATTTTGATTGATCTTTTTAAAGTTCCTACTTATGTTCCCAGAGGGCACACATTGTGCATATCCAGCATAAACCTTTTTCACAGTTAATTGAGGCATTCAACCCCTTTTGCTGCATGTGAGAGATATGTATGCTGGGCATTAGCAAGAACATTTATCTCGATTATCAAGTATCTGGTATTTTAAACATTTGGATTTTTACATTCCTCTTTTCTAGTATTTGGCAAAAAGACCTTGCTGCTCTGCTGGTGAGCTTAACCTGGTCTGTATGTAACTAAGTTGTTCTTTCAGTTGCTGTTCTACAAAATCTGTTGTTCAGTGGCTACGGTAGAAAGCCAGGCACTCTGTGCTATTTATTTTACATGGGATGTAGTTAAAATCATTTAGTCCCTTGAGCTACCCCTCTCTGAGGACAACAGTATGTATTTTGCAGCAGACTTATGAATGTTTGGGAAGCATCAATCCAAAAGATGTTTTTTACGCTGTAGAATATTTATTCTGTAAAAACAAAAAAATTTTGAATCTCACTATTTATTTGGCTTTGGTTTGGGTTTTCCCTCATTACTCCAGTAGTGACTCAAATAAAATACCTAATAAAATCTTGACTTATATTTCTGCCTCTTGTTAAGAGCTGCTGGTCCTCTTTCTTCGCAGATTTCTATTGGAGAACTAAACTAAGTAGCCATTCTTTGGTTTAATTCCTGGAACCTATTTCTCTCATTAGCTCAATACTACAGTAAATTATGAGTGTTGCTGTAACTAATGGGCCAAGCTGGGAGGTAAGCTTTAGCAGAAAGATGCTATCTTTTACTTAAATTAGTTCTTACAGTGGAAAAAACAGATGAGTATTTGAATTCATAGGATTTGCCTCCCATAAGGCATTCATAGCCAGCTCTAGTCAGCCACTCCTGATGAATTTGAATATTTAAGCAGCAGCAGAAAGAGGATTTGTTTTAATTAATTGTATGCTATAACATAGGTCAGTGTGCAGCTTCCAAGCTACATGGGTGGATGGATGAAGGGACCTGGTGCTCTGCTGTCTGGCAACTGGCAGCAGTTTCCATTAAAAGTTAGGGATGCGTTGGTGTCATGTCACACTAACGTAAGGAATCCTGGTTCTCGGGGCAGTAACAAGCAAGTGAAGAATAAGCCCAGTGGCTAATGGCTGTTTCGGGAAGCTTGGGGAAATAAGGGGGAAGCAGCAGCCTTCAGGAAGAACTGCTGGCTTCAAGATGATCCCAAACCAACCTGAAGGTCCTGAGTGGAAAAAATGATCCTTCGACATTTCATCTAAGTCTGTTTAAAAACTGAGTCAACCTCACAAAAATCTTTTGGCTTTGACAATGTTAGATATACTGTCTAATGGATTCTGAGCTTCTGGCATGCATGAGGTCTTCATGCAGCAAGAATTCTAGGGTCCAAAACCAAATGTTCTTTTGCAGCTTGCTTATATCAGGAATGTTAGACTTGGCATAAATTGTTGTAACAGAGATGATGGAACTACCAGGTTTTCATGCCCTTCCCCATGCCTCTCGCTACAGTGCTGCTACAGGGCTTTAGAAGATGCAGAGGTGGGACACAGTGGGAGAACTGCAGAATTGCCAAGCATACCTGTAGAAAGCCAGGCTTTTTGAGTTTCATTGCTTATTATGTCATCATTTTTTAGTTTTACTTTTTTGTGGTAATTAGTAGATTCAGAAGGTTCAGGCATTGTTCAGAAGAAGCTATGTGACCTGATGTATCTGCAATAAATAACATGCCTGGAAATGAGTGGGTGAGTAAGATGGGCTTTTTTAGTTCTGTGTGCTCTTTAAGATCCATTAACTTAGGGGTCTGAGGAAACAGTGCAAAGTGTACCAGGCAGCCAGTAAATCTGTCAAACATCTCTTCTATATACAGGAAGGAACCTGTTTATTTTTGTGGTCAGTGTGCCTGGCCAAACTTAATGTGACGGGGGTTTTGTGGTGGTTTTGGTTTTGTTTGGTTGTGGGTTTCTTTTTGTGGTAGAAATGTTTCTCTAATGGAAACAGGACGTGATTAACCAAGGAAATTATCTAAATGTTTTGAGGTATGTTTATCATGTTTCTCCTCCAAATTCTCCTCTCCTTGTCTGGGAGCAATTTGACAGTGCAGTGATTTCAGTTCCTTGACAATTTTAAAGCTGAATGTGTACATCTGGGAAATATGAACCATAATGCGGCAACATAGTCAGTCATATAGCCAGGGCAATGAAAACCTAATGTGGTGGACACTACAGAGTACAAAAAAAAAAAAAAAAGAAAAAAATTTGTTTGGTCTGAAGTATTCATCTGTAGAAGTGGCTTTGGTATCATGCCATTGAGCTTTGGCTAGTTAGCTGCCAATGACAGAGAACTCTCATGAATAATGTATTTGCGAGTATGATCTCTTACCTGGCCACCTGCATACAGAAACAAAGCTCAAATTCGATTAAAGTATTCATTACTTCTTGACTTGATCACTCAAGTATGTATGAGTACTCTGCACCTCCAACCTGGCTTTAATTTGAGCATCTCTAAGCAATTCAAGTGTACTACTTAGTTAATGTGATATACAAAAATCTCTTTAGGGTTCTGCACCTGAAGTTATTGTTCAACAGTAGTTGAAGGCAGAGGCAGTATCAGAAGAGGTTATGGAAGCAGTTTGGCAGGGCCTGCCTTGCTCTTTTGGGACGGTGGGGAAAGGGAGCTACTGCTTGCCTGGAGGGGGGGGGGGGAGTGTGGGGACAATGAGAGCCTCAGAGTCCTGTAAAATAAAAGGTGTTGGCTGTGTTTTCCTGAGTATCCCACATGGGACACACCATCATCTTCCCCTAATAGCACGCTTGAAAAATCCAGCTTTTACTGGTGTTGCAATCTTGCATCTGCCATCCTGATAAAACACTCAACCTGCTGAGTGTTTACTCATCTGTGGTGATAATGGAGAAATACATAATTGACTGAACTTGAGAGCAACCTGCAGTGCTACCCTGTGCCAGCAGCCTGATAAAATATTGCAAAGGTGAGCAAGTGCAAAGTGCTTCTGTCTGTCTGAGCTGCCTGCAAAGGATGGCTCTTCCAGGCCAGTGCCGGTGCACACGGATCTCTGGGTGTGCATTACATGTCAGCAAAATGCCCCCACTGCTGTCCCGTGGCTAATCCAGCGGAGCAGGGCTTGGAGCCGCTGCTTACAAACAAAATTGCTGCACAGGTCTTGGACTCTATACAGGAATACACATATATGTGTCAAGTGTGTTTATGAACATGGCGGGAAGCCAGGAAGGAATTAAGGGAAAGACCTTTTCTTTCCTTCCCTACAATGTGCCATAGTATAGTCTGTTATGTCGTGTGGAAGCGGCATTGACAAAAAGCATCTGTATTGGCAGAATAACGGAGAAAATCCCAAATGCAAACATTGGTGTCACAGATATTAAAAAAAAAAAAGTGTGAGAGGTTGCTGAGGTTAGCAGCACAGTGCTAAGTTGTTCAGGGGCGGAGTAAACTCTTGAGAGAATTACCCTGAAATGAAACGAAATAAAACCATAGATTATAGTTAAAAATTCCTTGTATGTTTAAAAAAAAAAAAAAAGGCAAGGGCGGGGGGAAGAGGAAAACTAGAAACAGGGGGAGAGGTTGAGAAACAGAGGCAGTGTGAGAATGAGGGGGGGGAGGGAAATGTGCTGTACACTTAGCTGAGCAGCAGGAAGAAAAGCTTCAAACGGAGGATTTCTCAGCGTTAGATGTCTGCCAGTTGTTTGCAGGCACACCAGTAGGTATCTGTGTGGTGCCTTAAAGGATGTGGACGAAAGGCGAGTCGGAGGGACTTCAGACTTTAGGGATTGTGGTGGTGGTGTGCTCCTCTCTGAAACTTTTGCACTACCTCGGGCTAATTGACTTGTCAGATGGTAAGAGAACTTCCAAGTTTTCCAGCTCCTGTTTAGTTTTGTTTAAATTTGCTTCAGTAAAGCCACTGTAGGTAGCAGACAGGCTGTGGGAAGGAAAGCATTGTCTGTCAGTGCACTGATTCTCGATATTGTGATTAAAAATCATACAGGCTGCAAAGAGGGAATTATGCTTTATTGAGGGCTTTCGTGTGCTTTTGGTATAGTACCATAGCTAGAGAGAATCTGAAGCTGTGATTATCTTTTTTGCCTTATGTATTATTTTATCAAATTAAGAATTTTTTTCTTATTGTTAATTCTTTTTCTCTCTTGAAATTAGTACCAGCCTGGAAAAAAGAAAGTGTCCCTTGGGGTAATGGAAGTACAGCTGATAATTAGATGCATGATTTCATATGGCTATCTAAAACAATTCTGTTGTGACATTTCCAGATTAAAGACATGATGGAATGAATGTGAATAAAAGAAAACTTCTCTGTATTTGTTATTCCAGACACTTCAGCAAAGTAACAAGAAGCAAAATAATCTAGGGAGAAATATTTCTGTTTTCACCTATTGAACTGGAAGATTTAGTCTCTCTTCATCTTATCAGTGTAAAGAACTTTTTTTTCTTAAAGGTTTTCTTGTCTGAGTAAAACATATATATTAACAATTAAGGGAGATTTGGGATCATATTATCTATTCATAAAGCGATGTAGGTATCATTTAATTTTGAAAGAAAATAACTTCTTGATGGAGTAGATGAGGTATCTTTTCTTAAAACAAAGAGACCTCCAAGTCATTGAGTATATTCTTGCTTCGATCACTAACTGTGCCAAGGTCATCTAGCAAAGGAAATAGCAATGATAAAATATTAGCATAAACACTTACATTACTTTGTTCAGATATTATCTTTAAAATACAAGAAACCTAAGGCTGATGAAAGATTGAATAAAAGTAGAGGATATTTAATATATAAATGTTTTATTGGATAATGTTAAAAACAAGAAAAGCAGATGGTATTTTAACCTTGCTACTGTAAAATCAGTGCTGTCACATAAACTTGGAAATCCTCCTGCAGGATTAGGAACAAATGTGAGAAATGGCCTTAATAAGAGTTATTTTATTTAGATTAAGAGAAGATGTAAATTGGCATGTATTAGTCATTACATGAATGTTGCTATTCCTTACTACAAAATGAATATCATGGGAGTTTTTAGTTTACTCCTGGAATGCCACTGGAGTTCAATTATATAATTACAAATAAATTAAGATCTCTGACAATGACAGCTAATTTCAAATAATGGCAATAGAAGTTCTCACCTTAAAAATAAACTGTTAAATCTAATGCTGAGGCAGTTTCATTGCTGCCTGTTTAACTGCAAGAACATTTTTATACCTTCTTTCCACACTTAGTTACTGTACTTCCAGTTTCTGCCCTTTTCAAAGCAATTGCTTTCCCCAGAAGTGTCTCCCCAGTGTTTCTCCAGCAAAGTCAAGTACGTGACAGGTGAGAACATTGTTTGTTCAAAGATGAAATCAGCAAAAGTGAGCAAACAGTCCCACCTTGTATTCACTGAGCAGCTCCGGCTGCATTTTGTTTGTGGTCATCAGTTAATAATCACTCAACCCATACAAGTGTAGAAGGGTGTAGGATTTTCTTGTAACTCTTTGTAAAGGAGCACTGTCAGTTACTGATACACATAGTTCCTGATTGCTGATGAATTACTTGGCAGTGCATAGGAGCATGACACTGTAAACTGTTTCAGATTTGGATAACTTTTCTTGGAATTCCTTTTTTTCTGGCTGCAAAATAGTTCACCTGGAGACAAAGATATATTTATCTGGTACTCATTATATTGTATGAGTCTGTTCTTCCCTTCTGACTCGTGCTAAGAATTTCTTATATGTGTAAATAGTAACATTAATGTAATGCAGATCGTCATTAATGTGGTGCAATGCAGACTTCAATCACTAGGAAGTCTTTAAAGGTGCCATTAAACTGTTTTCTTTGATGTGCTAGGTGGCAGTGATGGCAAAAGGTATAGTGGGTGCTTATATTGCAACATAAATATTTCTAACATCTTTTAATGCTCTAGAAACAACCTCATGAACATATAGCTATTCCATGTGCTTTCTCATAACTGTGAAATAACACTAAAATAAGACTCTGAAATTGGCTATATTCTTATTCCTTCTTAGAACTAGAATTAGTCTGGCTCTTGTAGATGGACCAGGCTTGCTTAAACAGTATTCTTTTGTCCTGCTTAAAGGAAGAAAAGAAAAAAAAAACCACCCCAAAACCTGAGTGCTGATTTTTCATTAGCCTAACATAGGAAGCAATAGTTATAGAGAGGGAAATAGCATAGACAGTAATTTGAAAATGTGAAGTTTTATAATTTGCTGCAGCTGAATGAATGGGTGTTCAGTCACATTCCAGAGGTGAAGTCCCATTCTGGCTGTTAGTTCATTCAGGTGTTTGACTGAAAATGACTGAAACCAGAGACATTAGTGGCAGTTTTAATCTCCAAGCACAACCCAAAACTGCTGAGCATTTTTAAAGAAAATGTTAAACCAATAGGAATTTTTTTTTTTTTCCTAATTTCTTCTGTTCCACCTGAGATGCTGGTGGAGCAAGCCTATGTGAAATGACCCCCTAAAACTCGGCAAAGATAAGAGCTCCAGTAAGATCAGACCTTTGCCAGTTACACTGTTTCATGTTTTCTGAATTATTCATTAGAATGTTCCCATTGGCTTAAAACCAAGAGGGAGAGGAGAACAGGGCATGGTAGCCTCTACATATAACTAAGAGACAAAATTTACATAACTAAAGAGAAAAGCTTTGCAAAGCATGGGGGGGGGGGGGGGGGGGGCGTGTTTTGTGACCCTAATAAAGTAGAAATATTGATGACTTGCTGCTTTATGCTTTTCTCAAGGTTCTGTCTGTTGGGGGTTCATGTTTGTTGGTTGTCCTTGCTGCCATCCTACTTTTTGACAGAGCGGCTTCAGTCTCATTAGGTTAGCTCCCAGCTCCTAAGAGCTACACAACCACATCCAAAAGGGTGGGCTAAGAGTTGAAGATTGGTTTTTAGTGCAACAACACATCCACAAACAATTATATGTACTACGTATTATTTGGGGAAATACCTGATGAAACCTTGTACTAACTTATGACTGGGGACCAAAAAAACTTCTTCATCAATGTACAGCCAGAACTTACTCTCGTTTTGTTTTGTGAGTTTGGCTTCAACTTCTTTGCAGAATATCCATCCATCTTCTAAGTACCCTTGAAGAATTCGTAAATCTTATTTCTTGAAATCAGAGGGATCCAGAGCAAATGTGAATTGTGCTTTTGGACTAGATGGTTGGCTGACTGGTTCAGTAATACCTGTGGCAGGGTACAAACCCCTGAAAATAAGTAGAATAAGATATACCATGAAATGTATTGTCAAGGATACAACTTTTTACTGCAGGAAAGCTTGCTTTCCTTAGTTGTAGTCACTTACTTTATGACAGAAGATTTAGAAGCAGGTGCTCAAATACTTTTCTTGATTGAATAAATCTAGAAATCAGCTCTCAGATGCTTCAGAGGTTTTTGCTGTATGTGTCTACATAATTCAACAGTATGTAAAAAATATACTGCCAACTGGTAGATTTCAGTTGCCACTGAGAGAAATAATTTTAGTATAATTACTAATGGAGATGAGGTCTTAAAGCCAGTTCCCGGGACCTTCACTAGAATGAGTGCTTTCAGGTCTTTCTCAGTGCACCTGTTTTCATGTGGTGTATCAGTGCCTGATGTTTTTTGGAGAAAGGAGATGGAGATAGACGTTTACTGTTGAATCAAGTAACCTTTAAGGTAATCCAGACCTCAGACCCAGAGGCTTGTTTGTTATAGTGCCTTTACTTGTCAGCAGCTGAGCTCAAAACAAAAATGAGCTGAATCCTGAAGCAAGAACTCTGCCCAGGTTCAGACCTGAAGTAACTGCAAAGAGGTGAGATTTATAATCTCGTAACTGGTCACTTCAGACTGTATTATTATTGTCTGTGGTACTCTTCAAGTGTTGGGGCTGAGCATAGCCAAAGATCAGTCATACCCGATATCAATTTGATTCGTGAGGTGCTGTTTAGGTTTAAGTAATTGTTGGGGTCTGCAGCGGGTCTGCAGATAAGTTAGTTGACCTCAAAGACTTAGCCGTGTACCTTTAAGACAGCCACAAATTGTCAGGTACGTAAACAGGATGTGAAGAATCAGAACTTAGAACCACAGCATACAGGCACCTACAGCAACAGCAAATAGCAAGCAAGGAGGACACAAAAACCTATCAGGGTCTAACACCTGCACTGTCTAAGATCTATAAATAGTTTGTATAAACAATAAAGGTCATTTTGTCCGAACCCAGCCACGAAGACATAGTGTTTCTTTTAAGTCCGCCTCGACTTGCGTCACCACAAGTAAAAGCATGCAAACGTTGAAGCCTCTGAGGAGGAGATCAGTTTTGCACCAGGGGCAGACCAGGTTTCCTGCTCTGGCTTTCTGAGCCCAGCTCCACAAAGATATTCATGGCCCAGCTCTGCAGATACTAGACAACCTGCAGTGAAATGCGTATTCTGTCTTCTCATAATATGCTAAGGTATCGATTAATTCAAATGTGGAAGGAGGATATTCTTCTGTAAAAGTTCTTGTGAGAGTATGTTCTTTCCTCTAGCTTTGAAGATGGGAACTTCAAACCCACTTTAAAGAGAGGGAAAGAAGAGAGGTTTGAGCAACCTAAAAATTGGAATCTTTCTTCTCCAGGGTATCCCCTGTGAGGGTGCTCAACTATGAGGTAATAGGGACAGAAAATGCTGGTTTCAGCCTATTGATGCTGCATGGTGCAGAGGCTGTATTATAGCTGAATCAACAAATTTCTTTACATCCTTCCCAGTGATTTCTTTTCAATTATTCCAACCTTTGTACAGATTTTTCTTCATCCAAGGCAGAAATCATGTGTTCTCGTTCTGTGACCCCAGCCTGTTGAGAGCCAGAGCCAGTGTGAACCTCCACCAGCAGCCAGGGTAATGGCATCCCCCGTGAAGCGGTGCGGGCAGCAGGTGTGGAGCGTGCTGCCCTGGGAGGCACTTCTGAACTGCTCCGGTAGTGTCAGTGCCGGCAGAGTTGGAGCAGTACGCCAATGCTGGAGTCCAGTTCCTTTCCCCACTATGCTAATACCTCAGTTTGTGATAACCCAGCAATTATTTTTACCTCATAGGGAAGATAAGGATAACTATTATTCATACTCTTTCAGAGGGCTCAAATGAGAGGTGTTATAAAAATGCAATCTGTAATTGCAGTACGTCTTCTCTGAAGCACAGGGTAGAAAGCGCCTGAACCTGTGCACTGCATCCTCCATCCTCTGTTACTCTCACTGTACGATCCTGTTGGTTTCCTTGATGCAGTTTCTCTTTTGTTCTTTCCCACCAATATTAGTTGTTTGTTGTGGTGGGGGTGGGGTGTTGTTACTAAATAAAGTGTACCTGATGATAGTTGCTGGCTGTTTGCAATTTCTTTTATCAAATTTTTCCGCACTGTGTTCTAGTATGCCACATTCCTACTTTGGCTTTCAGTCCTGCTCACTCAGGTGAGCTGAGAAGTACAATGCAAGTTAAACAATTTTACCTGTAAATACAAAGGATTGAAAAATAAAATGTGAAAGCTCCTGAAAATGGCTTCCATTATTTCATGTACCTACCTTCCTGGCAGGCGCCTATACAAGTTTTTGGGGTTTTTTTATAGGAAAGGCAGGGATCTATAAAATTTTTAAGGCTTCTTAATATTTTAAGGAAAACTATTGTTAGCCTTAAAAATCGCTCAACTGCATTTCTGAAAACCCCTTAGTTGTATAATAGAACATCGTATGTTGCAATATGCCACCGAAATGAGAATATTGCCCTGCCTGCTGAGGTGAAGGTGGCCTTGTACTGGCCCTGCTGTTGCAATTGATCTTCTGTGTTTTAAGGACTGCCCTTTGCAAGGAAAGGTGGATGTTTTGTGCATGGTTCCATATGAACTTTGATAGAAAACATGTATGATTTGATCTAGGACAGAGGTTTTGATGTTATTCTTAAATAAACTTTCCTCTTGTTCTTATATGTGTGGTCATCTGCGTATGAGGTGGTACACTTCTTTCCTGTCATACATAGTCATGTAACTATAGTTATATTACAGGTATCAGTAGTTTTGCTGCGAGGCATTTTTTGACAAAGCCCTCCTGGATCATTTCTCGTCTGTATGAGGAGTCCTGAGGGTGCAGTAGCCTTTCCCCCTTCCCTCTGTCCCACCCACTTCCACATCCTATAGCGGTCTGAACTTGGATACTTTTAGCCCCCAAGCTGTGCAGATGCTGTGGTGGTGTATGTAAGGAGGCCCATGTTTTCATGACTGTGCAAAGTTGTTAGTTTTTTCCTGTTCCTAAGAATGTAGGCAACTGAATAATTCGGTAGATCAACATTTTGGGCTACGGCTCTTACTGCAACTAATGAATTCCAGCATCTCTGCTAGGTCTCAGGTTTTTCATGGGATATTGGTCTGAGTGAGTTTTATGTAACTATTTACTTTTCAGCTGGAAACAGTGAGACCCCAGGTCTCAGATATGGCAGTAAAAATATAATTTAAAAAAACCCAAACAAACAACAAACCTGTGGTGGATTATGAATTTCAGAACCTGCTTTTTTTTTGGCCAGTGATGTGTTATGGTAACATTGTGTTCATGTCAGTGTTTGCATAGGTGGACCACACGTTCAAATACTCAGCTCATTTAAACACTGATAACCTGCAAGACAAGGTCCCACATTACAAAGGGAAGCAGTCAGGAGATAAATGCCTGAAGTATTGCAACTGCTTAATCTTAATACTTGAGAGTATGGTCTTGCTTCATGAAGATATTGTTCACGTCCATGTGGTAAAACAACACTGCATAATCCATACCCATGAGGGGAATGAACTAGGGCTGTGCAGCCAGACTTGACTTGATCTTTCTTTGGTTTTTGAATCTTATCTGTGCTCCCCTTGCATAGGGTTTTGTCCATGTAAATCTGTAGAAGCACGTAATATGCATTTATAATCTCTCTCTATTTAGCTTTTTTAAAAATATTCCAACTAATTATTACAGGTTTCCTATAATGAAATCTGAATTTGCTGCAGTGCTTTCAGGGTTTCCTCTCACACAGGTAGGCAGACCCTAGACTTTGTTGTACAGTCTCTTGCAAAGCTCCTGCAAATTGGTAGCCTTGGTATAGCCTGAGCTGTTGGCTTCCAGTTGGGGTTGAAGTGAGTTTTGTTTGCAGCATGCGATCTTCTGATTTCCCTGCCCTGGTGGCATTTGCTAGTGCTTAAGGAGTCTCTCTAGATTAGCTTCTGACAGCTGCTCCTGGTATTCTGTGGCTTTTGTCTTAGCTTCAGCTCTGCTAAGGAGTGAGAGAGGTTTTGACATTGTGGATTAATTGCAGCCATTCCACTCCCCAAGGATCTCAAATTGAGTTGGTCATGCCATTGCTGTCTTAACACTGAAGCTTTTAGTGTACGACACTCTTTCAGACAGACAATTCAAACCTTTTAACTAGAAGAAGTTTGTTTTGGCAGCAGATTCTGCCTCAACCCTCTGGATCTATGAAGTGATTCAGTTAGTAGCTCTAATTACTTATGCCTCTCTGTTTACCAGAGCATACTGCACTACTCTGCTGTTTATACTTTGATGTTTATCATAGTTGCTCTACTGCTAACCTTTCTCTTGAAATAGTAATTTCTTATCCATTTTTCTCCATGCTGTAATAAAGCTGCACGTTTCACGGCTCTGTCCTGCATCCCCTTGTGTCTGTGTTAAACTACCCTCTGTGTGTGTACACGTGCAAACCAATATTTATTGTTCTGGTGGCTTGTCAGTTTACCTCCACTCTTCATGGCACACTTACTGCCTTTCAGATTTAATCTAGATACTCACACTGTTTCCATTACTACAGCAGCTGCTGTTTTGCCTCCTTTTGGACTCTGGCAGGGTTTTGTCCCTTAGCACCCCTGCACTGTGATCAGGGTTGTGGAACTTTCAAATGCTGTGTCTGTGTGACAGCGGGGTGCAGCCCTTCAAGGAGCAAAGCTGGGTTGACTGGCTCTGTTCATCTGAAATGCTACCCTGCCTTTTGTGCTCCATCATGTTAATGTCCTTTTGCTTTTTATCAAATGGTTTTAAATGTCAGTGCTTCACAGAACCTGTGATAGCACCTGAAGCTCTGCCTTTCTAGTCTCTGCCTTTCTAGTCTCTGCCCTAGGGCAATCCCATCCACCCATCTTAGTACTAAAATCTACTCTTTTCCTATTCTTTTTGCTTACTTAAATTTCTGCATTCAAGCAAGACTAACACAAACTATGTGTGTGTAAAAAGAAGAAGGAAAAAAATAAGTAATGTTGAAGTTGCTAGCTGGTCCTCTCTCTTCCATTGTAGACTTTCTTGAACATTTACTTTCTCTTTAGCACATGGTCTGGTCCAGAGAGTTCCCTACAAGTGTTCAGTGTCTCCTTGCTTACTTTGATTACTACTTTCTTGCTTAAGCAATCAGGAGCTTGTTTTTAACTGATTATTTATTATTAAGAGGTAGAATTAATACAGCAGCCCATTTTCTAGCTCTGTTAATGCTCACGTTATGTGTCTTTCACTCGAGGGGACAGTTAAGTACTCAGAAGTAGAAAGTGGCAGACTATCATGTCTCCTAGTCCATACCAGTAGGTACTGATCTTTATAAAAAAAGATTATGAAGGCTATTGCCACAAATTGTAACATTTCTACAGACAGAATACTATTTTCCTAATTCCCAAGTGACAGTATTGCATTTTCTATCCTTTTTTTAAAGGAGAAAGGTGAGCAAAACAAACTGTGGCACTGATCCTGAATTAGAGATTAGCAGCTTCTTCCTTCTGTACTAATTTATGCAAAGAAATAGTCAGAAAACAGTTAATGCTTTGCAGAAGTTTAGTAGAAACATCTTTCTTCAGGGATATTCAATAATGCTGAAACTTTGAAACTTTTGTGCTTGTTATCTGCCAAAGTCTTGGAGTGAGATGTAACAATGCATTTGCTTCCTCTAAAGCATTTACTCTCCAGATTCAGGTTAGCATCACTCCAAAACTTGTAAAGGCACAAAACTGAATGTCTGTTTGAGCATTATACTTGCCTGTCAGGGCCAACGCTGTAGCTTTTAACTGTAGTTTTGAGGAGAAAAGCTCTTACAGAAAAAGCATGTAAATACTTCATTAAATTATAGGAAAGTGGATGTGGAAGGTGAAGAGGTCTCCTAGTCCATCCTCCTGTCTCAAAGCCAGGTTGTACCAATCTGTGTCAGCATGGCAAACTCATTACAACTATTATTTTGTCTTCAGTTCACCAATGGACATGGAGAACAGATGATTTCTTTTTTCTTTGTACAAGCCTTGTAAAGAGTGTTACGTTCCTTCAGGTTCCTCTTCACTAGTCTGAATAACTCTAATTCTTTTGGTCTTTCCTTGTTTATGTGATTTAATCTGTGATAGTTTTTATTGCTCTTACCTAAAGCATTTATTGTTAATGGACACCTTTCTTGAAGCTGTGACTTAACTGCCACCAGGAACAGCAGAGGGATTATGCCACATGGCTGGCAAAGTGTATTCCTGCTTGTACTTCTGGTGAAGTGCTTGTTGTCTTTGCAGCAATACGAGCAGTCACTTATGTTCAGCTTTTGACCCACAGTAATGCACAGATCTCCAGCCTGGCCAGCTGGTTTGGTGTGGTTTATTCTGTTGTTGAACTTCTAGTCTTTTGCATTTGTCTTTATCGAATTCTATCTAGTTCCTTCCCTTCAGGCCTTTTTTTCAAACTTGTGAAGATCTCCAGCAGTCCTTTCCACATGGTGACATCTGTTCGCTGTGATTGTTACCAAAATCTCGGAATGAAGAACTTAATCGACACCAATGTGATGTAGATAAGCAGACACTTCTTTATTGAGGCCGGGTGCGTGAGTGAGTCTCCTCACAATCAACGCAGACCAAGATTCAAAATCATACACCTCATATAGAACTTATTCATACATATTCATTAAGTATTCATGCATAAACATAGTATTTCCCGAAAATCATTAACATACTCTTGCTTTGTATGTTAATTAGCTTATCAGTCCTTTGCGCTTGTGCAAATTCTTACAAGAATTGTGGGCAGGGGTCTCTGGGACGTGGGCAGTGGTCTTTGGGAGGAAAGCCATAGGCCTTCCTCATGGTGTACTTCTCACCCTGTGCCTGGAATGTGATGATCTTGCCAGTTTGCAGTGTTCTTATCGGTCTGAGCTAATTTATGTCCTTGTCGGCCATCTGTTTTTTCTTGTTTCTTTTAGTCACTCCCTCTAGATAACTTATAAACAGGCTCCTTGTTAGAGGAAGTTAGAGAAAGAGAAACAGACTCCTTCTTTCATTAGTTATTTCATTAATTATTTCTTTTAAACTATGGTTACATGACCTAATTACTATACTTACATTCTTTGAGTAAATATATTTGCACTTCACTTATTGTCCCTATTCCATACAATTTCTTTATATCAATTATTAAAGTTCACGATTTCTTGGCAGGTAACTGCGAGTTGTTTCATTCGGTTGCTCTCAGTTCTTGGCCTTGGTACAGGGCTGTACAGAGGATTTCATAGCAGCTTTTGTTGTGCAACTACTAGTTTCATTAAAATATATCTCTTATTCCTCTATATTTCTATTAAAATGATTTTATAAAAACAAATAAAGCTAATTAATTCTAACCATTAGCAAATCTGTAACATGATCATCCAGCTTAGTAATAAAAACATTGACCATGACTAGACCCATGAAAGACCTCAGTGGAGTTGTGTGTGATCCTTCCTTTGTTCTGATCTGAACCACTGAGAGCCGCCCAGTCTGAACAGCTACACAGCCAGTTTCTATCTACCTCGTGGCAGCTTTGTAGACCATTCTTTTCCTTAGTTTTCAGGAGAATGGTATGTGAGGCAAGGCCAACGGTACTAGTCAGATAAAGATTTAATGTATCCTCTGTTTCCCTTATCCACCTAAGGATGCACTATATCAACTCAGCTTTATTCTACTGCAGTTTTGACAATTCAGTAACCCATGCTTGTAAGCATACATCGTTGGTTGTTCCAGCGTTTCCTGAGAACTAAAGTGAAAGATAAAAAAATTGTATGGTCCTGAAATCCTTCCCTCCTCTTTAGTTGTTTATCCTTTCCAGGACAAAACAGAAGGTCCTGCCTTTGGTCTCCCTGTTTCTTGAAGGTAGGGAACACTCGGTGATTGCCAGTCCTGGGAAGCTAGGAAGGAAAACAGGATGATAATATGATGGGAAATGCAGCCCTGTGTTTTGGATTGTCTCTCAGACTCTGGCTGAGGTACCGTCCTCTTCTTCCCCTTCTCTTCCTGTGTGGTGTGAAGAGGTGGTGTGGTGTCACCTCCCCACAGGCATCACGTGGCAGTGCAGGAACAGATCCCCTGGTTTGTGTTGATTAGTGAGATACTAATGCTATACAAGAAATTTGAAAGCACAGGCTGCTGGTTCACTCTGTTTAATTTGGCTAGCCCTCCCCTGCCCCAAGCCATGTTCTTTCATTGTTGGTAAAACTCTTAAAGAACTGCATCACTCTGTAGCTTCTTAATTCTGGTCTATGTATTTTTGATGTGGAGCTCTGGAGGTACACTCTGTCCAACCAAAATTACTAACAGATCATTTCAGGACAACTGTAATACCAAGAAGATGGAAAATGCCCTTCCTCTTCTTTCACGTGACAAAAATAATGCCACCTGTGTTTTACAATTCCTGCCTAAGTTATCAACTACATAAGCATTCAGTCGGAGATCAATAACATTTTGTGGGACTATGGCAGGGGGGGTCATTCAATCAGTCATCCCTTAGGTTGTATTCTGTTTGTGTTTCCCCTTCAGCTTTAACAGTTCCGAATCATTAGATATGGATTTTATTTTTAGTCTGTTTGTACAATAGTCATTCCATGTGCAGCATGGCAAGTCTTCATCTTCAGAATGTGTCTCAGCATCTTCAGACCCTTATTCAATGGAAAGCATTGCAGAAAAAAAAAGTAGCATTCGTATAATACCTACCTCTGGCAGCCTAGAAGCTAGAAATGCTATTTTAATTTTCATTCATGTTCTGGTGAAGAGGATACATTAGGGTGTAGTGGCGATAGGTGTAGGAGTGAAGTAAGGCTGTAGAAAACCAGAGCAACAACAACCTCCTTTTGGAAGTATAAACCACATTTTTAATAAATCAACATCTGTGCTATCAACAGAAAGCCCAAGCACAGCAAACTGCACATGTAAGTGTTTCTGAGAAGTGAGGACAGCTGAAAGCATAGAAGTGCCCTTCATTAAGTTCTGTAGCAGATGGCCAAGAGGAGAAAGGGATGTGTTTCCAGTGGGATAGACAGAGCTGGAGGGGGAGATAAAAAGTAAACTACTCTGTGAAGTAGAAGTGCTTATTGTGCTTTATGTGTTAGTGTTTGAAGAACTTGCATGTTGAGCTGACTGCGAAGTTTGTTAATGGTTTGAAAAGTGTGGACCTTTGTGATAGTTATCTAGCTGTTTGATCGCTATCTTAGTTATTTTACGGAAAACTTCAAAGTGGACTACTTGGGCCTTTTTTAAAAAACATGGTAAGCATGCAAAAAACATACCAATATACCACAGTAAAATTTTTAAAATATCTGCTCACCATAATTCCATGATTTGTTTCAGTTAATTTCCCATGTATACAAAAATGCAATAGTACATGAGTTTTGTACCTATTTACATATCTTTCTTTCCATATCGCCTCTCTCCCTTCAGACTGTCTTGCTAAATCCATCACTTTGTCTGCCAGGTAGAAGAATGTTAGAAGAGGTTAATATTCTATAGATTATTTTATAATTAATTTAATAGAATTACATAAAACTTGATAGATATCCTCAGTTTCGCTGCAGGAATTCTTGTTTGGCTTAATTTTTTCCTCAAGAAAAAACCTCTGAAGAGGAGGGAGCTTGTGCTTTGCCCGTTTTCTAGAGCTGCAAGAGAAACTGTGGACTGTAACATGCTGCATCAAATCTGCCTTGCAAAATGACAAGCCCAGGCTGCCTCTCCCCTTCAGAAACAGCATACATGAGGCAAGGCTGGATGCCACGGGAGGCACTCATACATGTGGAACCATGTCGTAGCAAGCTGCAGTGGGGATAAATGCAGTCCGTGAAGAGAAGGGGGGAGACTTTGCGTGTAGTGCCTGCAAAGCAGATGCTTGTTTCAAGGAAAAGCTGTGTGGGTTAAGAAAAATATATGCACGCCACTTTCTAAACTGAACGGCAGCACCATTGAAGATGCTTGCCCTTGTGCAAAGCTTATTTCTGAGAGGCTGTTGAAGCTATTCTTAATTCATAACCTGTGGAAGTGTTGGCTACCAAAGTTAGAGATTCCCCAGTGCTACTGAACCAGGTGTCAGGCTGCTTGGCAGATGGTAACTACAGATCAAATTGGGTACATTTGATGAGCCTGGTTTTCTGTTCTTTCACTGTTTGTTTTCTCTTCTCCTTCAAGACCTTTCTCTGGTGTATTTTTGGGATGGAAGAGCAGCTGGATGATGGGAGATTCAAGCAGGATTGTATGTCAGTCCCATACAGGTTACTTTGTTTAGCAGGGAGAGTGTTTCCAAAAAAAATGTTACCAAAAAAACCCCTAACCTTCTGAAGGTTAAAGCAAAGCTTTTAAGTATAATCTGGAAGGATCTCATTTTTACAGGAAGATTAATTTTTTTTCTAATATATCAACAGCAGCAAAGTTGGAGAGTGTCAATAGATGTGAAGGATCTAGCCTAACCTCTAGCTGCCCTTATCTGCTAATCCTCAGGGGGATAGATACAATCTTCTGTGAAGCACATCTTTGCTGGTAAATTCAATTAACATGTATCAGCAAGTTAAAGACACAAGTTGAAGATGTTTTAAATTAAAAGCTAAGTCTATCTGGATGCCAAGAGGTGTAATTTCCTTGCAGAGAGACTTGTCACGTTGCAGGGGGTTAGAGTGGATGTCTGAGTTTTGAGCTACATTTGAATGTAGCCATCCTTTGACTGGTGAAGGTGACGAGGAAGTGGTGAACTGTTGCTGGAGTGGATGGAGAGCACCAGCACAAGGGCAAGCTTTTTAAGGAAGCCATCCTGTGACACTAAATCTGTCTAAACGTCCTCTTGCAAAACTTTGGACACACCTGGCTTTGGTAAAGACCTCAAAGTATTTCTAAAGGGACTGAAATTTCAGCCAATTCTTTTTGGAACTAATTCGGATATCTCTGTTGATCCTTCCACCTCTCTCAGCTACTTCAGATGCCTTCAGGTTTCATGATATGTAGACCCTGGCAGGGTGATGTCATATGTCTCTCCCTTTCAATTGCACAATTGCTTGTATGCCTTAGGATTCTGTAACAATACACTGATCTTATTACAGCGTGTTCGAGAGGTAAAGTGCACGTGCTGGTGGTACAATATCGTGTTCTGTCTGCTTAAACATATCTGATGTGGTGGCTTCCTCCTGCACAGCAGGCACTGGGAGTAGCACAAGAACTCTGTCACTGAGGGTATACTAACATAGTTTTTATCAAATCCAGAAATCCAAACACACTAGCAGAATACCTGCTCCAGTTATTTGTGGTGTTTACCTACCTTCTAATGGGGTATATAACTTGAAATGCTGTCCAACAGGCAAAATTCAGGGTGAGGCTTGAAAAGATCTGACTTTTAGTCCTATCTGGCCACTGTCCTGCTGGGTGACTTGCCAGAAGTCAGTCCCATCAGTAAGGGCTGGGTAATGAAGACAAATTTCCAATGCAACTTCTTTGCCTCTTGAAGTTTTCAGGGAATCATTCATCTGAAGCCAGAATGGAGTTTAATTTTCTTCTCATCTTATTCTGGAAGTACAATACTTTGATAACAACCATCAATTTGATTATTTAATTTGTCACCACTTAAGTTTTCTCAGAGAGCTATTTATATGCCTACTTCTTTATCTTGCATTAACAGTTTAACAGAAACAACAGTAGAAAATAAAAACCATCTCACCTGTGCACGGCCTGCAATGTGTGCTACTTCTCAGATGGAACCTCTTAAGTCCTGTCAGTGTCAAATATGTTTTTACATTTATACTGATCTGCAGGATGATAATCCAGGCTTTTCTCCTAGAATTGAAACATAATAGAGTTTGGGGGAGGCATGGCAACTATTCAGACTGGGTGTATGCAACACAAAAGGAGCTGGTTTTGGCTGCAGGTTAACACATAAATGATTGAAAATCTTAGTATGTTAGCAGGGTGTGATGATGTTAAGATAGACTACTTGTGACCTAGCAGATTATATATATGTGTGTGTGTGTTCTTCCAGACCTCTCCCACATTATCTGCTTTGCTGAAAACTTAATTCATATACCCACAACTCTGTAATAATTTAAATAATTTATATATACTAATTAGCTGTCTGGAAGATGCCCAAAGACATTCATTTCACCAACCCTGAAATTGTACCTCCTTCAGAATTAAATTCAAGTGCTCTGCAATATTAACACCATTATAAACTTCCTAGGATAGTTAATAGCATAGAAAATGGATTCTGTATGCACAGCTCTGCATTTGTGGGCTGCGGAACCACTTTGAAATGCCGAGTACGCACAGAGGCTTCATCCCTCATGAATCCCATGTGCCTTCTCCATCAAGGCCCAGAAATGGTGACAGCAGTGGACAGTGCTGCACCCCTGAGAAGAGGGGATTCCTGTGTTGGAATACCAACTTGTCATTTTGCTGCCTTTCAGACAACAACGACAGGAATCACAGTGTTGCTGGATGAGTATAAAATGATGTGGTCTTATTTTGAAACCCACTTTGCGTTTCATTGGCTCTAGCTCTGAAGTCCTCTGACTTCTGATTGTTTCTGGTTTACATCAGTGAGAAGAGCACCCTTCCCTTTCAGTGCTCCCCGTACCTCATGAATTCCCATTTTCTGTTGAGAGAGGTGCTGGAGAGCATCAGCTGAGATAGTGCTGGTTATACCTGACCTGAACCTGAGCCTCTGTAGTGTTCGGACAAAGTTCCTCTGTTCCTCTGAAGTTCGGACAAAGCTTCAGCTAGTTTATTCTCAAATTCTTCAGTTTTCTCAACCGTAAACCTGCCTGTTGATTACTGAGATAGAATCTCCTGATGGAGAGAGCAACAAAAGATACGTAATTAGCCTTATAAAAGGGGTAAGTAGTGGTGCAGGCTCTGCTGCCTTTGCTTCAAGGGTTGTGAAGATCACAGTGCAGAGCATGAAGTGGAGCCCAGAGCCTTTTGCCCTGTTTGGAGCTGTAGAAGTTGAAAGAACATAAAGTAGCTGACTTAGGCACAAATACGTCTTTTTGAGTGATGTTAAATTAAAGCTTTAGCATGAAACCTTTGTTTAATACAAAATGTTGGAGGAAGGATTTGGTATAGTTCAGTCAAGGATCTGGGATACAGAGGGAGCTAAAGGAAAAGTGTGACATTCCCATCTGTATGGTTTGGGTTGCTCTCTGTACTTCTGATGAAATCTTGAAAGTCTGTATTTTGTGTTTCATCCTTTTAGATTCCGGGGGGAAAAAATTCTAACAGAAACGGCTACAAATGGTGTTTTCCCCTTTCCTGGAGACTTACCTAGTATCCTGTGTTTGGCAAAATGTGTAACAGTTCATACTGGTACTGTGTGACAGGTTTGTGCTTTTTGTCTGTGTTGGTAGTCAAATCTGGTCTGCTTGGTGGACTAAAACCAACTATATAATATTACTTATAATAAAGAATTGGGAAATTAAATACAGTTTATCTTGGAGAATGTTATGATCCAGGCCGGTCATGGTGATTAATGAATGTCATTTGCAACAATAATCTAAATACAGTCTGCTTGCCACATAATCATGGTGTTGTGTTATAGCATCGTTCACTAAGACTCATCACAATGTAGTGATTTTCTTTATTTATTTTTTTCAAGCCCATGTGTACTTTCGAACACTTTACTGCTAGCTTTATCAACAGGGATGTTGCCAAGGCTCGTATATAGGGTCTATATGTTATTTTTTTATCTGCTGTGAAACTGAGCAGGGAAAGAGTGAAAGAGAAAGATTGTCAGAAACCAAAAAAAAAAAAAAAAGTGTAGTGAAATTTGGATATTAATTTATAACTCAGCTGTGCAGATTTATTTTAGGGGGAACTTTGGCAGCTTATCTCACAGTCTTAGAAGGTGATCCTATAGGCATGTTCAATAATGCAAAAATCTGGCTGCCTTCTGACTAGCCAAACAAGAAACTAGCAGTTTAAGTCTGAGTTGCATCTTATAGTAATAGTGTATTTTGGCTTTTATAAATGTGCTGTGACCTGAATTTTATGTATTAAAAAGGTTAAGATGAATAATCTTGTGCTAGGGTTTCCCTGCTCCTTGGGACCATGTAGCTGGCTGGATGCACTGTAAGTATAGGCTGCACAGTAAAAGCTGCCTGCAGAGCCTGTCTGACAAGGCACTACAAAGGCCTGTGCTTACATTTACCATTCATGATCAATTCAGCATGTGAAACGATTTTTCTTAATCAAGTGCAAAAGTTTTTTCCTTTAGAATGTAACTGAATCTGAGTGCTGTAAATATTTCTAAAATCTTGTATAATTATATAGGTGTTGCACTGAGGACTTTCAATCGATTTTTTTACTTGCACCAGAGCTGTTTACCAAATGTAACGTTCAGATGACTAAAGCACCCACCAAGCTAAATATAAATGCATCTCTAAATGAAAATGCACATGATAAGAACTTGTAATATCTTACTAAGTGAAATGACATCATTGCCTGTCTTACTCAACTGGGCGAGAGATACCCTGCTCTAAGCTACCTTTGTGGTGCAGGTTTGAGTATACAAGTAACTGTACAGTCTCCCCAAAACTGAATTTCTCAATGTGTTTTGTTTCTTTAGTCCTGCTACTGCATTGCAAATGGAAAAGATTCCATATTTAGATGTTACTGGGATTATTTTCCCGCGTGAAGGTTTGTTAGCTGGGTTCCTTTTATCTCCAAGGAGCAACTGGGAAATTAGTTGTGCTTAAAGAGCTGACTAATCACATTTCTGATGACCAGCAAAAGCCTCTAAACTAGGAATAAAAAAAATATGCTGCTCAGGAAGAAATCCTCATCCGACAAAATTACAGCATGTTAAACTGTGCACTATTAGCATATGTGGAAGAGAAAATGCTTCTTCCAGGTATGCATCTTAAATGTAAAGATCAGAGTAAAATTTGTCTTTTTTTCACATGAGAATTTAGCAGAAAGAACAGATAATATTTTATGACTTACCAAAAAACCTTTCTTTTTCCTCTTGCTTCTACCACCTTCTTTTTGGTATTTTTTTTCAAGTGATATTATGAGGCCCTTTTAAACCAGTTTCATTACAGTTAATTCCCCCTCTCCTCAGGCAGCTGCAGCTTTAAGTACCAAATTTTTATTATACCTCGAAGCTTTCTGCCTGCTAATAAATAATGGTGGTAAATTTTTATGAAACAAATGTGGTTTCTCATTGCAGCAGAAAAGAAAATAAGTCTGGTTTGTTTTGGGTGGGGTTTTTTTCCTCACCATGTATCTTTAAATTATAGAAATTAAATAGTATGAAAACAGCATTTGTTTTGAAGAGACATGGCCAGGTTTAATAAAGTTCTTTGACTTATGAATGCCATTAATGATAACTTAGATCATCACTACACAAAAGTTATTTGGAATCTTTTAAACATATGGGTTTTTTAGTCACTTTTAATACAGTCTGTAAAGAGCAGTCAGCTGTGCTTTCAGTTTTCATTCCTGAGGTGGGTTCCTGTCAACAGCACCAGCCCTTGCCATGCCCCTGAGTGCAGGTGAAAGCAGTATGTGCATCCCTGGCAGGACACTAGGCTTACCTTTACCTGCTGTGGGAGAGAGGGAAGGGGAGGGGGCATTAAGGTGGGAGGGACAAGAGGAGTGTGACCTGAGGCTGCTAATTCGAACTTTTAAAGAGCCTAAGTGGGTTTTGAGGATGCATCCCTGGACTTGGCCCTTGGGCGGTCTCTGAAATGGCTTTGCTCTGGTGGGTTGTTAAAACTTGCTCATTTTTTTTCACTGACTTGCTGAATTATCGTGGATGCCTTGTTATTAGTAACTCTCAAAATGAGAGTTGTGGTCTAGCTTGTTGCATTGCTGCTGAACCATGTCTCACTGACATGAAGCATCACTCATCTAAACGCTAACCTGCCTGTGTTTGCCTGGTTGTCTCCTGGTTTTAAAAAACTTGCAAGAACCACAAGGGAGCTAGTATAATGTGCCATGTTTTGAAATCCAGAATCATTTCACTGGGCTTGAATAAATTTACAGTTGTAGGGGGAGACATTTCTTTTGGCTGAAGAACATCCTTGAGAATTTCAGGGTAAGGCTGCTTTTCTTGAAGAAATTGAGTTAGAGGCGCTCATAATTGGAAAGGGATAGCAATTTAAATAGTCAATATAAATGGAACATAATTAACATTACCTTAATCCCTCTCCCATGATTCTTAAATCCTCACATGGGAACCTTGAATTGAGGATGCATGTCCAAATGTATCTTAATTAAGTCCTAATTAATTTAACTACTTAAACAGTTAATCCTTTTTCTCTTAAAAGGAGATTTCACGCTGTGGGAAAAGTAAAACATTTCACTTGCCCATTTTATGTCCACTATGCTTCCTGACAGCGAGGTTGTGAGGGTCCGTGGTCCCACACGGCAGCAGGAGTGGGTGCAAAGAGCCGCTGGTGCTGGGCGCCCAGGGGCCGGGACTGTGCCCGCAGCACTGACCTGGGCTTGCTGGGGGTCTGCAGCACCCTGCACAGGCACCCGCCGCTGTGGCCAAGTGCTCGGCTGGCAGTGGGGGGGAGGGTTAGGCACAAATAAGAGAAAGGTGAAGCTGCCAGACCTGTCCCTAAGGCCAGGAGGGACAGTGCTGCTCGGTCCCCGCACCACCAGCTGGTACAGCTGCCCCAGGGTGGGCTCCCAGCTGCTGGAGCAGGGCTGGCAGCACATGCCGACTCCAGCTGTGGGTGCTCCCTCTGTGTCTTTGTACATGCAAAGCTCTACCTCTCAATTTTTCTATTATTCTGGGATTAGGCCAAAGCTTTATTGAATTTGTTGTAGATGATTATATGGGGAATTGAAATTACAAGATAAAATCTGAGGCATTCAGAAAAGGAAATCTTCCTTTTTTTATTCTTTACATGCTCCAGTTAAAATATTTCAAGCTAAATGTTTCTTCCTCCCTAAAATAAATAGCAGTGACCACTTGCACAGACAGGTCAGGCTTCCCCAGGTAGATCCTAGACCAGGGTCTTGGTTACCTCATCCCTTTCTTGATCGTCCTATGGCACCCTGATGTCAGAGCCCAAAGCAAAAGGGAAAGAGCCAAAGGGCTCGTCAGCACAAGCAGCTTTTTGGTTATTACTGGGATGAGCTTACCAACGATGGCATGTCCATCTGAACCTCTTTGTTGTGCCTCTTGTTTTGCTCATACAGACTAGAGTGGCTCAGTGTATGTTGATGATGCTTCAGACAAAAAAAAATATCTAATTTAATCCTGATCATGTATGGAGTGCTTTTATAATTCCTTTTTGTTTTTTAAAACTATTCTTAGCAGTGCTCTCCTATCTTTGTTTCTCAGTTGTTTGGACCACTATGTGCGTTCCTTGAAACAGAAAGGAAGAATCAGAATTGTGAAGTCTAATATATTAAAATGTTTTCATGGCTGCTTTAAAATCAAGTCACTGGTAAGAGCTGTGAGCAGCATTTGGTCTAAGTGACTGGTTTCCAAAACTGCTCATATTGCCAGCCATTTCCCAGTACTCATGGGCACTGTATCTCCTCATCCTGGTTGCACATCTGTGTTGCTAAATGAAAGTAATCAGAATCAGCATGAAAATTTAATAAGCTGCATTCTGGCATTGGCCATGTTCTCGATTGTTTTCTGCCTGCAGAAGTCCTCAGACGCTGTCAACCAGAGCAGCTCCAGTGTTTACAAGAACCGATGTTTATTAGCCTCAAATCACCCTCTTTTGGTGGTATTCCAAAAACAGACCAGATCTCTGAATTTGTAGTATTTTCAGGGGGCTGATCAAAGCCAGGCCACAGCCTGAGAAGCTGTAAACCTCATGGCTTTCCTCTTCCAGTCTGAAAATTAGTATGTTTCAGAAGCAGAAAGATCCTCTAACAAATTAGTGGAATTGAAATCTTACAACTTTAGCATGGTAAAGGTTTAAATAATTATGTATTTTGACTTCATGGCAGCTCATCAAGTGCACAGTTGGTTGCATCTACAATCTAGGCAGGGTGTGTCTTACAGTCTTGAGCCTCGTGGCAGTCCCTACTGCCCTTCCAGGAGAAGCAGAATAAAGAGAAAAATGGGAGCAAGTTTTGTACTTGTCCCATTAACCTTTTGGCACAAGAAAAAAGTTTTGAGATTCCCAGCACCACTAGCTGGACCGAGTTTTGGAAATCATGAAGCTATTGCCTGTTTCCTGAAACTTTCTGATCTTATCTGCCAGAGTTTCAGCTCCCTGTCTGCTTTGCTTTCTGGCTTGTAAGTGCTTGTGATTTGGCTCCTGTGTGGGAGTTCAGAGAGGTCTAGCTCAGTTCTGCCCCTCCTTTGGTACGTGGTGCTGGCGTATTTGTTATATTGACCCCAGCAGAGGGATCAATCACCATATGCGTGGCAGGCTTGGGTTTTGGCTCCGGTTTTATGGGGTTGCTTTACTACTTGGTACCAATGTGTCTGGTCTTTTGTCCCCTCCACACTGACATTTGTGCTTCTCAGTGGGACGTAGAAACCCATGTGAACGATCTTTACATCATCACACTGTGCATGTATTTGTTTGCTCACCCTAAGAAATGCAAACGTGGCTAAGAGCACTTCCAGAAGGGATCTTCTCAATGTGTTGAACCACTCGGTGGGTACCTGTAGGGTTTCAGCAGACCACTGCAGACTGCTGAGCGAAGGGAGGGAGACATGGACTCCTGACTGAAAGGAAAGGCTTAGCTCAAAGCTGTTTGCTTCTCCGAGTGTTAAATCTTAATGAAGAGTTAACAAAGAGAGATCACTTGAGTAATTCTTAGTAAAACTCCCATCTCCTTCCTAGGGGAGATGTTTTAAATGGTTTTCTGCTAATTCTCTGAACACTTGAAACTGCATCAAAATGCTCCAGTGAGATTTCCTCTGCCCCCTTACAAAATCAGCAGCTGTCTGCAGTACCCATGGCTGTGGATTAACAAGGCTTTGCAGAGGAGCCCAGCGCGCGCTTGCCGTCCTCAGGAGTGGGTGTGCGATGCTCTGGATTGCTTCCTCTCTGTAGAGTGTCTCAGAGCTGATTAAAAGAAGAAACAGCCTGCCCTCAGCTTGGCGGATGCTCACGCTGCCCTTTGGAGGTAGGAGCGCAGGGGAAGGTGAGGGTGGAAGGACAACCAGGACTACGTGGAGGGATTAGCAGCCAAGCGAGTTGACTGAAACAGCTGCTTCTGAGTCTCACCACGGACCAGGTACGGCCCTGGCGAAAGGGCAAAAAGATTCCTTGTAAGGAAACGGAATCTGTTAGATATCTTGAAGCAAATTATTGCTTTCACACTAGTGTCTTACTAACTCCAAAGAATCTAGTGTGTTTGATGGGTTTTTCTTATTTTCTTTTATTTAACGACAGGAGCTGACATTAATTGGGATGAAGAGTTTCAGCAAGTTAATGCCCCTCAGTCTTGGGCAGTGGTGTGTATATATAAAAACAAGTATCTGATTTGTAGTTGTCTGCGTTCCAAATGCTTAGGCACAACAATTAAAGACGTGGCTGAAGAATTTGAATATGTACGTACTACAGCAGCTCCCTTTCTGAATCAGGACGTACGTAGGCTGTATCTGGAGAGGTGCTAATGGCAGAAGGGTTTGGGTTAGTGTTTCGAGACCTACTTCATGTTCAACTCCTGGGAAAACCAGAAATTAGGACCCTAATGTTTTTTGTGAAAAAGGTCCAGGCACTATTGGTTGCTTCTATCTATTGCCTGAGATCAGGTTCACTTAAATGCTTGAGGTGTAGGTGCTGCTCTCTAACAACAGATCTATGGAAACATAACCTGTGTCGCTGCCAGCTCTCTGCGCTGGGAGCTGTGACCGAGGTGTGATGCTGTCCGCTCCCCCACGGTTTGCATCGTTTACTTCAGCAGAAAGCCTTATTAATAGGAGCAAAGGCATTTTGGCAAATTTTCTCATGTCCTACTGAAAGATCTGGATCTGGACTGGAACAGTATTTTTGAGCAGTTTCTTCTGTGAAAGTAGAGCTTAATTGCTACTTATGTTCTGCTTAATTATGTTTCACATTTTGGAGCAATCTGTTCAACAAACACAAGTCCTGTGAAATGGAAAGTAGTAATGTTTTGGGTGATACTGTCTCATTTGGGTGGGATCTGTAGTGTATTGAATAGAACTCCTGAGTTGTGCCTGGACCAAAATAATTTGTACTTTTTCTAGTCTTTGCACAGGTGAATTGCCATAATGCGGTGGTGAGGTGTCCTGTCTCCTAATTAATTCCAAATTCACTCCTGCTGTGGATGGTAGCATTGCCTTATGATTACACAGCAAATTGTTTTACACACTGCTGTTTCCAAACAGGAAAAAGTGTATGTGAGTAAACATTTTTTTTTTTCTTTAATAAATGTGAGCAGATCCACACATTTTCAGCTTGGGGGAAATAAATATTTGTTTCTTTGGAAAAAAAAAAAAAAAAACAAACCACACACAAGAAACAAACCCAATTCAAAGCTTCATTTTTTAAAAAAAAAGTGATTGTAAGAAACTGAGACTTAAGGCCAAAGTACAAATAATGACTAATTATTATTTTTTAAAAAAAGATCTTTAGCGTGAAATTTCTGTTGTGCAGAGTGTAGGTGCCTGGCTATGAGCATACATATGTTACATTTCTGCTAATTTGCCCTGTAGTTCCCTAATAATGAAGTAAAAACTTATGGATCTGGGTAACTTAATAGAGAAAAAGCTGCAAAGAGCTGCTGCACTGCAAATAAAATGAGACAAGCTGGCCACAAACTTTGTGCAGGTGAGGATGGTTTCTGCCTGTGTTACCATGAAATCTGAACATTTGTAAAAGTAAAATTTGAAATATTTTTCCAAAATGAACTTTTCTAAATCACAGACAAAACTTCCATTTTGTGGCAAATAATGGGTATTTTTATTTATTTTTCCCAACTGGAACATGACCTCTGGAAAAGTGATGTCTCCCACAAACCAATCAGAATTCCAAATAGCTTCAAGTGCCCTCTTTGGGATCTCAGCCCAAGCTGCTCACTCACCCGTGGGTGGCTCAGGCACAGGGGCCACCTGCCCCAGCTGGCACACTGGTGGCTGTGGGGCACTCGCTGGGAAGCAGCAGCCCCTTTTGCTGCCCTGGCTTGGTGGCTGCTGTGGCAGCCTTTTATATCTGAGGCTACGTTTAGGTGCTCCCACCAGCACAGGCGTGCCTTTGGGAAGGCACAGCGAGGCTGTGGATGAGAAGGTAATGCACACACACATTTTCTCTTTCCAAGTGGAAAGTCCCAGTCCAGAATAAAGAAATCTCAGGTGAGGCTGCAGCTTTGTGATCCCCTGCGATCATGACCTTAAACACTGCGTATGTGATGGCGAGTGCTCATTATAAGGGTTTTATGTGGTTTCAGTTGTGTTTGTCCTTGCACCATTGTCTATTTACCTTCCTCTTCTGGATGCCTGCTTAGGTCTTGTGTCGGTTCTGCAGCCGGTGCCAAGTGTAGGTAATCCCACCTGTTCAAAAAAGGTGCCTCTAAGGGGGAAAACAACTTAGTTTTTACCCTGTAGTTAAAACCTACCTGAATGCACAAATACAAAATCCTGGTTTTCCCATAAGGACCCAAGGATAACACGTCCTTGAATTAGGTACTGAACTAATTACTATTTCTGATTGCTTGATTCCTCTGCATTATATATTCATTGACTATTTTTCTTCTAAAAGCCTTTTTCTAACTCAAAGCTAGAGCAAACCAATGTTCATGGAAATCAGTGCAGTAATAAATAAGGGACTTAAAGTCTCTGATTTGCTTTTCAATGAGAAAAAACTCAGAGAATAAGTCCATTTGTAATGCATTGTCTTGGCTCATCAGAGGTTTTTTTGATGAATAACCTATTCCAAGAAAGAAAAAAAGAAAGTTCAGTTACTTAATTTATAATTCAAAAGTCTCCTATGAGTATTTCATTTATTAAATGCCCTCAGAAGAGTTTCTGATATTTGTTCTGAAAAAGCATCATGGCTTGATGGCTTGACATGTTCTGGTTTTCTTTTACCCTTGCTGCTTTGGATTCAAAATCTTGCCTTGGTCCTGGCTCACCCTACATTTCATAATCTGGGGGAGCTCATTTAAGGCCAGTGGCTTAGTGACACGTTTTTGAGGAGATTGCTGCCTCCATATCCTTCATTTCCCCTCTCTGCTCCTTACCAAAACACATGTGGGAGACATCAGTTTAATTTGGGATTGTTGTTTTGGTTTTTTTATCAAGCAGTAATTACTGATCTGAACTTTAGTAGCAGTATAGTAATGAATTTAAACTATTGGATTAATCTGTGAGTGGCTGTGGTAAGAATTTTCTGCCAGGCTAGTTATCCATTAATAAGAAACGGATCTTTAAGAAAACTGATGATGTGGGGCTTTGTGCCCCTTGCTGGAGGCTGAGGCTGTCCCTCTGCTGCCTGTCACGTCCCCAGCTATTAGACTGTCAGGGGAGAGAGACATGTCACTGCAGTTAGACAGTAATTTTTCAGGAAATAGGTTTTGCATGAACGTTTCCTCATTTTCTGTTCTTCACCTCCACCCAGGACCAATTTAAAAAAATAAATTACAAATGATGACTTTTAACAATAGATATTTTTTTTTTTTTCCTTTACTCAGGTGTGACTGAGGGTATCCCAGAGTAACCCCAGCTCTGTCCCAGGCTCCCTGTGTGACTCCGGGCAAATGTCCTGACAGGGGGGCAACTGTCAACCAAACACTCGTGAGCCAGGGCTGCCCAGGCATGCCACAGCCTTGGCACGCAGGAAAAGCTCCTCTGCTCCTCTCTGAGCACTCTTTCTTGACAACTAAAAGGGAAAGAATGCTCTTTATGCTTTCTTCTTTGCCGAGATGGCAAACCTTTTGTGCAGGAACTGTCCCTGCTATGTGTTTGTGCAATGGTGGGGGCCTGACTTCAGGATCACAGATATAACTGATAGAGCCCAGGATCAAGTCAAGCTCCAGAAAGGGAATTACCTTCCGTGAGCTCAGCTGGGTGGTGTAAAGGTCTCAGCCATTAACATTATTGTTACCTGTGATGGTACTCGGTGCTATCCAAATTACATTTTATTACAGCAAGTAAGCTCATCATATTATACTTGTGCATATTAAGTACATAGGCTTGAAATTTGCTAAAGAGCTGTGCATGTCTTAGGTAAAAAGACATCAGCTCTGGATTGGGAAATTGAATTTGGATTGCTGGAGACCAGGACGGGGTTTTCAGGAGTGTCACTCTGTCATCCTGTTGTTGTTCTCTTCCCTGGGTTGGATGTATTTTTTGGTCTGATCAAAGACAGCCATTCTTGTGTCACCTTTTCCAAGAAGAAAACCCTACAAAGTGTGAATAAGCTGATGGAAATGAGGAACACTGATCAGGGTAAGAATACTGCTGAAAGGCTATTCCCCGGGCACACTGAGCTAGACTGTGAAGTGCCGAGAACAGCAGCTTTTTGGAATACTGATCGCCCCCAGCCCTCCCCCCGCTCCCGTTTTTCAGGCAGGTCAGTACTTGACTTTATTTCTGTGGCTGGTTTGCACAGCAAAGGATTCTTGCTAGCTGGAGTTCAGCACCTGCCCCAGATTGAGAGAAAGCCTGACTCTGCAGCACAGAAACGGCTCGGGGAGGGGGGCTGTCTCACAGAGCCTGAGCAGGTGAAAGTCTCTGAAAAGGAGCAAGAATTAATGTGCCTGCATTGTGAATGCTTATCTCCTTTTTGGAAATTGCCCTGGGTTGCTCGGCTTGCTCTATGAGATACGACAGACAACTTGGGACAAGTTGGTGATGTTGCCTTCGAAAAGAAGATTAGTGACCACGTCATGTGTTGGTTCATAGCTGTTCCCTGGGGTTCAATCTGCTTTTCTCAGGCTGATGCTGGTAGGGTAGAAGAAATGCTTTCTGCCATCTGCTGGGTTTTTCCCTGTTGCACCAGCCCTGAGACTTGCTCTTTTCAGCGATTACGCTTCTCTACATAGCTGATTCACAGCTCTTGTTATAAAGCCTTGCGGTGGAGCATGGCGTAGCAGGTGACTGCTTCCCTGCTTGGGAAGCCACGTATCTGCTTTTCTGGGAAAGGGAATGGATGTATGTGTGCATACAACAGCAGTCGTACTAAACCTGATTTGTTATACCAGTGCTAGAGTAGAAAGGAAGCTCAGCAGCATGTACTGCCAGTAGCTCGGGGAATATCGTGAAAGAATCTGGTGCGCTTCCTTCAGATAAGTCAGTTTTTAATGTTTATTTAATCACGTGTCTGCTTGCCATCAGTTCTTCCTGTTGGTCATCATTCAGCCTCATCATTCTGTTACTCTTGGCTGCATTCCTTGGATTGCTCTTTGAAGTATTTGAAGTGGTTTAGAATCAAATACTGTTCTTTCAGCACTGCCTAAATATCAGCCTAGAAAAAAAAAACCGAGTCTGCTGTAACTGGAGTGGAGCTTTGTCTTACATGACAGCACAGAACCAAAGTACAAAGTCAGACATATTTGTAACAAGGGAGATGCATTAACTGAGTGTTAATGAAGTTGAAGGGATTTGCATGAAGCAGTGGGAAAGCATGTCTGGATGTATAAGCGTTATTATTCCCATTTTACTGGTGAGGCTTTACAAATTGCCTTTACTCCTTCCTGTTCTGCCGGAGAGCTACTGAGGCATAATTCATTTCAATAGCAGTGCTGGAAATAGATTCGTAAGCAGTTGCATGCTGTGAAACAGCACTCCTGGTTGTAATGCGTTATCATGAGGAAATAATGCTGCTGATGCTATTGATGATCATGACTAGGAGGTTAAAAGAAGCTATCAGTGCTATCAAGCAAGATAGCTTTTTAGGTCGTGTTGCAATTCGTGTTTTAGCTATTCCTCTTCTTGAACGCCCGGGCTCTCCAGTTCAAGTCCTGCTAAGGATGTAAGAACTGATTTGCATAAACCATTTTGTGTTTCTAGCAAAATACTGCAAGTTCTGCAAAACTCCCTTTTCAGGGGAACAGTGTATTCCAATGGTTTTTTCTTTGATTCCCCTAAAGGGAAATGACTTATTGTGAATTCTTCTGCAAGGCCATCAATGTGATGGGAGAATTTTCTTGCTGATCTTGAGATTTTCTGCTGCAGGGCATCTGAGAAGGAGCAGAGAGTTGGGTTTTGGGAGCTGGAGAAAAAGCTTCAGCACCTGTGCCCTTCCAGTCCTACAGTTTAATTGTAACCATGACTCATGAAGTACCACTTGGTGTATGAAAAGGATTGGTTGTGGGTGGTTGTCCTTGGGTTAACTCTTCAGGCAGAGGTTTTCAGGGTCTGAATTTTATATTCATTTTATGGATGTATAATTGTGTTTGAAAAGGAGTAAAGAATCTCCTCTTACACAAATTCCGTTACTGATGATTGGGTAAAAATTGTACAAACTGAAGCCTGGATTGCTGTTGGGGCAGCTGAAGAATTTCTGAAAAACAGCAGAAAACATTGCAAAACACACAAGCAGTGTTGGTGGCAGTTTGGACATGGCCTTAGGCCGTGCCTTTGGTCTAACTTCAGCCTGGACCTGAGCTTGTGAGGTTGAGCAAAATCCATTTTTTTTTTTTTATATTTATATGATTTGCAGCACTGAAAACTTTCCAAAGTGCCGTGTGTGTGCTGCTCTGCATGTGGCGCCTGTGCCCCTCAGTACATCCCACCCCAGCCACCCACCATAAAAGGTGTTCAAGGAGATGTTCCTGGGTTTTACTGTGGGAATGGGCATGTCTCCTAACTCACTACCTGGAGCTATGCCCAAACCACCACCAACGAAAGGGACTGCTAGCTATATACCTGTCTACTGAACGAAGGTTGTATATACTTGCAGCAGATAGCACTTAATATTCCAACAAAATGCACAAACTAGAATTAGTCTCAGAAGGTGACTTTGTCAGACTGAGCTATCTTTTGTGCAGAGATGTTTGAATTGAAGAAGTGATGCTGAATGTATTCACAGTTCCATATTAAGAGTAAAATGGAGAGTGCTACCAAGTTCCATGGTACGTAAAATGTATGTATTGTAGGAAATGTATTTGTTTAACAAACCATACAAAAATTATTCGACTGTATAATGACTTAGTATGTATTTTTCATTTTTTCTTTCTTTTCAGTTGGTAATTGGTGTGTTACCAAAATGGCATTTCAATACCTTGTTTCAATGCTAAGTGATGTACTATGTTTCTTATAAAGCACAAAAACAATCAAGAGTATGCTTCTCACTTTCTAGTGTGGATAGTGGAACGTGAGGCTTGATTTGTGGTGTAAATTGTTGTGCTATGACAATGTAAAGAAATGTGACTTGAAACAGCAAGGAGTAACACTGAGAAATGGAACATGCTCATGATATGCTAGACATAAGATCCCTCAAAAGTGAGTAAGATTGAAGTGCACACAAAAAAAGAGGCTGTTCGCCCTGAGAGGCAGCAAGCATGCAGCTCTCCCTCCGCTGGGCAGGTACTGAGATCTCTATTTTTCAATATCCTCCCCCCCACCCCCTACTACTCAGAGAAGCAGCAAATCACATAATTTGAGGAAGTTTTCCAGCTGACCTAACTAGAGCCTGCCAAGGGCAAAGAAGCTCCCGTTGTAGGCTTTTACCTAGCACCTCCACAACAGATTTGACACAACAGCAGGACAGTAGTTTTTCCACCAGCTCCATTATGTTTATAGAACAAATCTATTTCTCCTTGAGGGCAGAAGGGTTGTGTTGGGGCTCCTGTATACTGAGAAAACAGAGCTGGCTGAAAACAATCCTGGACCTAAGGACCTATCCCCTCAGTATGTTTGGTAGTGGGGGATTTGTGCATAAAGCTATTCTATTGAGTTCCTTTAACTTCATCCTATCAAACAAGCGAGTAGCCTAGTTCAGAGCCTAGAAAACCTGCCTTCTGAGTTTGAAAGCCTTCCTGATGAACAAGAGACCGAGGCAGCTATACCTCTGGCCTGCTCACTGCCCCATCACACCCTGCAGCACTCCAGTACTCTGGTTTCTAGAAGTAAGACAAACAGGAAAATATCTTCTTTTTACCTTGTACTACAGCTCTGCTCTGCAACAGGATTGGGGTTTTTTGCGTTAAAATGAAGACAACCTGCCATGTTTATTTCCTTACATAACAGGACTGAAATCAAACACTAATGTTGGGGGGGTGTAATGCCTTCCCGGCCAGTGCAACTGCAACAACATAAAATCCACTGCTGTTCAGATAGTTTATGAGTTCTCAGAGGACTGGGCATAAGCACAAACAAATGCAAGCATCTTATTAGCATGCCACTGGTGAAATAGGATTAGGTGGCTGCAAATTCCATCTTTTCTCCATTTTTCTATCATTCTTGCATCTTATTTTGCTACCTTCGAGGTTTGTGCTTGGTTTTCCCTCATCTTTGTTTAGGCTGTGAAGGAAAGAAAACATTTTAAGTTAAAATAAAAAATGCAACTGGATATATAAGGGTTATGCAGGGTCTTATGTTGGCTTCGCTAGTACAGTTTTGTTGCAGCTCACAATGGTCAGGTACAGGTGGGCAGTCCCATTCCATGTACACAGTCCTGATGGTTTAGTTATGGTGTTACCTGCGGTTTGTAAACAGAAAACATCTCAGAAATAACAGAAAACATCTCAGAAATAATCCTCAGAAATTATAAACTGAGTTTCTGCCAATTTATCTTCCTTTTCGTTGATCTGTAGTTGCTCAGAAATTGCTCTATTTCACTGCCCAGAGAGTAATGCATAACCTGGGGGGTTTAGGAAAAAAAAATAAAAATCCTAAGACTCCTTTGGAAAGGGATGAAAAATAAAGTACTCGGTAACTGCTTCTGCAGTGGTAACAACACTAGTTTCTCCTATTTGTACTATTCAATATGCTAAGTAGACATAAGCATATGAATTTGAGATGATGATTAAGAAGTTTTCTGTTAAGCTTATTGAAAAGTGCCATTTTTCAAAAAAGAGCAATTTGGTGTTAAATAGAGACTGTAAACCAAAACCTCTTAGTTATAATTTTAATAGTCTGGAAGGGAATTAATTTTCAATTGAACCCTTGAAAGCTGACTCTGAAGTTTTTCATACAATGAAGAAAACTGTGTTGTTGCAAGAAGCTTTTTTCTATTTCTCTTCTCAGGGTTTTTTTTTTTCCTATCTCTATAAAGAGAAAAAGAAAACATTGTTTATATCCAGAATGTATTATCTACAGCCTAAAGTTTTGATAACCCACAAGGTTACTCAATACAGAAAAATAGCTAATCTTTCTCTTTTTTTGCAGCACTTCTATTGTCATCCTGCTATCTGTTAATCACCTCTGATGCATTTTCATCTTTTCAAGCCCAATATTTACAGTGGGACCTCTCCAGCTCTTTTTATGCATTGATTTCACCCTTTCTAAATCAGGACGCTATTTTTGTGCTTTCTCTAATGACGGCATTTACATCTCTTTGTTCTTATCAATGGAAATTAGTTTGCAGCTAGTGTTAACGTGCAAATTTAGAACTATCCTTGTTAAACTTGAAATGGGAGATTTTTTTTTTTTCCTGTCCTCAGGTTACCCAGCAAAGTGGGTTTTCCCTGGCAGTGGGTGATTTCATGGCTAATGGTTGGACACTTTTGCATCAGCAGAGATTCAGGGCCTCTAAGCAACTTGCTCATTCTTTTTGTTTATTACAAACCTATCTTGGTGAATCAAGAAGGTTAATAAGTCATATGATTATACTGCATGTGGTACAGTAGAGTTTAAATTTTACTAATTGTTTTATATGCTTTCATTAAAGTTTCTAGTATGTACTGCTCTCTGTAGTACGTGTTTTGATCTATGTAAGCGATTTAAATTCATGGTTTGTAGGCTCTTTGCTGTTGAGACCAGCTTCTCATGTAAGTATTCCTGAAGTTTCAGTTCAAAAGGGGAAAGTGTGGAGGTGTCTGTAGTCACTGATCTATGAACCGTGTCCCTGTACAAGCAGTCAGGCAGGCAGGGTTCAGTTCTGTTACTGATTGCCTCATGCGATTGTTCTCAGTATCACCATTACTCTTGCACTGCAGCAGCCAACTGAATCATCCCCTGTAGTTTTCTTTGTTGGTCTTGATTTTTGCTTTAGTTGTTCCTTTCTCAGGCTGAGGACAGCTGAACCAGAGTTAGTGAGGCCAAGCACCAAGACTCAGCAATACTGTCTGACCAGGCATTTTTACATCTTGTAGTGATGCTGTTGGGAAGCAATGTTCTAATACTTGCTTCTGCCATTTTTTTTCTTGCGGCCAGATGTTTTATTAAATTCTCCAATGCACAGTAAATTCTCTCTATTCCTGTCGAGTTTAACAACCAGTCCCAAAGATTTTTTCATTTCTTCTAGTTATGCACCTGTTGAGCAAGCTGAAAGTAGAAACCTCAGAGTGAGAATAATGAAAGAAGGTTCAACCGCTCCAACAGCTTAATGATGTGATGTGTAGTGCGTGTAAGCTGCCTCCTTAAATGTCCCAGAACAAAAACGCGTGCTCACTTCTAAATGTGTTTTGGGTTTTTTTTATTTAAAGGGAAAGTGTTGAGCATGAGGATTATTTAAATGGCTTTAAAAAATTCATGGTGGAATTTCTTGGCCTTAAGGTTTCAGGTAGAGGCCTTGAGTTGGTCATAGCCTGCTCGAGGGTTTGCAGAGGTGGTTGGCTGCAAGATGGATTCAGCTGGAGAATGAGGTCTTGGCATTCTCGGTCTATGCAGAGAAAAAGAATGACTGGTGCATTATGTGAGCTTAGACAGTCTTCATACACTGCTTTTCCTGTCACCTCCTCTACAGAGAAACACGCAGCAGTGAGAATCGCTCAGTTTTGGTGCCAACTTGATGCTAGTGTCCATTAGGGGGATATAGATGCACCATCTGTGGGCTAAAATGCACTGGCTGGTGTGTGAGAGGGGACCGGGTGGGCTTTGTGGGCAGCAGCAGGAGGCAAGACACTGCAGAGCCGATGGTGTGGTGAGAAGGTGTTGAAGAAGGTTTGGGCAGCTGGAGGCACAGACTACATGGAAATGAAGGAAATAGATGCCAGGTGGACTGAGGGCAGGAGCTGCCCAGGCTGTGGAGGTAGGGCCAGGGAGACACAGGTAGTAATATTCTGATGAAAACTCGTGCCTGTTGCAGGTTAATGCAGATTATACTGTGTACCCAATTCTCCAGTAAAAGAAACTGATGCTGTGAGAAGCCACATGCGTATATGTAAAAGAGGGGGTTTAAAACTTTTAACCTAATTTGCTAATGAATTTTTTTCCAGGGGACATGAGAATAGTATAAAATGACTGTGTTGCAAGTGAAATGACTGCAAAGAGCAATAATTAGTCTTCCAGACACACCTGAGACTTCTTCACTCTTACTAATATTTTTTTTTGTTATTATTTCTACAATTGTCAAAGAGCTAAGCTGTGGAGGGGAAGCAGAAGGCTGCGCGCCCTTCTTGTTGCCCCTCAGTAGACTTAAAAAAAATTGCATGTGAAGTCTTCCTTATCCGAGTTGCTAGGATCACTGTTGCATTGCTGTCTTGCTGTATGCATGGATGCTTGTATGACTGCATGCACGCTTCACTTCACATGCTGCTCAGAGTTTCATGGCCATGCAGGGGACAGCAAGCTCTGACTTCCTTTTCTGCCTCTTGGGGTAAGGGAAAGAGGCAATTCAGGGGAAAAGTGTAAAATATACCTGGAAACAATCCTGCAGTTACTGGGAAAAGTGATCCTCTGGCATTTGCAGAACACCTCCAATGTCCCTTTTAAAGTTAACAAAAGACAAAGCTGTGTATGGTTGTCACTTTCTTTTTGTTAAATTTTTTTCTCACTTTTTCCTAGACCCTGCCCGATGGTTTTACGTGTATCAGAGAGGTAAAATTTAAACCAGTTTGACTCTATTGATCATATAATTTTTGTAGCAAAAGTTTCTTAAGCTAGGAGCTTTCTTAAGTTTCTTTAGCATACACACAGAGCTGAGTTTATTCTTACTTCCACACTGGCAGCAAACAAAATTGAAGGTGCTTGATAACTTCCCAGTTCCTGGGTAAGGCTGCAGCCTGGGGAGCAGCTGAGACCCCTCTGAAGTCACTCCCATCTTTTACTCAGTCTCCAAGTACTTCTGTGTGCAGTGCTTTATCATCGCATGACGTGCTAAGTCAAGTACTTAGCAATTCAGGTAGTCTCCACGTAAAGCTTTGAGATGGTATTAGTGGGAATTTTCCTAAAATAATCAGAGGGAAATGATTTTCTAACCTTTCTAATGAGTCATGCAAATTCACCTGGAGGAAAGCACTTGTCCCAAAAGCACATTTTCTGCAGCATCCCCATGGAAAAGCAGCAAAGCATCCAGCAAGCTTTCAGTAGTTTTCCACCTGCTTCGACAAGTTGCTTTCCTTATAAATGATAGGTGGGAATGTGCAAGGAAAAGTGAAAAGAAAGTGTGGTCCCAGGTAAGGTCCTTCCAGTGCACTGGACACCCTGCTGTCTCTTGCCCTGGGAATGGCCACAGCAAAGCTATCTCTAATGATGAGCGGGGTTAATACAGTGTCTGCAGAAACATTTAAAGTCAAATTTGACATTGTGTATTTCATGTTCATGTGGTTGTACCTGGTCTTAGTCATATGCCAGAAAGACATTCTGGAGGTACCTGTGGCCTCTGAGTATTTTTGCGCCTCCTTTTTCAGAGTATAACCTTGTTCTAACTTCCCTGTGTAAAATTGTGAAACTAATTAAATGATTATAGAGGCAGAGGAATTTTATGGTTTTTATAGATGATCGCAAGGATTGGCCAAGAAATCTTCAATTATTATTATTTTATTAAATCTCAAAATTGTATACACTATTGGTTTTCACGTAACTTTTCTCTGCAGCTGGTGGTGTTGAAGGTTCACACAGGCAGAACAACCTTGCTAAGCTTGACTGTTTGTGTAGTGAATTTGTTGTTGCTGATTTAATGGTGAAAATGGACCTGAAGGACTCAAAAAATCATTTCAGGAAAAGGGAGAAGATAAGGAGACGTTGGTTCCTTTTTGCTTTATTGGCTGGAGAGCATCCCTTTGGTAATTAAAATTGAACAGCCCTTTATTAATAAATTATTATTAATAATAATAATGCCTGGTTGGAGAGATCAATTAAGTGTTTAATATTTGATACAGCAGTAGGTATCTTAGTGCCTTTTTTTAATTGATGTTTGCCATGAGCACGTTTTACTTAACCCTTTTTTAGGATTCATAGATGTGCATACAGATGTTTTTCAGCTCCAGCCGAGCTGTCATTCCACCACGCCAGCCTTGGTGATTTGCAAGTATTTGCCAGGTGGGATCACTTAGAGGCCAACACTTGGATGTTTGTCGTGGTAGAAGCACATGGAACTGCACAGAAATACTTTGGCTGTTCCAGATCATGGAGCTGTACTTGGTAGCTGCCCCTGCCCCAGGGATCTGGAGCCACAGACCTCAAAGGACTTCACAAAAGCAGCATTTCCAGCAGCTCCCGCCTACACCAGTGGGATGCAGGGTGCACCAGTAATACAGCTCTTGCCAAAACTTTCTGCCGTAAGGAGCATTTATGGACTCAGGCCCTTAGTTACTTCTCTTCATGAAATTTTCAAATATTTGCAATTGCTTTCCCACAGTCAGGATCTATTTCCTGCGAGATCTGCCCAAGCAAGCATTCTGTCTGGAGATTAATTTCAAACATGTTGTGGATAAACTAGAGTTAATTTTTTCTTCAGGTCCTTGCTCCTAAAATATAGCTAATGTTTTTTTAATAAAAATAAGATGCAGTCTAATAATTCTTGCACATAATTTAATCCCCTTCTGCTGTATTTGTAAAATTACCCCTTTTATCTAATGTTGTCAGTTTTACTATTAACACTGGGCACATTAGATGTTTTTACGTCTTGATTTTTTTTTACTTTAACAAAAAGTGAATTTATTATAAGCAACGTGTTTTCAAAATCCTTCCATTAGCCACAGAGCCTGGTGTTAACATGGCTTCACCTTGCAGCCTTTGAAACCAGGGGACAGGGTCATTTGCATTTTTATTAAATCATCATTTACACCCCCCTTTAAACTGTGTTTTAGGCCTTGGGTTGTCCTTGTCCAGCCCTAACGATGCAATGAGACATTGCTATTGCTTGTTTGCCAGGCACGCAGGCTGGAGCAGTGGAAATGCTGCAGTATTTTGGGTGGCCGCTGTGGGAAGGGTTTTTTGATGTTTCTTGTGTTTCACAAGGGAGTTTGGCCCAGTGAACCCAACCCTGTGCTTTTGCACAAGGTGTTGCTTGTGTAAAGGTGGCTGCTAGTGGGAGGAAGGACAGGCATGTTAACAAATTTGGGCCCAAATGGCTGTTCAAACCCAGAGCTGAGAAAGCAGCAGGTAAATAACACCTAATTGTTCCCTATTTTATAGCACACAAATACGACTTTGGCATTGTCTATCACCAATTTAATCTGTTCCGCTTCTGAGGGAAGAATTGTTGGATCCAAAGAATACTTATTAGGCTTTTTTTGTATGGAAATAGCTTGCTAAAGCAAATACTAGTAGGTGTCCTGTCAACAGAGGATTTTAGGACTTCAGTGCTGACAGAAGCACGTCACCTGCCCTCTGCTGCTGGTGCTGCCGGTTACTGGCTGGACTCTGCACATTTAGGAACTGGGTTTGGACAGTGCCTCTGTTCGTGTAGCTGCCTTGGATGTGCATCACCTTACCTGTACATTTTTAAGGTAAATTGCCAATGAAACAATGTTTTCCTTAACATAGGAGATAAATGTGCCTGTGTCCAATGGAACTGAAAGAGCTGGAAAAATAAAATATTGGAGGCAGGTCATTTTCCTTCAAAATCAATAGATTTCTTGTCTCTACAATAGGTAAAAGGACTGAGTCCCTCTGCCTGGTGCTCTGATGGAGAGCAGTAGTCAGCTGTGGTTGAAAATCTGTTTCCCTCAATGATGAAAACAATGTTATCCATAGGCATGTAGATGTACAAGACAGCTTCTACATGTCTAGGCTTAAATTACTGCAGTTTATCGCTTGGAGAAATGCAAATTCCGTTTGGCAAAGTTTACAGCAGTTAAACACAGGGCCAGCTGTAGGCAGTCTAAGTATGGAAATCTTCAAGTTGTAAAAATAACAAAAGGTAAAATTAGAACAAATATGAAAGGATGTATAAACCATGCCTCGTTAAGTAATTTCCAAAGTGTATTCAATTAAAATATTGATCTACTCTAATGAAAATTCATTCTCTGCTCTTGAGCAAGCAGCAGAGAAATGAAATACAGTATCTTTCATTAGCAACAATCCATAAAATATGCATGTACATGCAAGTACGTCAGGATTATTTTTCTTTGTGAAGTGAAGCCACTATTTATTTTGCCTGATATACAAAATGTGCCTGTCCTACAGGTTAAGCAAATAGAGATGGTGTTTTGCACAAAAGTGCAAAATTAAGTAATTATTACAACCTGGACCTACTTTGGAGTAAGATTACCACATGCATTTCTGCATTTCTACCAGACTCAGACTTTGTACCCAGCCATAAAAATAGGGCCAGAGGCAAATTTTAAATCAGAAAGTGCTACTTCCCATTCCTCCAGTTTTAAACACATTGCAGCAAAAAACAGGTAAGCAAATGCGCAAACATGTTCTGCACTGGCTAAACGGTGCAGGTGATTTTAAACCTACGACCCAACTAGCTGCAACAGTCTAGTGTGGAAGGGATTAGTCCAGATGCTATTTCAGCAAGTGCTGGGGGGAAAAAAAAAAAAAAAAAAAAAAAAAAAAAAAATCTTTTATCAGTACCTGCAAGCAGGAGAAACCTCCTGTTTTAGTTACTGAGTCCACCTAAATGATAAGCACAGGTACCCCAACAATAATAATAATAATCATGTTTTGAGATCCATAATAATAAATTTTTACCTATTTGCTAAGTTTTAAGTTTTTACTAACCAGCTGTATGGTACCCAGACCCTGAGGTGAGTGTTTGCAGTGGGCAGGGCAAGGGAATAGTTCCAGCTCAGAAGGGATGCTGTAAGCAACAGCAGCTGGTCACACCTGTCACCTGAGCTGGGGAGGTGATGACATGCGTGCCTTGCAGTGTCTGCTGTCAGTGCTTAGGTCTGTTTGTGCACTTGCAAATTGAAGGAGAAGAAAATTAAACAAGTGGCATGCCTGTTTCTCATGTTCAAATTTCTCAGGGTGTTCAGCAAGCTGTAATCAAGGCAAAACTGAGGAAGAACATGATATTAGATAAAATATCTTATCGTGCTTTCCTAATAAAACTAAATTTTCATGTATCTATTTATATATACTTCTGCCTGCACTCACCACCGTAAAGTGAGCTTCAGTTTAATAAAACTTCAATATTTATAAATGAAAGGGCTCATATTTCATACAGAGGCATCGCTGAAGAGCTGGGATGGAATGATCTGGTGTGGTAATGAAAATGTAAATAAGAGGAAATAAGATATACATGCCAAAAGGCAAGGGCAGATGAGGAGGGACAGTCTCCTTTTTTACCACTGATGGTACTGTGGTTAAAGGGGGTCAGAGAATGGAAGAAAAAGGTTTAAAAGAGCTGACTTCAGAGAAAACACTGAAAGGAAAACAAATAATAACAAAAAAGTCTTTTGGGAGGGTGGCTACTATTGAGTTGGACATGATCCATTTGCAGAGAAAAGCAGTTTGTGCCCTTGGGTCTCCAGCGGCAGGTGCCTCCTGCCCTACAGTATGTGCTGCCCTCTGGACCGTGGCCAGGGATGCGGAGGGATGAGCAGGGACACTGCTGGAGGGAAACCTTGGAATTTGGGATGCCAACGGAGAAAAGCTTAGATGTAAATGTTGGATGAACACAAGGGAGGGAATGTTTGATCTACAAGGCCTATTAATGTGAAGTAGTTAGTCTTAAAATAAGACTTATCTTTAAAAACATATATTATCATGAAACACTGTGGAAAATAGCTCTTTGTTGGCAAGTGATAGACAAAATAACCTGATAGGGTTTTTTTATTTATTTTCTGTGGCGAGGCTCCAAGATACATACATCCAGGGCTGCTCTGTTGCACTGGGGCATGTTCCACTGAAGGAACAATTTCTACCACTTGCAGAGTGTGTTTACTGGAACAATGTTGTTCTGGTATCATTTTGAGTGTCCCCTTGGCCAGATCTAAAGCTGCACAAGATTCTTTTTTGTGAAGTTTCAAAATATTGCCCTTGGGAAAGTAAGAGGAAGCAGATGAAAGGATTAACCCACAGGGAACCGTCAGATCCTCTTCAGAGGCAGAGATTAATGTTGGTCTGGAATAGAGAATGGAAGGGAAAAAATATAGCATCCCTTTGAAAGGGATGAATTTTTCATAATTTCCTTTCTGCGGTTTGTTATAAAGGAAAGAGCCACATTTCTCAGCATGGGAAATAGAATTAAATCTACAACAATAATCTGGCTTATTTTTAATATAGAAATATCTGCCCTGTGGGACCAAAGCTCATGAACTGATTGTTGGAAAAAACTATTCTTGCAGGACAAGCTGAAGAAGATGAATTGCACTCTTTTGAAATAATGATTCATTGAACGAGGCCAGTATTGTCAAAAGACAATATATCATTATTAAATTACAATGTAATATTTTATTCAAGAATGTTTTGGAAAAATTATTCCAAGACCCTAATTTTGAGTCTGCTCATATAAAGGACATCTGGATAAGACAAAGAACTATGAGTTCTGAGCTGTAATTCTGCAGATTTTGTTCAAACGTGTCATGGTGCTATAGAGCAAGTTTTCCATGAGAAAGACCTTTTTCTTTAATGATTTGGCTTTTAGGATACTAACACAAATTCCAGTAAGTATTTTGGAAAACTGGTTGCTTAAGGAGGAGGTGGGGAAATTAAAAAAAAAAGGCAAATAAAGCACTGACAAAAAAATTAGTCATATCAAAATATTTTGCAGAGTGTGACTTCTTAGTTGGATCTTTCCTGTCACTAGAAACCATGTAAACTTCCATATTGTAGAAGCATAAATAAACCCAAGTATGAGAGTAATCCACTAGGCTGGCTTTCCTCATTTCCCTCATCACTTACACGAGGTTGCATAGATTATTTTTATTCCCTCTCTGTGTTGAATTATATTATAGGATATAAAGACTAGATGGTGAGTTTTTTATGGTTTTATTTTACATTAACTGAAGTTGTAAAGAACTTCAGAGTGACTCAAGCAATATGAAATGTCAGTGAAAATCTGTGTATGAGCAGAGAAAGGCTCAGAGCCTAATTTATTTATATACTGCACAGCACAAAATGCATGGTTTCCTGTGGAAACCCAAAGTTACAGTCAGGGTCATGTGTAAACTGCTTATTGCATCAGGAGACAACAGGGAAATGCAAGAGAGGAGTCTGGGTTTACGTGTGTTTTGTAAAGGGGTTTAGGTAACTTGCAGTCAACCAAAGGTAAACAGAAAGGTAGTTCTTATACAATGTACAGATAAGTAATGAGTTTCCCTAATCTGGTCCTCTTCTGAATGGATTCCCTCTCATTTTTTCAACCACTTATTCCCCTTCCCTCATTTTAAGGAATTTCATACCCTTTTTTTTTTTCTTTCTACCGCTTCTTACGCATTCCTTCATTTTGTGGTATGTGTTTTCTTTTAAAGAAAATGTCTTCTTCCCCTTACTTACATTATCTGTTTTTTTTTTCCTGTAGCAGCGTCCTTTTCCACCTCCTTTCCTCTAACAGGAGCTATAATTTCTACACTCTTCGTTTTCCCGTTGTGTGGAGAAGGTGGCTCCTTCGGGCCACTTGCCAGTGTTCAGTAATTTTGTTCTGCATCATAAATGGTTGTGATAGTCTCGTTCTGTCTCATGCTATTACAGTCTCTTACCTTTATTTCCTTTCTGTGCAAGGGACCTTGAGCACAGTGCTCAGGAAAGTATTTTCTCTGCTGAGGCCCCACAGATGCTGACTGTGAAGCTCCAGACACAGTGGATTAGGAGGCTGGCCAAATCCACCAGTATTTCAAACTGGTTTCTTAATATCGAAACAAGGAACCAACGTTAATTAACCCTTATCACTCACTAATGTGTGTCTTCCCTTAATAGTGTTCATATGTATGTACAGAATTAATTAAATTATGAAAATATGGCTTTAGCCTGGTCTGGTTTTCCCCTGAGCCTTTCTGCCATTCAGGGTGATGACATTTCCTTGCATATTTCTGATGAAAACTTTGTCTTTCTGTAGGAATTACTATATTGTACTTGAGCCAAATAACCTGAAATATTTTTGCTGACCATGAATTGTGTGGGTTTGACAATGAGGGGGGTGTTATTTTTTATGTCAAGCAGCTTTTGGATGTAGATGGGACTTTCATATCAGCTGAAACCTGAATCTGGTCCTTGAGATTCAGAGAATCTAAAATTGACATACACTAATCGTCTGTATATATTTGGGTATTACATACACTGCTGGGGAAATGAGCTTTACAGGTTAAAAACATGCATCAAAAAAGAGGTGAGATTATGGTAATATAGGATGTGATATACCCTGAGTATTTTTCTTCCTTGTGGGAGAACATTCTCTTGAATAAAATGCACATAAGTATTTTTCATTTCTTATCTGTTATCCCAAAAAGTCCACATAAATGCAGGTTGGATTCATTCCAGATTCAGCAACCGTCACATCATTTGAATTTCTCCTAGGATTAACTTGACCTTTAGTATCTCTATAGCAAGCTTTTCGCTTAGCACTCAGAAGAGTTTCCTTCACTGTTTACCCTCGAAGTAATGTCGTTGTCTAATATGCTTAAGCATGTCTGCTCTCTCACTTCTGTTTGCACAGCCTTCTCTAAAGCTAGTACTTTGAAAGGCCTATCCCTCCACACTGTTTCAATATTTAAATAAGAAATACCTAGTGTTGCCTTTTGGAGCAATGTATCTGCTGCCTGCCCTTCTGTTCTCACCACCAGTTTCAGCTTTGTGAACAGGGAACTAATTGGTAGCCCAGTAAGAACAGTGAGCTATTGCTGTACTCATACAGCTTTTATTTTGCTTTCAAGAGGTTGAAAAGTTACACAGATTGGTTCTGTTGATGGTTTCTTTTTTCCCCCGTTACTCTTGAAATCCAGTCTGTCCTATCCATCATGTTAACAGAGCAAAGGTAACAAAATAAATATTTTCCTGTCTTCTCTTTCAGATAAGATTGAAGATGAATTAGAAATGACTACAGTGTGCCACAGGCCCGAAGGACTGGAACAGCTTGAAGCACAAACCAATTTCACCAAAAGAGAACTTCAAGTGCTTTACAGAGGATTTAAAAATGTAAGAATACTGCAGTGAACTGAGTCTAGTATGTACGTGCCCCCCAGCCTCAACAGCTCAGCTGCATTTCGTATCATTCCCCTGCTAAACATTAGTAGTTTTGTGCTAGATGTCCTCTACCACAGCAAAATGAGCACAATCTGCCTCTCCATCTAATATTTATGATTCTGTAATCTGCCTAAAACTCGGTTTGGATGAATATGTGGCACATAATATTCTCATTAAATTTGTTTCCCAAATGTCAATAAGCACACTGCAATTTCCTCAACTGTGCCGCTACTTCAAGATAACCTGAAAATATTTTAACGGTTACTTATTTAATTCTTGCTGTCAGTTCCCCATGTTCAAATATGAGATGTACTGGTTGTGTATGATTAGCTGCCCAGGATGACTGTTTTTTTTATCCTTTCTCTAGCTGGCGAGATCTTGCTCTTGTAGTAGGATATTAGTAGAGCACATTAGGACTATAAGGTCTTACATAAGTAGGAAATAAGGCTGGATTGGCAGGAGCCAAAATAAATCAGAAGTTACCAAGACTGAAGAGACAAGAGAGGCTACAGATTTAGGTGAAAGCAGGAAACATGCCAGTTGGCATGACTGCATGCACCGAACAGCACCGTGCTCATCCTTGTGAACCACTGTTCCAGCCACGTTCTCCGTGGTAGCAGGGAGTCTATGGCTCCATGAGCCACAGCTTCTAGGTCAGCTGCTGCTGCTGCTGCTTCTTGGGGACTCATCATAATAAATAGAAACAGCAAATTTTGAGGCTACATGGAGCAGATGTTTTAGGGACCTTGAAGAATGAATACTCATTACATGGTTGCCTGAGGGTCTGGATTCAGTCACCCAGGTGGTTCGCGCCAGCTGATATTTTTATGATGATTAATAGATTGGTATCAAGCTAGCTCAATAAACACAGTGTGGTTTTTAAGTTGTCTTGCAGGACAGCTCCAACATTTCAGCTCCGGCCACAGTGAAAAGCTGATATTTCTGGGAAAGAAAAAGTCAGGGCTATTGGGTGAAAACTTGCCAAAAGAAAGCTGAGCTACCTTAAATATAGGCAGTGTTCAGGGAAACCTGCTGGACATTGAGAAGGGCCTTTCTTTTTTACTGTCTTTGGTTTTTTCTTTGATTCTTGAGATCTGATTGAATCACATCTCCAGTGGGTATTTGACTCCTCCAAGGAGTCTGGTGGTTTCATCCTTTATTTCACCACTCACCTAAGTGGGCTAAGGCACAGTTCAGCTTTCTCTATTTTTCTGTTTGGTGCATGTGTTGTATTTGTATAACCTTTGCTGTACAGAGGAGGTGATTTCATGTGTAAAGTTTTCCAAGCACTGAAGACTAATATTCTGAAACCTCTTTGTGCTTTGGGCAGTCAGCAAGAAATTGTATGGCTTTTGAGACGGAACTTGACAGGTGAACATACAATATAATGTGACACGACTGCCTACAGTGGGAGACTAAACTCGGAGAGTTCTTAACTGCTGTGTTGTGCTAAGATCTTTGAAATGCCTTCTGTATTGCTGTGTTTGGTGGGCATCCCATGGGGGAGAGCACCTCTGTGCTGAGAGGAGTTGCTGGCTGTGCCAGCAGCTACAATGCAGAGCAGAGAGGCAGCCTTTGCAGCACTCAGCAAACGGAGCATTTACCTCTTGCCTCTCACAGTTTTGCTATCGCTTTTCAGTACAGGGGCATTACCTCCCAGGGCAAGTTTGATAGACACGTACATTTAACTTGTGACCTAAACCCTTTCCTAAGATCTCACTGAAGTTCTCGGTATTAATTGGCAGTGCTGGCAAGATCTTGTTTTGTATCAGGTTGTTAAGACAAAGCAATCTGTTTTTCTCCAGCTGCTATGCACACAATATGCATGAAGGTTTAATATCTAAGGTTTAAACTGAAATGAAAGGGCAGCTTTAGCATTTGTAGCTTGTAAATCATGGTTTCAATGGGATGAGTAATTATGCACAGCAGGCAAACTGACTCAGCTGTTACCATGCTCGCTATTGTACCGAACCGTCTGCTTTTTGGGATGATGTTACAGTGCCATCTGGAGATTCAAAATCCCCGTGGGAATAGTCATTCTCCTTTTTCACTGAGAGCAAACAGTAAGTACAAGCCAGATTGCACAGGTCCTGTTTAATCATAAGGCAGCACCTGGATAATCACAGAGCAATTTACAGGCACTTGCAATGGACACGGAGAGAACGAGGCCCCGCTCAGCCTGGCTGCACTCACAGGCACTGGGGGTTCCAGGTTCTCCACTGTGGATGGTGTTTGGCCTAAGGCAGTTCAACACAGCCTGGGGCAGCCTCTGGACTGGTGTCCTGGCTGACCAGGGTCCTAATATTCAGTACTACTTATTCCTGTTCTTTCTTCATCTCCAAAATCTGTTGTCCCACTCCCCCCAAACTCCCGAGTCTCTTCCCAGTGTGTCACTGGTCAGGTCTGGTGTTTCTGCACCAGACTGATGGAGGCTTCCACTAAATTCAGACCCTTTGTAGCTCCAGAAAAGCAGAGCACGCTAACCAGGGAAGTGTCCCTTGCTGCCTGGCCAAATGTCCCCTCCCTCTTTGCCTTCAGCTTTCTTTTCCAGTTGTGAAGGGGTGCCGTCTGCCAACATCTCTTGATGCTAGAACCAAAAGTTCACTTCTGTCTATCAGTTCTCCCTGTCCCGGGTTTCATTCTTCATTATGGGGAATATTCTGGTTTGCACCTTGGAGTTAGCTGCTGTCAGACTGGAGCCAGAATAACGTAAAGCAATTGCTTTGTGATTCTTTTGGCTGTGGTTCTGCAAAAGCAAGGTAACAGAGACAGCACAGACCAGAAGAACCTTTGGTGGATCTTGCTTTGGTTTAACTTAACACAATAAAATGTGAACCCTCCTGTCTATAAATACATCAGGAGAGAGAACTGTTTGAGCTAAAAGGCAATATTGGCACAGGAACAAAATGGCCATGAATAGGCACAGGCTGGAATTAGAAGAAAGTTTCCACTCCCCAAAGGAGTAAAGTTCAGGGAACAGTTATGGAATGGGAGGGAGGAGAACAAGAAACTATTTCTAAGATGAAAATTGATAAATTGATGGCTAATGAAATGACCAGCAGTGACAGAAGCTTGAGCTCAGTAATTCAATAGTTCCCATTTAGACCATGTTTCTAGTGATGTATATTCTTTAGAGTTGAGTACATAGATTTAAAAGGATTGGGATTTTTATAGGATTTTTTTCTCCATTCAAGGGGGGGTCTGTGTTCTTAGGGAAATGGTTGTTAGCTGCAAGGGATAATTTTCTAATACTAAATCAGAAAACAGGCGCAACCCAAATAACTGAGGGGCTGTTGGAGACATATCTTACTTTAATGTGAATACTCTAGCAGATCTGTAATGGAGTGTAGTATGAGATGCAATAATCTGTAACAACTCATGTGTTTTGGACATTAAAGCAAGCAGTACAAGCAAGGTAGAAATGTTTTGATACTTTTAATAATCCCCAAAATATCTCCAAATTGGGAGAATATAGTGAGGGCAACAAAATCCATGGGATGCATGAGTGCTTAGAGATGCAAATCTGGATTGTGCATCCTGAAGGAGAATACGTTAGTTTGTCTGTAGTCAGCTAACTTAATACCTCTAGTTTAGCAAAATGTGACCTCCCCACAGTACTCCTTTTCATGTTATGGCCAAGTTAGCTGAGAACAGTCTGATAGGCAGCTTTTGTTTAGCTCCACTTCAGTTCCCCTCCTGATCCCTGCTTGTCCGCATTACATATCTTTGAAAGCAATCTATGAAGTTAATTTCTAATACCAGCAGAAGAAAGCCCAGCAAGTGCAACTTCTGCTTGCCTTCTTTTTGGTTGGAGGTTTTTTGTTGTTTTTTTGTTTTGGTTTTTGGTTTTTTAATGTGGATTCAGCTTTTTTATGGTTTAGTATTTTAAAAGAAGTCTGAGAGGGCACATTCAAATGCATGACTCGTGGGGTCAGTGTCAACACTCCATAGTTAACTTTCTGAAAATAAGGGGTTGTTTCTGTGCATGACAATACAAAAAATGTTTACTGTTCTTGTTAGACATTTTAAAAGAATTTGTAAGTCAAAGAAATGAGGTGATTGCCTGAAATCTAGCCCCCTACCACTGAAGGAAGGCCTTACACATGTTATGGTGAAGGGCAGTGCTTTTTCATACTGCCAAGAAATTTTTCTTGAATGAGTAAACCTTTTGTTATCTTCAGTGGAATTTAAACTGATGCTAAGCTTACCTGCTCCTTTCCACAAGAGAGATTTCTTTTGAGTCAGCTGAATTAAGTAGTACTATAGCACTAATGAGGCCTCTTGAGCATTATTTGGCTCTTGTAAAAACAAAACTGTGATCAATTAAGTGCAAATGAATTGATAGTAGCATATGTGGCTGAAACCAATCCAGTTATGGAAAGCCAAACAGGCTGATCAATGTCGGCACTGCCTCTCCCCAGCACTCCTGGAGGTTTGATGCAAACTTTCATTTGGCTTCCAGATGGAGCATCAGAAGCAATAAGGATCATGTGGAAATTCAGGAAATTTAATCAGGCACAATGGCCAAAACGGCTACAGGAGACCATGCCTTTCTGAGGAGACTGTGTGCTGCAGCAGCCTGCCCTTTGCAGACTTACTCTTCATTCTCAGGGTTGCTAGAGGTGGGCTGGAGCTCTTAATAAACACAGGCTATTAATATAGCATAGAAGAGACACAAGGGACTCTGCGACTGTGGAAAGTATAGAGAAAATAATGATCAGTCCCTACATTCATAATCTATCTTTAAGCATGTGTAGTGATGGTTCTTAGTGAATATAATGGTTGTATTTATCAAGATGAGAGAAAGAAATACGTCTGCACTTAGTGTGCTTGTCCAGTAGCTCTATGCTGGAAAGGATGGTGTGCTCTGCTAGGTTTAGTTTTAAAAAGAATGACAATTTGAAGTTCTGCAAAGGCCCAGTGTGGATCTTGGAACAGTAGCGCTGCAGTGACCAAGGAGAAAATCTCTACCCAAAATTGGCTGTTGATAAGGTTCTTGGTCTGACCTGTAATTAAAAGATACCATAAATAAAGATCAGATTATTTATTTAATGTGATCAGTTTATTTATTTAATGTACATCAAAATACAGGCTTTAAGAAACATGAACTTTGGGAGAATACTTCTATGGTAGCTGTTACCTTCTAACAATTATTCGTCTTTTAGTGATTTCTAGCTTATTGGAAGTGGCATGGACAGATGAAAAAGTAACCACTTTTCTCATGACAAAGAAACCAGGCAATGGCTGTTTTATGAGGAGCTTTGGAACATTTTGAGGATACTTCTCTAACTAGGAATTTTGCTGTACAGAATTAGAAAGTTTTGTTAGTTCTGTCTATAAATGAAAAAAACAAGATCTGGTTCTGCAGCTGCTGGCTTTGGGTACCCTAGTTAGTCTGTTTATCCCCTCGCTGTGGAACAGTCCTTGAATCCTGACACTGGAGAAGGGGCAGCTGCAGAGAGGTCAAGACCACAGTGCCAGATTTAGGTTTTATTAAACATGACCAGTGGAACAGCAGTTGTCAGGACATGAAGACACAGACTACAAGATAACTGCAGGGCTTTTCAAGGAATAAATTATCCTTTAGTTAGCTCAAATCTCTCCCAAATCGCTGATGGTTTTTCTACCCAGATGGTGGGTAGAAGACAGCAGGATTTCTTCTGCATTGGAGCAATGAACTTAGATCTAATCACTCTAATTTCAATAGCAAACAGGTATGTGATTAAGGAACTACCTCATTGTCACCTGAGGTACCCCTCCTTGCTCTCCTTCCATGACTTGCACAGGATAAAGTGATTTCTCTTGTTAGTTCTGTCCTGTTCCATGGTTTAGTGAATGCACATAAGCAGTGGGTGATGCTGGCAGATTAGAGGCTTGGAAAAAATGCCTTTTTTCCTTTATAGGCTTGTCATAGTGGAAGAATTTCCTGTCAAAGTCCTTTTTGTTCTTAAAAGGTACATAAAGAACTCATCAATAAATAAGGCATAGACTTGAATCTTCCTCCAGCTTTTTGTGTCACCAGTTCAAAGGGATTTTCTTAGACTTCCCAAGTTTACTCATCTCAAATTCAACAACCTGTAATGCTACCAGAATAAGCATTTGTCTGTCTTGGATCTGCAGAGCAGAGTGTAACATGCAATGTGTGTATGTGTCTATGGAAGCTCCAGGCTGCCAGCAGTGAGTAATTATAGCAGTACTGGTGCCTGCCCTGTTTTGCAAACTTGACCAGGGCCACCATACGCACTCCCGAGACTGCTCTTTAATGAAATCCAGACCAAGCACAGAGTTATAGAGAGGTTAGGAGATGCAGAGAAGCAACAGTCAAAGGATGCTTGGTTCCTTCTGTGCTTTTCAGGGTGGGATGCTTCATCCTGGAAAAGAGATAACGAAGGAAAGATCCACAGAATCACAAGTAGCAGGTAGAAAAAGCCTTGGGATCAACTGCTTGCTCGTTCTATTACAGGAATTCAGGGCTATCAGGCAAGGTGGTAGGAGTCAGGTTCCAAAAATTGAAAGCTGGTGATTCCTTGTGCGAAGGGCTATAGACCTGTGAAACTCCTTGCAGAAGGACATGTATTAAGATGAGACAGCAGTCAGTGTGACCAGAAAGTGGACTGCATGAAGAGAGTATACTGCCAGTAACTGATCAACTTTCTTGATCCCAAATCTGGCATTCAGCTTAATTGTAAGCATCAAACCAAGATATATGCACCAGTTTTGTAAGACACTGTGTTAGCCAACTCGAGATAATCCATCTTCAGCATCTTTTACCAGGAGTGACAGTGTTCTTGCTCCCTTTTCCCTCTGTGTGACACACTGCCTCAGCTGGCGCTGAGGAATTTACATTGCTGTGAATGGAGTCAAACGCTTGCAGCGGAGGACAGACCTGTGGTGTCTCTGCCAGATGGTAATTCCTGAAAGTGGGAGAAAGCTGGCTTCTCTGTGGCTATGATTCTGTGCTCTGTGAATAAGGATCAGTGTCATGGTTATTTTATTGGTTTGCTCTGGTTTCATTTTCAAAATTGGTTAATAGGCAAATCTGTGAGGAAGAGTGTCATCAACTGGGGAATATTTTATATAACTGAAACCTGCATGTAGTCAGGTAGCAGTGCCTGAGGCTTGCTGTGATACTCAAACACATGTTATAACAGCACTGAGCTGGTGGGGAGACTGGTAAAGCACCATAGCCAAGCTAAATTTGCTCTTGAACTTTACTTGAATTGCCCAAGTAGTTTAAGATGGGGGAAAAAAAGAGTTGAAAGTAAGGAAACAGGACTCACAAGACAGACAATTCTTGTGCTGCTTTTCACCCATCTCTTCCATTGCCTGTGGCCCTGCATCCTGCTGGGTAAGATCTGAGGGCATCAGTCCAGGTATCACTTACCAGGGTATAAAGCCCCTGGGGGCCCAGCTCCTCATACCTGTCAGGTCTCCCTCTTCATGGGTGCTGTCTAGACTCTGCAAATGTGCCCAGGGAGCACCTTCTATCCCAGAATACCATAGCAGCTTGGATTTTGCTCAGCTGTAGCGAAGCCCTCCAGGCAGAGATCCCCTTTTCCCTCCCTGAATGCCACCCCATGGAACTAGTTAGTTACTAGGGCAGGAAGTTCAGGGCACAAAATCTGCCTCCGTCCTCCTAATTGTTTGCCCTTATCTGAAGCAACCAAAAGCGAAATTCCTTACATTCCAGTACCAGAGCTTAAAAATAAAATAACCCCACAGGCTGCCAGCTATAGAAAATTTGCATGGGCACAGTCTGGTTTCGTAGAAGTGTATGGAAGACTAAGAAGATAAACAGGTTAAAAATGATCTAATAGTTTTCAGCCTAAAACTAATGCTTGTTTGTAACGGCTTACTGGTATAGTATGTGCCATTAGCTTCCATGGAGCTGGTGACAGGTATCTGGCTACAGTCTTCTGCTGAGAGTTAACGTATTTGTATCTGTGGAGGCATCGGACAGGGAAGTGTTAGCTGGCACTGACATTATTTGTAATTATTAGATGAAAGCTTCATATGACAGAAGGCATGAGCTGCCTTTCTAGGCCATCCTATAAAACAGTGATCAAACACTGCTGAAAACACTATTAGAAATGTCAATAATGGTGAACCAAGTCTATGAGATGCTTAAGATGAAACTGCAGTCTGAATTATTTTAATTTCTTCAGCTGCATAGCCTATGCATCCAGAGCACTGTGAGAACAGGAATGTGATTTGTTTAATTGTTCTCTTCGGGCTTGTAGAGTTTTGCAAATGAACCTTTACAGAGCTGTGTTTTTACTTTTTTTTTTCTTTCTTTCTTTTTTGGTTTTCTAACAGGAATGTCCTAGTGGGGTTGTTAATGAAGAAACATTCAAACAGATCTATGCACAGTTTTTTCCTCATGGAGGTAAGCAGTGTACTTTGTATCTGGCAGGTTTACTGAAGCATGCCTTAACATCCATTACTGCTAGCTGGCTGCAAAACTACTTCAGATAATCTGGGTAAGAAATGTGAATTGAGCTTAAGCTTTGCAGGATCTTAAACAGAAACACAAACATCAAGGTAATAAAATTAAGTTAGGACCTTTGAATAGTTATGTCACAAGAATATTGACAAACCCACATTAAATGTTGTCCCTAGCTGTCAGCTTTTTATTCCCCAAGTCCAAAATAGAAATGGGATTTAGGGGGGGGCGTTATCCTGACTTTCTGGATGGCAGAAAGCTAAATCATTTCCCTTCAGTGTGTCTTGCTCCCCTGCTTGGACTGCTGTGCATGTAGTATCTAGCTCAGAAGAGTCCCAGACCTCATTTTTTGCCTGCAAATTAATCAAAACCTCCCTAAAATTCTTAAAGCAGTTCTTAGTTGATGTCTGAACTCCTAGCTACCTGAAAAGGTAATTTTTGGTGTTTGTGTGACTTAGGCAGGGTCATGTCACTTATTGGAATATTAAAATATTGTATTAAACTTCTCAAATAAGGTATGTTCTTGCCTTTTAAACACATCAAGAATTATGCTCTTCGAAGTCAGTATGATCCTAATGGGATACTGTTCTCAAATTGAAAGAAATGAGCCATGGTTTTAAGTGGCTTTTTAGTAAAAGATTCAGTGTGCAAGGCTTTCCTAGATATGTTCCACTCTGCAGAGCAACACTGATTGTGAAATGGTGACTGACGTTTCTGTAAGAGTGTATGTGTGCGTTTACTTTAAGTCATTAACAAGTGGGTTTTCAACTAAACGTCAAGATAAAACACGGTATGGTTATGTTTTACAATGCATGTGATCTCAAAACTGTGCACCTATAAAAAGTTTACATTAACTTTCAATATGGACTTGATTTCCTATTGTGGTTGCTTTTGGTTTTGTTATAAAAAGCAACTAATCAATTTTTTTTAACAAAGATGCAAAAATTTCAGCTTTTATAATCTTAACATGTTTTTGGATGTGTTTTGTATTTTCAACCTAAGTTCCAGTAAGTCCAAGAAACTATTTACCCCAACTAGCTTGTTTAAGTGACACACCTCAGATGACTCCTTCCTTCCCATGTATGAAAAACAACCAGGCACAGAAACTTCTTTTCATGGATAAATAACTTTTTTCCCCTCTACTAAGGCTGACAAATACTTGCCTTTTTTGTGTGTCTCATTCCCTTGAAATGTGATTCTCCCTTGGTTAATGATGATGGTAGTAAAACCGTGCTTAATAATAAATCAGTTTAACAGCAGATGTTATTTCGTATTTTACACTGTTTTCTTTCACTTGGTTTCCAAACTGTTTGTAGAACATTAGCATCATAAATGTGAGAGTTCAGATTCCTCAGAGATTTTTTCACTTTTATGGCTCTCTGTGCAGATAAACTTGTACATCCCAGAGGTAGTAAAGTAGCTCTGAATTATAAAAACTTTGTGCACTGTCATCCCAGGCTTGTGATATTTTTTTTACATAGGACTCCTAACCTTGACATGATTTCATTTTTTTTTTAATCTGTCATCAAATGATACTAGTGATGTAGTATTTCTTAATGTACATCATACCTCTAATTTAGTATGTTTAGTTTGTTGTTTGTTTAGCTTAATAGAAGCTTTGAGTAGGACTCTCCCGTAAGTAATTCTGTGGTTTTCTTCTGGAGCTGTTTTATTTCAGAATCCTTTTCTTAAAAATGTAGTAGACAATTATTTTTTCCTACAGCCCAGCGTATGCTGTCCTTATGGATGACAGTAACTTAAGTATTTGATTTTTCTGTGGAGTTAGACTTTTCTGGATTTGAATTATGAGAAAATATTTCATCATTTCCTAGAGACCAGAGTAAAGAGATGCTGGATCATTCCACCTGACTGCCTGCATAGCCCAGGGCACCAGGCTTCCCCTCAATACCCATGTGCTGAGTATGAAGACTCAGGCTTGACCAATGCTTTGTGTTAGAGGCAAAGAATAGAAGAGACCAAAAAAATGTGTGGTTGCTGGAATATCAACGAATAATTGAGGGAAAATAATGTCAGTTGCTTCCATCTTGAAAAGTTGGGCTTTAGTAATACAAAGAGCAATGTGAGTTGCCTGCAGAGCAGAGAACAGGCCAGTGAAGGTCTTAAGGTCAAACACCTATTTGATTTTCTTCTGCATACCGTTACTGCTCTTCCCAGTGAACAGCCATCCTTCATGTGGCCGTAGAAACTGCGGTCAATAGAAAAGATTTTCTAAAACCAGCAGTTTGATTCAAAAAATATGCCTCTGAAGACATTGCTCTTTTAACAGTCATGGGCCAAACTCAAGTTACTGGGACTAGACCCTTCTGAAGTTGGGAGGTCCCTGAGGATCTCTGCCATATCCCACACAAAGCAAAAAGGTAGAGGAGGGAAGCACACATGCTGCAATCCCTCTCTGGTGCTTTTGCTGCATTTCCCACCAGAGCTAATACTCCGTTTGCCCCAGAGGCACTCTTGGGTGGGTTTTTTTGGTTTGCTCGTTCTTTCAAGTACAGCCCCATAATGCAAATCATTTCTACTGTAATAAAAGCTTTTACATTTCAAGGCTGTTATAAGGGAGGGCGTGGGGATTATGCAAGTCAATGTTAACATTTACTAGTTCGTAGAATATCTGGCAATGCTACAAGGCTGGGTTTTGTACAAAAGGAAAATAAGCTCATGAATGTTGTTTAGAGCCATTAGTGTAAAATGAACTGTTGTACCAATCAGTGCACTTTGTGTTTTTCAGATGCTAGCATGTATGCACATTATCTCTTTAACGCATTTGACACTGCACAAAATGGCTCAGTGAAGTTTGAGGTAATTGTTTTGCATCCTTATTTGCCCCTTTCTCAGTTTTGTGGGTTTTAAGCTTTTCCATCCATCCTTCATTGTAAGGACTTGCTGGATTATGGGCCAGAGGCTTCAGTCTAGAATTAGTTGATAATTTAAAGTGTATTTCACTTTAGTTCATGCAGATGGAGTTACATATTTTCTTTCACTACAGAAACATATAGATCATGTTAGTATCACAGGGAGAAAGATTACGTAGCAGAGACGAGTGGTCAAGGACAGTCCCATATAAAAAGAGATAAGTGGCACAGATAATTTGGATGCCAAAGGAAAGCCATCTTGTGTCTTCTGCAGTCATGTATTGCATGATTAAGTTGTTATACATGTATGTTCCTGGAATATGGGGGGGTTAAGCTTATTTGATATATTGAACAAGCATCTTGGATACTTGGTGTCCAATGGAGACTAACTAAATCCACCCTTTAACTAAAAGGCCTGTGGCTATCGCTACACATAGCCATACTTCAAGCTCACAACATAACTAGGAGTGCAGCAAAGGGATTTGTTAAGTCATAGACTTCTGGAGGATGAACTTCATAGTTTTGAAGACAGTTTACTGTGATCATAAAACCAGAAATCATAGGCAGTCTTGCCTTTGCTGTCAAATGGACAAGTACTCTGGTAATTTCAAATGGACCGAACAATTTTTTCATTTACCAAATGTAAAATAGGATTGTTATCATATGTATACGTGCATGTCTGTAGCAGTGGCTGCAGTGGGAGTTTTGCATATGGCAGCTACTCAGTAGTTAGAGGCTTCCAGAAACCTAAGCAGACTGAGAGAAAAGAAAATGCTTAGATAAGTATTTAAAAAAAAAAAAAAAAAAAGTGCTGAGCTTTTCTTTCTGGCAAACCTGTTTCTTTAGCAGCTGTCAAACATAAGCATTCTGTCCCATTTTTTGTGTTGTTCAGCAAATTCAAATTCCTCTGAGCCTTGGCAAAAAGGAGCAAAGATTTCTAAGAAGTGATGCGCAGCCCCATGCAGAGCTAATGGAGATAGCATAGGAAGGACTAAGTACATTAGATGAGGTGTCAGGAACTGTATAGCTCTGTTATCTTGAAGCCCTGCCTGCACTAATAAATCCCTGGGGCAATGCTGTTTACAGTGCTTGAGCCACCATGCAGTGTAAACAATAAATCAAAGCTACAGAAAGCAAGAACTCTACTGTAAACAAAAAATACAATTGAAATGCTGTGTCCCAGGCTGAGTAATTAGTGGTGGGATTGCATCTGGTCAAATCTGACAGATTTTGCCAGAGAAAAAAACCTGCAGCTCCCTGTGTTTTGAGGAGTTTGGGATCTCTCCATCTCTTGTAAGGTGGGCACAGAAAAAATGCTGGATTTTCCTCCTTCACCAGCACCCTAGGTGGGGATGTAAGAAAGCATCAGCTCCTATTTCCACAGTTAGAGTCCAGCTGTGTTTAACCAGGCAGTGGCAATCCGAGTGACTCTTCCTTGTAGCAGAACATTTCTAGGAGGGGAATGGCCACTGGAGTATCTTGGCAGTGCTTAAAAACCAGACATGTTTTGCTATGCTTATGTTTGTGCAGTGTTTAAAATATGACAGATTTGGATGGGTGTCCCAGCTTCTGGCCTTGAGCATGCTGCGCTTCTCCTGGCAAGTCCGAGGAGCCAGAGCAGCCACTCTCCTATTGCCTTCAGGATCTACGTCTGTCTTGGACTGGATCTGCTCTTAGTCCCATGCTGGTTTCACAACCCTTACCTCAGGACTAGTAGAGTTTATGGCTGCAGCACCGGTTAGGCCTTCCTGCCCCTCTGGCCTTGCCGAGCTGCCTAACCCGTATCATAAGCTTGGCTTTTACACTGGCTGCAGTTGAGTACTTGAGGACTTTTTTGATTTTCCTGGTTACCTCATACACGTTTATTAGTGTGACAGTACTCAATTCATCTTAGCAGATGCTACATCCATTGAGTCGTCAGAGAGGACATATTTTTGGAAAAGGAAGTCAGAAGAGATTGATAACCATATGCTCTATCCTAACAAGATAAGTCTTTTGACTAGCATTATATAAAGAAAATGACTTAGAAAAGGCTGTTATGAAAATTCATGCTTCTCTCTGCCTCAAACCAGGATTTTGTGATGGCATTGTCCATTCTGTTGCGGGGAACTGTTCACGAAAAGCTGAGATGGACGTTTAATCTGTATGACATAAATAAGGATGGCTATATAAACAAGGAGGTAAGGCTGTATCTGACAAATGTGGTTGACTTCTGAAGAGAGCTGACTGGTTTCTGTTGCAGAGCACAATTAATTTTACATGCAGCTAACTAAATGCAAATCAGACTGGACTTGAGCATTAAGTAAAGTGCACAGCAATCTTATATTGCATGATGTTGTAGACATATTTTCCTATGTTATAGTGCCTTTAACGGATTGCTTCAGCTAGGAGCAAGATCATAGTTACAGCCACGAACAACACAACCTTTGTGAAGGGAATGGTGGCAATAGCTACTCAGTGAAGTTCAAGGGGGTTCTGGCTGCACTGGGAGGTATGGTATGGGCTCGCCTCCAGCACCGCTCCCAAATTCTACATTATCATTTGGTTTTTTTCTTCTTACCTGGTACTGCTTGTTCCCTTTGTGGGAAGCCTTGGTTTTGAGTATGGTAACCTTGAATATTTTGCAAATACATCCTCATCTATCTTCTCAAAACTATTGTGCATACTGGAGGGTTTGTGGTTGCTGCCACTGGTCATGGAGTTGTGCGGCAGTTTGTGCAAGGTGTGGAGAAGGGCTGGGTTCACAGTGACTGCCATGAAGGTCCCTGGCCCAGGAGGAGGCTGTGGGACAAGGTTGGTGCCACAGTGCTCAGGGCTGAGCACGCCACTTGCAGCCCAGCACTGTCCCCAGCAGCTGCCGTGTCACAGCACACATCCCACAGTGCTGCCTGGCCAGGGCAGGGGAGTGGGCACTGCAGGAGCCTCCAACACGGCTGTGGCGAAGTCATGGCACAGCCAGAAAGAAGCACATGCTTTTTATAGATGAACTTGTGTGTGATGATATGCCTTCATGCACATGTATCAGCATTCTCTCTGCTGCTTTGTAATAGGAGAAGGAGGGTAAAGAAAAGGGCAGTAAAAGAAAGAAATGTGCTACCATTTCTATTAATTGTCCTTTTGTGTTTGTGCTGGCATGCCACTGCTGCAGGAAATGATGGATATCGTAAAGGCAATTTATGATATGATGGGAAAGTACACGTATCCAGTGCTCAAGGAAGATGCACCAAGGCAGCATGTAGAAGTATTCTTCCAGGTACTTGATTTTTGATGTGTATTTTCTTAATACTTGAGCTATGCACCAATATACTTTACTGTAAAGTTAGCCCCAGGTTCAATCCTATGCCCCACTATATATTCCAAAGTAAACTCTAGCAGCCGTTCAGCCTAACACTACAGTGTCTGCTGATTTCCTGGCTCCAAAGGTGTCTCATTTGTCTCTTAGCCCAACTTTTTTCATTGAGAGCTGCCACATCCAGCAGGTCTGAAACCTCTACCCATGTTGCAGCCCCTCTGCATTTCTTCTCTGAACTGCCCATAAAGAAAGACAGGAATATGGGTGTTGGCTGGTGAAGCAGTGAATAAATAAATGTTGCCATTAGAGCAGAGGTTGCTGTGTATGTCAAAGAAGGAATAGTTTGAGGTGACCTCAACAAAAGTCCTTCAAACACTGGAGTAAAGAAGTCCTTAGCAATTGGCAAACTTAACCAATGACACTTAGTCTGTAATCTAAGCTTGTGAAGTGCTCTCGGTTTATTCAGGTTGTATCAACTAAAATATAAGTGCAGTGTTATCTATGGAAACAATTTTTTTGTGTTTTATTTTGCAGAAAATGGATAAAAACAAAGATGGTGTTGTAACTTTAGATGAGTTTATTGAATCGTGTCAAGAGGTAAGGACAAAATTATAACTGCAATGAAAGGTCTAGCTCATGCCAACAGTGTTTGCTTTGCCTTTGAACAAACTTCAGCAAGATGCTGCTCAGGATCCCAGGTTTCCTTCGCTCTGTGAAAATAACAGCTTCAAGACTGAGTTTCTGGTGGTGCTCTGTGAAGCCTGTGACAGAAACAGCAAAGTAGGTTCAGGCTGATCATGGGAGAGGGCCTCTTTGTTGGCAGTGCTTTTGGTTTCCTGAGTGAAGTACCTGATTCTATAGACAAGCAGATAACTCTAGAGAACACCCATAATGCTCTTAAACATCCTCATTTTTGGGTTGGAGTTTTTTTGAGGGGTGGGGGTTGAGGCTGATATTATCTCTGTGCGCTGCCCCTGGATATCATGAGCAGGTACCATGTTGCTGGAGCTGCCTAGAGCCAAAGGTCTCTCAAAGTTTTGTAATTACAGCACTGACTTATAAAACCAGTTGATGTTTTCATGGTCAAACATTAAAAGCAAGTGCTGTCCATCATAGCAATGATTTTTATTTATTTATTTCTGGTTTGGAAATAGGCTGCCTCTTTGCAAATTCCTTATGGTAGATTGGTTGTAACAAATATTTGCTGGTATTTTTAGCACTGGCATCAAACCAAGCATCTGCATTAACATGTAATTGCCAAGTGTCTGTTGGCTTAGACTGTAATTAACTATGTGAATGTTTGCTCAGAGATCTCTCTAATATTTAATCAGTATGATAAGGACCTCTACATTTTAGAAAGTTTACATTGGTACTAATAATTGCATACCAGCCCTCCTCTGTACTTCACTTACCCTGAAAAAGTCTTCCCTGCACTCCTCCATACCCAAGCGATGGGAAGATGCTCGCTGTGGAGGGCTGGGCTGGCTTCCCGCTGTTTCTGTGTTAAGTCTGAATCTGGCAACACCCAGATTACTTCTCAGTCAAGGACATGAGGTGGCAAGATCCCTGTTAGCAGATGCACAATACAAGGCTAATTTTTTGCAGTTAATTCATTCTTGGTCCCTCCTGATTGCTCAGCTTATTTTTGGCCTTGTCTTTAATTTGATCATTTGTGTTGTGTATTTTTCTTCACATTCATAATTTGCCTAGATACATGTGTATGATTAGTTGTCTCATTATTGAAGCAGCTTTGCTTTACTTCTGTTACAGTTTATTTAATCCTCTGCCCTGGTTTGGGTTTGGTTCCCTCTGTTGACATCTTGCACTAGGAGCTGTGCAGACTGATGCACTGACATGTATGGTTCCCTGTCAGATGGGAGCAAACCCTGCAAAGCTACGGTGTCTTGGGTTTTTTCTTTATGAAAATCAAACCAAGTGCACTATGGTCCTTACCACTGCCATTTCTGAGGATATGGCTCATGGGCTGTGAACTCCTAGCACTGATTTGGAGAGGGTGATTGCTTTCTCATGCAAGGTGATACCTTGTACTAGTACCCACCAAACTGTGTTAGAAGTGAGATAGATGGATGCAGCCTCAAAATAAGGTATCTGTCGCATCTCATTCCTCTAAGTTGCTCAGTGTCGAAAATTTTCATGTTACAGCCAAACAGTTATTCTAACTCTGGGAATGACTGAATTCCTGGGGGGGCGGGGGGAAATCATCATTATGCTTTTGAATATTACTCTGGTTATTACCTCAAAGTACAATTTTGAGAATTCATAAGAAACTGTTCCAGGATTTCCCTTGTGTGTCTCCAACTTTCTCATTTGGATCTGGAACCCTGAAGGGGCTGAGATTGCATGTGTTTTGGGTTTGAGCTGGTTGTATTTGTGGGATCAAGCGGTCCTTCAAGGCAGCTTGCTTATCAGTTCAAAATCTGCAGTTTGGTTTGGATTTTTGAAGCGTATTGGCTAAGTACATATTTGTATATTCAGGATCAATGAAATGCAGTTGGGCACTGAAGTCTGAGGGTTCAGTACAGTCACCAGCTCAATGCTGGTGTTTGGTTTTCTGCAGTAAAGCACAGCCCACGCTGAATGTCACGCTTGTGAGGAGATCCTGTGCTTGTGTGCCTCAAACCACCTCAGGCGCCAAAGAAAGAGACTGCTTTGCTGAATCAGGCCCCAATCACTGAATCAATTCCTGCTCATCGTGGGTGAAAAGCATTATGAAAGCAGGGCTGTTGCCTGCAGTAGCAGGTGCAGAGCCCCTCTTGTGCTACACAAAGTTAGAGTTGTGCTTGTCAATGCTGGTTTTATGAAAATATCTTCTCATTGCTTTCAGGACGACAATATCATGCGATCCTTACAGCTCTTTGAGAACGTGATGTAACCATGTCTGGCAAGCGCTGGAGGAGTCAGAGACTTTCTGTGTAACAAAGATCTCCTTTCTGGGTGAAAGCTTTTTACAATTCAGCCATGTTCAGTGTGCGAGGATTTTGTATGACATCTTCAACCAAATGGCAACCGAATGCAGCCGATCCCACCTCCTCTCCCCACGAGTCGTCGGTGGACCTTTGTTTCGTTTTGGAAGCATGTGAATACTTTAAAAAATCCTGACGAGAGAACTGCTGCTCAAAGTTCAATGAGTAATATACAGCGTTGTTTGCTAGGCATAAGTCCTGCTTTTAATCTAGCAAGCTTGATTACATATGATAGCACGTGTTGATAGCTTACTCGGCCATCTATTGCAAGTAAAAAGCTCAGTCTATACTACCATACGGCAAAACATTTTATGAATGCATTGCCGTTAATCTGCTTTGACAAAAGGCAAATCTACCAGGGCTGTCTGTAAAAAAAAAAAAAAAAAAAAAAAAAACCAAACAAAAAAAACAGGAGATGTACCTAGGACATTAAGCAGACAGCCCGTGTAGCCAAAATCCCCACGGCAGGGTGGTTGTAACTAGGTGATCTCATAAGTCTGTTCCAGCCTCAACCATTCTGTGATTCTATGACTCTGCAGAGATCCTGCTTCTCCTCTCGCATGCACTGGTGCTGCCGCCACGCTGAGTTTGGTGGAGTTTTTCCTGAACACGTTAACCAGAGGATCTTCATGCCAGGGTGAGACAGAAAGGAGCAAAACATGTTGCACATATAAATATTAAACTACAGAACAAATCCTGTTCAGTGATGGTAAGGCCTTGCAAGACTGGGCAGGTTTGTAAGGGCTGGTACAGTACGAGGAATACCTGCTCTGGTCTCAGGCACCTTCTGCAGCCCCAGCACATGGTGGGACACAAAGTGATTCTTCAGTGTGTATCTCTGCAGCACCATGGTCATGTGCTATGGTCCTTTTGGTGTAGTTTGGACATGCTTCCTTCATTCATCATTGGAACATCTGTATTTTTCCATTGGGTGTTACAGTAAACTGTTGCCCACTTTGTGGATTTATTTAAGCTTTCCAGTTTTACTCAGTGCAGAAAAGGGCCCAGATGATGCAGCTCTGTTTCCACATACAGACCTTGGCACCCACAAAGTGCCTTTTAAGTTTAGTTAGTAGGGAACTACTTAGTTGTTATTAGTCTCAGAATCAGCTGCTAGGCCCATATGTCCCTTTGGGTAGTTTAACATTTTCTATAGCACAGTCTTTTTTTTTCCTACAAGGCAGTTGCATGATTTGTACAAGTCCCATTTCCTTACTAATGCCAAATAGAGCATTGGTGTACAGGGTTGTTTGGTTGTTGGTTTTTTGTTGTTGTTTTCTGTTTTACTAATTAAAAAAAAAAAATCATTTAGTAAATGTACTCCAGGGTCGGATTTTGCCCAGTAGATTTTTCAGATGAGGAACATGTCAGAGCCTGCTTTGCAGGAGTCTCTTAAGAAAGCTAACACACCAGAGTGCCATTGTAGTCTCCAGGTAGCTGATGGCTGAGAAACCAAGGGAAGGAGGGGAACAGCCAATTTTTCCAGCTGCTCAAACCACACAGAAAGGAGAGTCCCTGCCGTAATGCTACATCACTCCCATCCAGTAAGCATATATTTTTATTATATCAAATACTATATTACAAATATACTGTTAGCAGTGAAAATATATTTTAAAAATTATGTAAGTGGAAGCTTTTTATAATACAAAATATATAGAATGCTTCATTTCCATAGCCCTATATTTTATAAAAAATCAATCTATTGAAGTATTCCTGATTATAGAAGTAGGTCTGATCAGTACTAGTGTAATGCTATGCGAATTCCCCAAGATGGGACATTTGCCCCTTTTACTGTGCTTTTCCATACACTTCTACATAGTCTTCACTTCTTCACTTGGCCCACTTGTCATCAAAAGTGCTTGTTCAAGTGGGTGAAGTTACATGTCCACAGGAATGATGCCCTAGTCTATCCTATTTCTCATCTTTCATACAAATACCGTTAATTAATTCCTTCCTAGCAATGAGACAGAGCATAGCAACTCCAATAATGTGCTGTGATTGGCAGAAGTGATGCAATGCTGTGAGAGTAGTCTTGTCCTCTAGTTGTCTGGTATTGTCTATTTAATTTTTATTTGATAAGCAATTGATAAAGATACCAGTTATAGCTGAAATACTGCACAATGTTTACACAATTCCTTCTTGATTCTTCTTGCAATCACTTTAGCAGATGGCAGAATTTAATATAACTAATAACCTGCTTTTTTCCCCTCACCAAAAAAGCATCTGTCTATTATCAGTCTAAGCAGTTAACTTCAGCTGGGGGAAAAGTGGTCGAGATAATGGAAAGCAAGCATTTGTGTTGGGCTAGCGCAGTGCCTTTCTGCCCTAATGGTGTGGCTCCAGATGTGCTCGTGAGTAGCATGTACAGCTTGAAAAGCTTTGAAGATGCCCTTTTCAAAAGAAAGCATTAGTAGTTATGTGGTACCACAGTCCCTGATGCTAAATTGATTTCTGGAGTTACTGTGCTGAATGTGGCCTGGGCTATGTTTTCTGTGTCCCCACTAGCAGAATGTGGTGTGCGGGTGCCTGTGCGGTACGGGCGGTAGCTGCGTTCTGTTGAGCCTGGCCCCAGTTTGGCAGCGTACTTCAAACCTGTGAATGTTACTGTCAGTACATGCTGAAGTGCATTGCTGAAATCAGGCTACCGCTAGTGGCCCTGCCGTTTTGGCATCTCATTTTCTGCTCCACTGTGTCAGTTTTCAGGTCCCAGTAATGATGGGGATGTGTTAGGCAAAGAGGGAGATACTGAAAGCTGCACTGGTCCAGATTCTGCCCTTGAGGCATAACTAGCTTCGATTTTGGTCTTGCAGGAGCACAGACCACACCTGCGCATACCTGATGTGCAGCCCTGGGCTGCCACCTCTCTGCTCCACTTGGCGTGCGTTCTAGCTGAGATAGGAGGATTTGCAAAGTGACACAAAAGAGATGTATTTTTCACGTAGTTCTAATAGTAAATTCTGTCTGTGGCAGAGTCATTGCTTTTGCAAAACTGTTTATAATCCTGCGGTTGTCTCTGATCCCACTGATATCAGCCAGGGGCTGCTGTGCATCAGTACATAGAAGGCCTCTGGGTTTTCTACGAGCAGCAGATGTGTCTATGGTGTGTGCTCCAGCCAACAGACGGTGGAGATCCAGTGACTGTGAGAGGATTGTACTCTGCATGGAAATGTCTTTGGGTTTGTTTTTTATGTTTTCCGTGAACATTACTTTGTAAACTTGCAAAGCCTCCCATCGCTCATAAATGGGGCTTGCAATATTTATGGCAAATAGTACTACAGCTTTCTAAATAAAACATGGTATGCTATTCTAATCTCATACCGTCATAAATCCTACTGCCAGTATGCGGAAAGTAGTTACTATGTGGGCTTCTAAGTTACAGTTAAACTATCTGTCAATGCTATCAGCTGTGCAAATTTCCTCAAAGTTGTGAACGTTTAAATAATGTCTGAATCATTAGTCTGACTGTTGCATTAGTTACAAACATTAGTCTGCATCTCCATGCCAGCTTTTTCTAAAAAAAAAAAAAAAAAAAAGCTTTCTAACATGCATTTTAGGCAACAATCTGTTGAAAAATAGGAATGTGATTAATGATAATGCAAAAAAAAAAAAAATAGTGTGCCTGTTACTGTCGATGTTTGTTTTCCTGTTACTTTGAATGCGTTGCAATGTTGTAAGTAATCATGAGTCAAGCTATAAACCTGAGGTGTGGAAATCCTAAGGTTCAAGTATTGTGGGCAGAACTTTGGTATTGCCTGACTGAGACACGTGTTGAGAACAAACATCTTTGTGTCCATATGTGACCTCTGATAAGATGGTAGCATAGCAGCAGCGTAACAACCTTTTATTATTATTATTATTATTATTATTATTCATGGAAGTGCCATGAAAGACCTAAGGAAATGTGCAAATATTATAAATTGTGATAACTAAAGCCATGTTAATGGAGCAGCAATGCATAGCTTCACTCTTACAAATGCTATTCTCCAACAGCAATTTGTATTAAATTTTGTTGAATGGTTTTAAAAATGTTGGTTTTAATAATAAAAAGAAAATATCTGTAGGAGGGTGTCCTTTTTTACTTAAGGGACACTGTCAGGTTAAAAATTTACAGTGAAACTTTTCAAAGCAGGACTCTTACAAAGACATAGCTATCTGCATAGAGGCTGTGTAATTGCCGTGAACGTAACATTTACATGCTAATGATTTATTTGCAACACTGATTCAGGGGTGTTCTTATATTTGGTGCAGTGACACACACCTAATTGGTGGGCTGGCCCTTGTGTAAATAAGAGTTCAGAAATATTCTACCTGCATCACTGATGGTATCTTGGAGTAATTAAAATTGGAAGCTTATAGGCATGTCATTTCTCTTCAGCATTTTAGCTTAAGTATAACCAAGAGAACAGCAATCGAGTTGAAAAAAAAACACAAACGTGATTTCATTTGAAAGATAAGAAAAATTAAACAAAACCTGGCAGTGTCCCTTTAGCTCTGGTTTGTTGTAAACATCCATTCTGACACATGGGGAAATGCAGAAGAAATTTTGCGAGACTATATATATGTGTGTACATATATATATAAAAAGAACTTGCTCAACTTCGTTCTGTAGGGTATAATATGTCTACCAGCACATCCCAGGAAAAAGAACATTCTCTTGCATACATGCAGAAATGTGAAAATAAAGATGCCTGTGTGAAATGTGGTGTTGGTCTCACTCCAGTGCCTTTCAAGGTTGCGTTGCCCAGCTGGCAGCTCCCCCAGCCAGCTCTTGGCTGTGCAGACAGCGAGCGAGTGGCCTGGGGACAGCCACCTCTGCCATCGAGGCACCAGCCTGCTCAGAAGAGACAACAATTCCCTGTGGAAAATGCCAAACCTGACTTCTCTCTGTCCCTGCAAATAAAAGGTGTTGCAGCTGCCTGTCCAGCACCTCTCGCTAGCCCTGAAGCGGACCCAGCTGCTGCTAGGCAAAGCGTGCTCTGCCTCACTGCACGTGTGTATGGCTTTTGTTCATTTTTCGGCACCAGGTTTGCCTGAGTGGCTGTCTGAAGTCTAAGTCACCGCTGTGAGATATTGGACACCTCTGATTTTGTTCTCAGCCCATCACCACTGCAGGCTGAGCATCCTGTCCTGCAGCCTGTGTGGGCTGGGGCGTTGCATCTGGTGGTTTGAAAGGGCAGTGGAGGAGAGGGCAGGTAGGCACTGGCAGTGAGGGCTGTCCCCACAGCACCTCCGGGAAAGTTCTGCAGAGCATGGTAGGGTGAAACTGAGGCAGGGCCTGCAACTCAGCATGTGAAAAAGGTTACTTTTGAATGCAACAGTAGCTTTTTCTTACTGTGAGACTAACTGCAATCTCTGCTTATCCACCCAGGTCCAGCAAAGCTGGCACATGAAGGTCTGCTTCTCTGGACAAGTAGAAGTTATCAGCTACCCAGTTCTCTTGCATTTGGGGCCAGAAGATGCATCTGAGATGGAGAAACATGAAGAAACCATGCAGTGTGCTGTGGAAAGTGAGGCTTGTAGCCTGGTAGAGTGGAATGTCACTGGGAACACTGTGGGAAACAAAGTAAAAACAAATTGGCAAGGTATGGGTAACAGTGGTATGAAATCCTCAGTGTATTTAAATCCCAGGTTAACATGGGAGGTTATCAACTGCAATGGGCCAGTCAAGGACAGACATTTATAAACTACCTGTGTTGTAAGTACAATGAAATCGAGTGTCAGGTGGAGCCTGATGTTTGCTCGTCTCACACTGACACTGAGGCCGGCTGAGGTGATGCATCCATGTGTCCAGGTGACGGTCACCCCAGTCTGCACAGCACAGGTAAATGTATACAGGCTTCCAGTTGGCAGTTTCTCTTGTTAAATTCTGTCCCAAAAGAACACCTATGATAGCTGGCTTTGAGAACTAATAAAAAAAAAAAAATGGGTTCATGTAATAATTTTTTTATAAAAGTGCTCATGCAAAATATGTCTAGAAATATATCTAAGAGTAGAGAAGGTGAACTTTGAAGAACAGAATCTAGAGGAAACTATTTCTAATTCACTGAAAGAGAACTGAAGCAAAATTTTGCATCCTTCCATCACGTCAGATCTGTACTGTGTGAGATGAGGCAGAAGCAGAAGTCCTGCTTGTCCTAATTGATTGGAGAGCTGGCGATGGATGATGGACCTACCCCTGCTGCTTGGCCAGGAGAGGCTGCTCTTTGCAAACAGGAGACCTGTCCCACTCACCCATCAGGAGGTGCAAAATGAACTGAGGATCCCCAGATCCTCAGTGGATGTGGTTATTTCCAGCCTGTTTTGTTTAAACTTTTCTTTTGTCTTGCAAAAGAGAAATGTGTCTTTCTCCACCTGTTGTTGCAGGGACTCGAATCACTGTGAGGCTCTGGCTGGACCCCCCCGGGGGGGAGGCACCTCCTGGCAGTGCAGGGTAAGTTGCCATATTGAGTGTGAAATTCCCCTGCGAACTATTCTGCTGTCCTGGCCCTGGCGTTGCATCTGGCCAGTGTAGCAGCTCCCCGTGCTGCCCGCAGAGCCTGTGGGAGAGCCAAGGTACCAGGTACCAGGGGCATCTGCCCTCCTAACTCAGGCCAAGGGCTTCTGCAAGAGGCTGGTTGTGCAGAAAGGGGAGGATTGCCTTTAAAACCTGGGATGCTTTTAAAGATGCTTGTTGTTGCGATTTTCAATCGCAGCCAGCTGCCGTGAAACAGAGAACAGGAACAGGGTTGCAGCACAACAAAACAATTTTTTGCTCATAGGAATCAGTTCTGACCTGAAGTCTCACTGCAGAAGAAAATCAGCCCAGATGCTTACTACTGTCACGCAGGGCCAGGAATCCAGAGAAAAAAAATGTAAGAATGAGGCCATTCTGGTCAGCATGAACACTCCTCCCCAAACCTTATGACCTTCCTTCCCTACACTACCGGTTTGCTTGTGACCATGTTCTTACTGTTTCAAAAACCCAGCTGGGTTGCTCTGCCTGCAGCTGAAGCGGGTGGAAGAATGATAAAGCCACGTTGCCACTTTCCTAGATTTTTAGAGTGTGTTTTCAGTCTTTATATTTGCAGGGAAAGCAGAGGAGCGCGTACACTGATGATGTAAAGGATGGAGGTGAAAGGATCATTGTTAGTAATGTGCAGTCATCTCTTGTTAAAAATGTCTGTGAAAAGTTAGTGCTGATCCAGAACTTTCCAGAAAGATAGGAAGTTATTGGAAGGTGATGATTTAAAAAAAAAAATCAAAGATTGATTTTACAATCCCAGGGTTAAATTGATTTGTTGGCATTTTCACAGACACTTATCCACCTAACCTTTTTTTCTAATTATCTTATTGATTTACTTATAAATCAATATAAATCGAAAATATATAACAATGTAAGTATACAAGGAGGTAAAAGTCAGCACAATGTTTTCTGTCTGAACAGTTATTCTAAATTTTGGAGAACCTGGAACATGTAGAAGTACAAGAGACTTATATTTCCTTCACACAGCATGAGCCGTTGCAGAAGACTATTTGCCATTATGTTACTAACCAGTTGTGCATAAGAAAAATAACATTAATTTTAGTGAGTGAGCATTGCAGTGGTGGGAGACAAGACCTATCTGTGCTGTAATTGATAAATGGTAAGACTCCTTGGGAAAACCTATGCGTTTCTATGACAAACTGAGTTGCAAAAAATACCTCTAAGTTGTTCTCAATTTTTGTTTCAGATTTTAAAAAATTTATCTTGGTTTATTTGCCTTATATTTGTTTTATTTTGCGCTAAACTGTGATATTGTAATGCTAAAATCTGTAAGGACATATTCTACAAACAAGTTACTGAACTGTTTTCTAGATCAGTCTTTTGTATTCAAGTAGCTGGACACAAGCAAACAAGAGACACTTCGAAAGGAAAAGAAGGTAAGAAATCGCAATCACAGCAAAACCTTGCAGTGATTTTATCAGTAACATAAAATTAACAGAATATTTAAGCTTGTAGTTTAGACCTTACTGTAGCAGTGAATATTAAGTGCATGCCATAAATAAAACCCAGGAAAATACAGTGTAGATTTTGGCAGCTTCAAAGTTCAAAAGCAGAATTTCAGAACTTGAAAATTCACTTTTCTGGGAGCATATTTAATGCCCATTTGGGACAGAAATCTCATTACAGCTTGTGAAAAGGATATTCCAGGGCTCAAGCAGCCCCACTCAGCAGTCAAAAAAAAAAACATTGCAGAAATCGGTGTGACATTGTGCAGAGACCTGTAGGTAATTTTAGATAACATAAAAAGCCATGTTCAAAAATTTGATAAACAAGGAGGGGCGTACTGTTCCTTTACGGTAGCTTTACTACAGGTTTGGGCTGGTATTTATAATACTTCTATGACCTCTCTGTTGACAGTCTGTGGACACCTTGCCATCTCCCGTGTGCATCTCCAGAGCCCTCAGTGAGGCTGGGAGGTGCTGCCTGGTGCCTGTGTAGGGGCTGAGAGGGGCCATACGACTGCGGAGGTAATTTGGACAGAGCCAGGAACGAAGCCAACCTTTCACACACTAGGTGAGTCCTTGTGCGTTCGCTATTCCTTTCCTCCAAGGACGAGTCCACGGAGTAAGAAGATACCCTGTTGTAGGGGTCTGGGGCTAGAGCTCCCGTGGGGAAGGGGCTGGAGGTGCCTCCTGGTACGGATGAAGTCTGGAAGGGGCAGACCGAACCCACAGGGTCTGTGTTGGCCCGCAGAGAGAACGCAAAAATGTAACAAACCTGGTCAAACCTGTTCCCCGTGCTGGGGTTTCTCTCCTTTGGCTTTTTTTAGCACTTGGCAAAGAGAGGAGCAATAGATGTTGTTTGGCTGGTCTTCTATGGTTTCGCTCTCGAGGTATTTTTAGCACATTAATATGCGGGTGCCTGGGCCCTGGCTGGGCGAGTTTCTTCCTTGTTTTCAATGAGAGGCATCACTGCAGCTCTGCCAAACCCTCAGCTTCCACCCCCAGCGCAAGCAGGGTTGGGAACCAGCCCAGAAGACAGCCATCATTCAGGTACTGGGGCACTGACACAGAAACCAGAAAATGGTCTGAGGCCTCTGTTTACCCTGTACTCAAGGCACTCTCAGTGCTCCTCCACTCCCTGCATGGAGCTGGGCAAAATAGCCAGTATCATCATTATTGTGATGATGTAATAGATTTTATAGTCACCAACACTCTCAGTATAGACTGAATTTCCCGGTGCAATGTTTTTTTCTGAACACCAAAATGTTATTCACTAACATAAACCTGCCTCCTTTACTTGCACTGCTCATGTTGAATTTACAGGAGCAGCTGTCTGGTATCTGCAGGTGAGTTGCCCAATGTTCAGGGATATTTTAGGATATTGTTGGCATTCTATAGGTGAAGGAATAGAGGCAACAGTTATAGAGCAAGTGCTGACTATGCCTCATGCAGTCCCTGCCTGGCAAACAGGAAAAAAAAAAAAAAAAAGGCTGTGGTGTTTGTTCAGAGCTGCTGAGAATGTTAATGAAAAGCAATTACAAAAAACTGTGGTGGTGAGTCCCCATGTATTAATCTTTATTAGAGTTAAATTTTCCTTTGCAAATGTGACATACCATCAGGTTTCTGCCTCAAGGGTGTGCTTTGTGGGATGGTACAGGGAAGAGTGTGCGGCGTTCCCAAAGTAGCTATTAATTTCCCCCAAGCGCTTTTAGCAGACGAGACTTGCAGAGAGCCAGCTAACCCAAGCCAGGGTGGCACCTGAGCCACTGGCGGGTGCGGCTGGGGACACCGCTGTCACTCGGTCGTTCATGCCACGTAGCGCAGTCCAGCATCTCTGAGCGAGGGTTGCAGTTAACCAGGGCTGCCAGACTGAAACAAAAACTGCACAGCGCAGGGGGGGGGGGGGGGGGGGGGGGGGGGAGCGGGCGGGGTGTAGCTTCTCTCATTAACCATTTCTAGTTGAGTGGCAACTACTTTAATATGGCAACAGCGGCAAACTCTAAAGAATTGCATGGGTTAAAACATCAGTTTTATTCCTTTCAGTGATGTCCCTTTTGATACAGTGCATGCATTCACTGGCAGGCAGTTACATGGCCCTAATAAAAGCAAGTTCCCTTTGATAACTGTACTGGGGCTCTGCCAGGACACCTGGTTGCCAACAGGCCCATGGGGACATGCTCGTCAGTACTTTTCCAGATGCCACATAGCTTTTTCAGGGGGGTGTGATGATCTGACATGACTGTAGATGTAGCAGTAAATAGGCTACAGGGCCTTTAAGGACATCAGACGTTTTCTCTCATCAGATAGTTATCAGTGTCATACCAAAGGTCATGTTCTCCATCAGCTCACAAGAGTTTCAATGATTTTTGGTACCAGGAACTTGTTATTTTATTTGTGCCAGGACTGGATGTACTTTATACTGTAACAAACATAAACTGTAAATAATTACAAGTGAAAATGTCAGATTTCTTCCTCCTTTATGTGATTTCCCTTTTGGTTTGTTGTGTGCATTCCCTGGCAGACAGGCATATGGCCCTGACGCATCTTAAAGATCAAGAGTGACCCTGAGAAGGAGTGGCCTGAAACCTACTTTATCCCAGACACACAAGGAGCATCAGTCTGGCTCTGACACAAGGCCTGTGGGAAGCTGATGCCAGCTCCGTCACACGTAGCAGGGGCAGGGAATTCTGCAGGTAGCATGCACTGAACTATGTAAATGCTTTTAAGACTTCTTTATCTTTTGAAGCGCAGAACTGAAGGTAAGCCTACAATCATTTCTTTTTATCCCTTTAAAATATATTCATAGTCCTTTAGGAAAGCTCCATTATATAAAATTTCTTTCCTTTTCCTTGTTTCCATAGTGCTCAGAATGATCTATGCCAAAGGCAAACATTTCAGTAAACAAAACTAAAGATGTGTGTTGTGATACCATTCAGACTCAGTTTAAAGATGTCTAAGGTCATGCCCTCAGAAGAAAGCCCAGCAATGTTTTTGTTCAGGCTATTTTACATCCCATCATAATTCAAAGTTAAGTTAATGTTTCGCCTCGGGCTGCAGTAAATTAGATAAAACAGTATTTCCTCATTCACAAAGTAACAGCAGTTACCATTTTACTTTGTCCACACTGCTCTGTTGTGCTGATAAAGGAAAAAGACATTGCTTAATCCCTTCTAACAAGACTGTTGAGACTGTTTTAAAAAACAAAATACATTTCTGTACTGCATTGCCCATTGCTGAGGCATATTTAAGACTGCTGAGCCTCAACCTATTCTAGGTAACGAGAGCTGGCTAGTGGCAAACCTACCACTACTATTTGATAAGCTAAAAATAAAACCAAACCGATGCGAACCTCAAGATGATTTTTCCACCTCATTTTGTTTCACCCAAAAGCAGAAAATGCTTGTTCCTTGGAGATTACTGAAGCACTCTGTGAGTGAGCTTTTCAGCATGCCCTCTTCGATGGAGGTATCGGACACACGCACATCTGGACGCGATGCAGCTGAGCAGTGCGCACCCGACCAGCTTCTTGCCGAGGAGCGATGCCCCTGCCCACGGTGCCAGAGCTCCCCGCGGAGGACCAGGGCTTGGTGTGTAACACAGGGTAAGAGCTTCAGGTAGGACGTTTATCTGCTCTTTTACTCATCTGCTGGTGGTGCAAATTACTTTCAGATCCCAAATGGTAAACAAGAATCTAATATCTTCCACTATCCAGAACTTCTCAGCTCAAAAATAACATAACACAAGGATTATTATTCTTGAGTAGTGAAAATAATAGTATGAAGTGTCTTCTTATAACCCACACCCAGCCACTTCACAAGCTAAACACTGCAGTGTGTCCATACCAGCTCTCTGTGACTGGGACGAAATGAAAATCCAAAAGATTTCTGATTGAGTACATTGCTGCAGTGCTTCCTGAGAGGCATGGAGATGCTGGGGGGGGGTCCCTGCTGCATCATCACCTCCCCCAGGTACTACAGCTGCTCCAGTGGAGACACCACTGTGCTGCAGAGGGGATGAATCCCACTGGTAAGTGCCATCACATTTGGAGAGAAGCACAAAGCATTCATGTAGTAATTTATGGTGTTCATCCAAGTATTTTGGCATTTAATTTTTTTGCTTAAAAGCCACCACCCCACCCTTGAAAGAAAACAATATAAAAATATAAGGTCCTTTGAGGGGGAAAGTTCTTAATTAAAAGAACAAAAGTAGTTGTCTTTCAGCTAAGTTTTTTGTGTTTATGGTGTTCAGAACAGTTCCAAAAAACGTGCACTACCAGTAGAGAGAACTTTCCTTCTCACTTGCATGCACATCAGAAACTAGTACTTACTGCAGCTTGTCTGATAGGTACATCTTGATCTGATCTGCTCTCTCAGTGTATTTCATCCTATTAACATAAAAATAAGCAGTAATTTCCAATAGATCCTAATCTAGTGACAGCTAAAATATCTGCCCAGCTTTTGACAGCTGAAGTCACTTATATGGATGAAATATATATTTAATAAATTAGGGAGCAGAAAGGAATGACATCATATCAGATGATGAGTAAGAGTTTTGGCCAAAGATTAAACCACAATTGTGCATTAATCTGAGACGACAACAAAATGTTGTGCACCTGAAACGGTGTCCAATTGATTGTTCCCAGACTCATTCCTGTATCTGACAAGAGGTTACATTGAACTTTTTTTGCTTTTAAAGTGTATTCTTTATCTTTTAAGTGAGTTACAAAGCTGTACAAGAGTCTAGGCTTGAACATTGGGTGCTGATGTGCATACAGATAAAATAATGTTTTCAGGTTGCAAGGGGCAATGTCACAATGGAAATAATCAAATGGGGTTTCAGATTGGAGAAAAAAACATACCTGGTACCAGCCCAGAACTTTTGTTCCTACCTGAAATGGTTTTTTGTCTCAACCATTAGCAGTACTGGTGCATTAGACCTGTTAACAAGACAGTATTGGCAAAAGAATTTGTTGCTAGTGTTGCTTGTTTTTCAAAGAGCAGCTGGAACCTGAAATGTGGTCTGTGGCGAACGGCTGCCTGGCCATGGATAAGTGGCAGTGTTGGGTAGGTTTTGCAGAGCGCTGGACACACCAGGTTGCTGGGAGGTTGGCTTGGGGCTGCCCGAGTGTGGACACGTGGGAAACCACGCTGACAGGCAGCTGTCCTGCAGCCTGGTTCCCCTGTGCCTCCATGCATTAGCAGTTCATAAAGCTAATGTTCACACGTTACAAGGGTTTTAAATACTGGATGAAAGGTAAGATGTCACCTGTTACTTGTGTGGCACATACACTGTGTTCTGGAGCAGGACGCCGTGCTGCGGGCAGCAGCGTCTGCGGGCAGCCTGGGCTCACACCAAGGCTTGGTGGGGCAGCTGGTTTACCTAACCCTTCTGCTTGCCAGAGGAAAAAACAACAAATCCTGGTGATCAAGAGTCAGAATAAGAGAAGATGAACAGAAAAGCATGTTTCCATGAATCTTTGTCTTTAGAGGAGATAGTGTGAACAGCTGTTATCTCCAGTTTTCATATGGGTGGCTAAGGCACGGAGCAACGACAGAATTTCTCGAAGTAACCCAGAGGCTTGCTCTGACCTCTGACACTATCCCAGACACACAAGGAGCATCAGTCTAGCTCTGACCCAAAGCCCGTGGGAAGCCAGCGCCAGCTCTGTCACACACAGCAGGGGCAGGGAATTCTGAACTGTGTAAATGCTGTTAAGACTTTCCTTTATCCTTTGAAGTGCAAAACTGAAGGTAAGTCTACCATTATTTCTTGTCCCTCTTTCAGCTCATTCTTTCCCTGGAGGATCTCTGTCCAGCGATGTGTTGGGGGGCAGGGTGCTGGGTCAGGCTGGGAAGCCTGGGGGGCACTGCGCGGCGAGACCATGATGCTGCGGGTGCCCAGCAGGGCAGACCCTGTGGCAGGGCAGACCCCACGGCACAGCTGTGTTAGGGCAGCCTGGCCGGCCGCTGCTCCTGCCATTCCCATTAACAATGAGGATTGTATTGAGGCACAGGGAGAAAAGGGCCGTTTGTTTGCTTGTTTCCAGTTAATCAATTAAGAACACTTTAAAAGGTAGCAAGAAAAAAATTGCTGTGTTGAACCTGCCATGTAATTAATAGGAACAAATATATCCACACCGATGTCATCTCCCACACCTTTCGTTTTCTGTGGTAGGTACCTTCTGCAGGAAAATCCCTGTTCTAGTGCAGAAGGGAACCGCGGAGCAGAGGTGATGGAGGGGCAGGAGCCGGGCGCTGAGGGTGTTTGTTGCTATGTCCTTGCCCTGCTTACAGCAGACACATGGTGAGGTGGGGAGGGTCACTACCTGGATTGACCCGTTCCCTGGCAAAAGGCCTGAGCCGCTGGTGATGGCTCGCCTGCATTTCAGCCAGGGCTGGACCCCGGCTGTGCTCCCCAGGATCTTGCATGGGGAAGCACAGACCAGCTCCCGTGCAGCCTGAGTCTGGTTTGAGGTTTGCATTTGCTTTATCATTTCACCCAAAAAGAGATATTGGTAACAACCGAGTGTTTTATTTTCTTTTTTTCTGTAGACCCCATTGTCAAGTCACAGAGTTTGCTGTAAATAAGTCTACAGTATAAAATGATGTTTATTTTCTCATGCCATCAATTTTCTGCCTCCTCTTTCTATTTTGTCTTTCAGGTATTCATTTTGGAAAATCTAGAAAGGTAATTTATGCGCAATGTTTCTGGCTTGACAGTCTCCTTAAATGCTGAAATGGGGCAGAAATACAGCTGGTGTGGTGATGTTTGTCTCCAGGTCACTGCTGTAGCTGTGCCATTACCTTGCCATGCCTGGGCGACTGCTCCTTTCTCCAGGTAGTCTTTGGCAAAAGCCCAGTCATTACCTCTCACTGTAGCAAGAGTGGGTGTCGCTGCTGTTTTAAGCTGCCAGGAGCCCAACACATAGCTACAGAAAATAAATGTGGTATGAGCTGATTGATTTATCTGCATTTTCTAGCCCAGCAATTAACTCCGCTTTTGGGAGGCAGTACCAAAGCAGCAAGCACGCTCTAATGCCAGATCAGAGCTGATAACATATTCCTCCCTTTCCCGGGCCTTCGCTAGCACAGAGATCAGCCTATTAAGGAATAATCTCCCAAAGCATCACCCGGCCTCAACGAGGAGCATCGCCGGCTGTACTGCGGCAGAGCAGAGCCTGGCCAGCCGCTGGAGACAGAGCAGGAAGCTACAGGTGCCAGGGACGGGAGGGAGGTGGCAGCTGGGAAGTCGCTGCTCTCACCCTGCTTTTTGCCAAATTGCTTTGAAACTTATTGTTACTGCACAGATACGCTTCCCCATTACCTTAAGAGCTAAGTGGCCCTAAACGCATCGTAGCCCTGCGCTGGTGGCTGCTGGTGGCTGCATGGGTGGTCCATGCTGGCTGCTGTGCGGTGGGGCCAGCACGCAGGGTGACTCGTGTGGGGGGCAGCTGTGGCTCATGGCTGCGTGTGGCTGTGGAGTGTGAGGTCTGTGGGGAGACTGAGGCAGGTGGGATGCTTCCGACCTGGGAGCAGCGGCTGGGAAGTGGAGCCCACAGGTACTGGTGAGTGCCCGAAGGCCCCGTGGTAGCACAGGCTCAGCAGTGGGCTCTCAGTCCTGGGGAGGCGGGGGAGAGAGGGGGAGCTGCTTTTTCCACTGCTTGCCTCCCACGCTACCCCAAACAGGCTGCACCCCCTCTCCCTGTCGGCATGCTCCCTTTCTCTCAATTTCTCACTTGTGTAAGCTGGGGTTATATTTATCCCAGCCCTTAAGGATGCTAATAATTCAATTCAGATGCTGTAGTTAAAAGCTACAGCACATAAGCAAGCATTCCTGCTGGGGAGTGTTTTGTGTCAGCAGCCCAGCAGCTTGCTGATGCATCAGCTGGGAATGCAACAGGTACAAGGGCAAAGTCAGTGCCACGAAGAGGAGACACCAAGGAGAAGGCTGCTGCCAAGGCAATCTCCCTGAGCCGCTTGTAAAATTCCCTGTGTTTAAGTGTCTCTGTGGGTGGCTGCTGATGGAATTTCTATATAAGGCAAAAGAAGTTGAATCTATGTTCTCTCTTACAAAACTTTGTGATTCAGTCAAGTGGAATCAGTGTGGCTATTTTTTCATCCTGACTTGTGTCCTTTATGTGTTTCTTACAGCTGAGGACTGAACTGGTCATGTACAAATTAAAAAGTAAGAACTGAAAACATTGCATGTATTTTTGAGGTGTGCTCTGGTCTTAAGGCCAGGACCAAGAAAGCCACGTGAGCCCTTAATCAGCAATCAACAGTGCTTTGGTTATCAAAAATCTCATCAAATCGATACCTGAGCACTAAGACAGGACAGAGGCTTTACCTTCCCTGTGGTGTTCCTGTTGTTCTCTGCAGAGGGCATCTGTTTACCTGTGCTGCCTTAGCAATGCGTGTGCCTTTCCACCGTATCTTGAGCTAAGGCGTATCTTTTGGGGAAATGTCGTGCTTGTCCTTTGTGGCAGCCCAGGCCTAGCTGTGCCCCTCTGCTGTATGGATGTGGCTCTGGACATCCCATAGGTAGGCAGTGACATGTGGCAGCTGCTACCGGGCAGGTAACTAAGCCATGGGGTGCGCTACTCACGCATCTCCTGATGTTGCAGACTGCCTGTCTAAGGCTCTCCTGTTCTGAAGGACAGTGCAGATGGAGCAAAACAGGCTGTGCTCACCTGAGAAAATCAGTTTCTGAAGCGATGTGTTGGTGACAGTACGATAGTGCAGGGAAAAGGCTCTGTGTCTGTGTGTGTGTGTCTAACTTCTCCAAAAATCTGTGGTCACAAATGCAAATGGTGGGAGTATGCACAACAGCCAGCAAGGTGTGACCCTGCTGTTGCTCCTGATTAGTCTCGCTAGCTCAGAAATTGGTGAAAGGATTCAGAGCTGTAATAGTCTGCATGAAACATCAGAGGGCTTTGGCGTGAAATACAACTGTAATTAAGTGTGATGCTGTGGCTTTCACGTTGCTACAGTCAATTCATCGATACGAGGAGGGCAAATGCTGTGACAGGGGCTTGGGATGATTAATGAGCTTGTACAAGCTTCATGTTTTGTTGAAATTACAGACACCTGCTAAGGCTGGAGCTTTATTAACGGACACCGTCTTTTAGGCATATGAAAGTAGAAGATGGGGGGCTGCATGCTGAAAGCCCCTTCCAGGATGAACTGGTGCCCTGCTGGGTTTTGTGGTTCTTGACTGGCACGGGCTTGGCTAAAGCGTGGGTGACCTGAGGGCAGGTGAGAGAACAACACTCCCGCCCGGCATCTGTTCTCAGCATTAAGGGCATATTACAGGAAACATCACTCTGAGCCTTGCTCGTGTTATCTAACCCCAAATAAGTAATGGCCAGCGGAGCAAGTAACAGCAGCAGTTTTTCAGGTTTGGAAGGCTGCTGCTGCACCCTGTGGCCCGAGAGCAGCTCACGGCTTCTCCCCAGTGCAGGCAGCATGGTGCTGCGTTGCTTTGCAAAGCAAGTGTTGCGCTCCAGGTTAGCAGCTGCCGTGCGCGGTTCTAGCTCAGCTTCTGCTGCTCGGGAGCCCAGTGCCCTCCTGGTGCCGGCAGCATGCAGGCACGGCTGTGGGAAGCAGGTAAAACTCCTTCTTGCCAAGACTCAACCCTGGGGCATGGGCAGAATGCCCCCCCTCCCAGCCTCGGGAATCCAGGTGAAGTATCTCAGAGCTGGTGGCTGGTGCCCAGGCTGCTGGCACGGCTGCGAGCAGGCAGCAATGCAGTGCTGCTGCCCAGGGACACCAGCCCACTCCTCCTCGTGGCCTTTGCTGCACCCCCTGCACCCCACAGGGATGTGGTGCTGGTGGTGCTGGGCAACCCCTGCCCCCGAGGCTGGTGGGGTCTCTGCCCTGCAGCCACCTTTGGGGTTCAGCAGAGATCTGTGTATTTGCAGGACTGAAACTGTGCAGCCCGGTGTAAAAAAATGTAACAACTTAATTTTCCAGTGATCCCCCCCGCCCCCCTTTTCGAAAGGGATGCCTTCAGTTTAAAAAGAAGTCCATTTTAAACAAAAGACTAATGAGTATGGTAGCACTTCCTCTTTTGCAAGTTTAAACACCTTCATCTTTCTTCAGAGAACAGCTCTAAATCATTTTATTTGCAGGCCCTAAGTAGGAATTTGTATTCATGGTAAGACATTTATTGAGTTAATTTATTTAAGGCTGAGGCATAATTTCTAATAATGGAAGAGTCCCTAGGCCCAGTGAAATTGTCTCTCTGATACAGCATTAATATTTTAAGGGTTATAATACTCTGTCAATTGATCTGTGTCTTTTAGGGAGTAGGTTAGTTATTGATGGTCGCTCATATGAAGGATTATCTTAGATAAAGCTGGCACTCGGCAGACCTGTGCCAGCATCGCCACACTGGAGGGAGGGGGCTCCAGGGTCTGGGTAAATGGCTATGGACGGAATGAGGAGGAAAAACAAGCACAAATCTGCAGAATGGCTGCTGCCCCCACCGCCCCAGGCTCAGAGAGCAGCGGGGGGAAAGCCCCGATGCCGTGTGTGTGTGTGCGCAGCCCTGTGTCCATCGGCGGCTCCTGAGGGGCTGCGAAACGGGGCTCTGATCCGAGTGGGGTGGTGTCGGCACATCTTCTGCAGGAGGCTAGTTCTTCTTGGCAGGTAGTCTGTTATGATAACGGTTAAGAGACAAGCAACTTGACCTCTGAGAAGCTTAATTTCTCTGTTCCTGAAAACAGGGAACACTGGCGCTACTTCTTGAGTGATTTAAAAAGAAAAGGAAAAGTTCAAATTGGAAAAAAAAAAATCTTGTTTGTTTTACTGCTATATTAACAGGCTCATTGCACTATGAAACATAGTGCTGAGTGGCCTTTAAAAAGAAGGTACCATAAACCAAATGTGGATTAAATACTTGTAGGGAAAGCCTGTGTCAGGGACGGGATGACGGGACCACTGAGGCCCGGGCAGTTTGATGGGGCACGTCAAACCCCCCAGGCCAGGCTGAGGGTACCGAACCATGGCAGTGCAGTGGCCTGGGAAGGGGGACAATATCAGCAAGTGGTGCAAACCGCTGGCAAGAGCTGACAAACCTGAAAGGATACCAGGGTAGCTTCAAAGTCTGTCACCTCCTGCCTGGCATTTTGAGTGGGCTAGCTTTTAAGTTTCCTTATAAACCCCAGAGGTGCCTAATTGGTGGGAAGCATTAAATGCAGGAACTTGAGTCAGATTTGGAGTGTCTGAATGTGGCTCCGTGTCGGGCTCAGCTTTGCTCCTGGCACACATCTCCTTCAGTACGTGGAGCAAGCCAAAGCCAAACACCATGTTGGGGCACCAGGTTTCAAATCAAGTTTTCTGAGCAGCAGCTGCTATGGGCAAGTCAGTCATGCTTCGTCAGTCCGGTGTCTGCTTTTAATTATGGTCCAGAGGTGGCTCTTTTCATACAAGCAGCTGCGGCTGCGAGGTCACACAGCTCACAGGTACGCAGGGATGGGCCTGCCAGTCACTGCAGCTGGGTAATCCTGCCCTGCCAAAGCGTTGCGACAGCTTTAGAAGTGTTACAAAGAAAGCTAAATTGTCCATGCTAAGCTGCGGTGGCCTACTGTGGGTGTGTTCCCTGGCTTTGAGTATAAGGTTTTATTTATTCACATGTAAATGATTCCTCTTAATGCAATAGGTAAAAGCATGTTTCTACTAAGAGCTAAATTCTGCTGTAAGTCAAATGCTGGTACTCTGTTTCTATGTGCCTGGCTTTATTGTGGGTATTGAGTATTTACTGAGGAAAAGTGAATATTGGCATGGAAGGACATGCAGCTGCAGTGCAGCTTTGACTGTGCTGCCTGCAAGAGTAAGATAAATGTGTTGGGAAAAAGTGGGCTGTGGAGGCATTCAAGACATTACATGGCTGGTTTTTCCCCTAAAACTTACTGCGGTGAGGAGTGTTTCACTGCCCTGCAGAACTTCAGACTAATGTATGTGTAAGATGACTGATCACGTCTGAACTGTGCTCCTCGGGGCCCCGTCTGATACTTTTTTCTTACATGCTCATCTGTCAGTTGTGTTGTCAAGCCTTCAATTAATGAGTTACTGGCAGCTCTATTCATCCTTACTCCCTCCCTTCAACCGTGCTTGGTGCTTTCCCGTCCTCAGCAAGGTGCTGCAGAGGTTGGCACACCATGACACCCATCTGCTCAAAGGATGCAGATGCTCAGCGAGAATGAAGACAAAATAAAGTGATTCTTTCCATTGCTGCTTTCCTCCTCTGAGAGGTCAGTGAGTCCCTCCTGCTTTTCCCGCAGGAGGGGTGTGCCAGGGCACGTAGCAATTGCTTGACTAAATCACATTTGTTGCTTAACAGCCCTACAGCTCTGCCCGCCAGGCACGCTTCAGGAGGCGGTGCAGAAAACTGCAATGGAAAGTAGCCAGCACAGTGTTACACAGAAAACTGTTTCCCTTTGCCATGGCCACCAAAGATGACCAGGGAAAGCAACCCATAATTACCCAGTGCACCTGCAGGCTTCTTATTCAACACTTACCTGTTATTGGGAGCTTGGACAAAAAATTGCTACATGTTCACTGTGAACTTTGCGGCCATGCGTCTGCTGCAGCCTTTCAGTGTTATCATCCGTGCCCTTGGTCTGATGTAACATGCAAATAATCAGAAACAAAATGTCTGATGTGTTTTCTCTGTGTATTCCTTTACCATTGTGCCCCTTTAATGCTGTTCAGTCTAAATGACACGCTCTCATTCATTCTTTCCAAATTCTGCTCACACAGGAATCTTTCCATAGCAGCTACCTTTTATTTCCCATTTCCTCCTCTAGCACACCCAAAACCGACCAGAGCACTCGTAAAGATTCTCAGTAAACCACCTTTGCTTATTTAGCATTAATGTAACAAATACCTATAGTCATTATCCTCCTCTTCATATGTACAGTTCGGAAGGTACCCAGGGACACCATTTTGTGTCCTGCGAGGGAGTTACTCTTGTGCATGCTTGTCTTAGCTGATAGGAACAAGAATAATTATGTCTCACATAAAATACCTGCACATACACAACGGAGGAGACTCGGCAAGCAGAACTGCTGAGGTGGGAGGGACCGTATATATAGGGTTACAGCTGCAGGGCTGGCAGGTAGAGAGCAAAGTCATAGAAAGCGACTGCTGGGCTGGAGATCGGGCTGCCTGTTGGAGGAGGGAAGATGCAGTTTTCGCACCCAGCCCTGGCTCCCTGCCTGCGGTGAGGGGCAGGTTTGCCGAGTGAATGACACCTGCAGTCATTGCCCAACATGACTGAGCACAGGCAGCTGTGAGCCCAAGGATCTGCAGCCACAGAGGACTGGCAGTGGCAGGCGAGTTTAGATTAGAGCTAGACTTCAAGTATCTAGTGCAGGAGGAAAAGAGCTGCCTGGAGCATGCCAGATCTCTGTGTACAATTGTAATTATTCACAAATTTTATGGACCTTGTATTTGCTCAAAAGGAGCCAATGAATTGACCAAACAGAAGGCAAACTTGACGTTTGGGAGGAAGAATTTATTTCACGTAAGTAAATCTCAGAAACCTTCATTTTGATATAATTTAAGACTTTCTGTATGAGTTTAGAGAACTCGGGCCCGCGAGCTGCAGGCAGGCCTGCGTGCCATGCAGGGCAGGCAGATCTGAGCATCAGCTGCCGCTTCCCACAAGCAGCTTGAAGGACGAGAGTTTACATCTTGAAAAAAATAAATGCATTACTTGGGCATGGGTTTAACTTTCTTACATAGGGACTGAATCTAATTTTAGGTAAACCCTTTTGGTATCGTGGAATTGCTTCTGATTCATTGGAATCAATAAGACTGGAATCAGGCCTGCAGTGCGTGGGGTGTCATATAAATAACATACCTGGTCCCCCCTCATACTAAAAGTAGTACTATGTATAGAGTCTATGATATATATGCATGTGCCACGTGTGGTACCAACACATGGAATTAGGAGTGGGCTCTGCATTTGCCAGGTACCAGGTGCGGTGTTGTGCCCCAGGCAGCCTGGGACTCGCCCTGGTGCTGCTGGTGGGCACCAGCATCGCTGCCCACTACGTGCCACGGCGGCTGCTCTCTGCGCAGCGTGGGGGTCAGCCTTGCACTGAAGCACAGCAAGGGTCGCCTCCAGCGAGCGGGCACTACAGCCCCAGCGAGTCACCTCAGCCGTGCCTGCTGTTTCCAGAACTGGGGGGTAATTCTTCATGTGATGTAATGACAGTGACGTGGATGGAAAGAATCTGTATTTTACCAAGAGCAGAAGTTCACGGAAGTTCTTGAAGGTTTTCTGCAGGTTTCATGAAGTCACTTGTTTAACTGTCCACGATTCCAGATAACTACTCAAGGCAACTGGAAAAAAAAAAAAAAAAAAAACCAACAGAAAAACCCAACCAGAATAAAGCCGTTCATGCCTACCACTGAGCAGGCAGCTCCCGGTGCTGTCACACACTGCCACAGCCAGCACGTGCCTTGCAGGGGCCCAGGCTCCCCCAGCACCTCTTGAAACACACCTCCTGCTCCTCCAGGCAAAAACTGGGCCAACAATGACCTTCCAGACTTGTCAAAGTCACTAAACAATCTGGCTGAATTTAGATCTTCTCAAACAGGGAAATCAGCAGGACAGAAAAAGTTTCAGTTCCAACCAGAACAGAAATGCTGACATTTTGACAGAATACAAGAGCATGGCTCTTCAGTCAGTACGAGACATTACTTTCAACTCAGAATGACGTGCTTTGTTTTACAGCCTATTTAACACACTTGAAGTCCTTTCTCAGTTTCTTGTTTTAGTCAGGAAATATTATAAGCAAGACAATAGATTTTTGAAGCTAAAAGATCAGAAACGATTAAATTCAGTATTATCAATGCACTGGTACGAGTGCTGCTTCCAGGTCCGCCCATTCCCTTTCCCTCCATCAGCCTCTAACATCCCTTTTTGTCCTGCCCAGCCAAGGAATGAGCACGTGTATCTGTTGACACGTGACGGGATCCCACTACCTCTTTAGTTCTGTAATAAAAGAATCTGTTCTGTTTGCATTGACTTTTAGTGTCAAATAACTAAAGTTTCCAGTTAGCGGCTTGCAAAAAATGTCATGCAACCATGTTTCCCTGTTGTTAACTCCGTTCTCTTCCTTGTGTCGTCTTCAGATTTTTTCCTGGCCTGCCAAAATAGATCTTCACCTTCAAAAATCAAAAAGAGAGCGGGTAATTTATTTTTTTTGTTCCTGGGGAGGAGAACAAGATTTACAGTTTAAAGGAAAACATATTTCATTTTAAAGTTGAGGAAGTGAGAGGCAAATCATTCTAGATCAACTGAAAATGAAAGCCTTTAATTATTTGTTTGGTCAGTAAGTTGAAATTTGAAGAGCTCTCCTAATAAATCATCAGAATGCCTGACTCTTCTGCGGCAGCTGTCAGGCCGTGAACCTTTCCTTGCAAAATCCCCTGCCCACACATCCCCAAAGCGGTTGTCTTTCAAGGTCAGACAGCTGCTCACGGTGCAGGCTGGGCAGGGGCGAAAGGAAACGTTCAGAAAGGGCAGACAGACTGTATCTGGCTTAAGTCACTCAAAACCTTTTCTAGGTAAACATATGTTGACCTTGAAGCAACATTTTGGCAAAGTCGGTGAAGCCTGATCCCAGGTTGTATGATGCTTTTTGCCTCGTTTTGTAATTGTATTTGGCAACTACCGCATTTGCGTTGGTGGCCAGAGAAAGCTCAGCACAGACACTTGCAGCCATGGTCATGGAGCTGGAAGCTCCCAGTGGTGGTGTAGTGATGCTTTCTCCCGGAAAGGTGTTCCACGGGAGGGAATGCAGGGAGCAAAAGGGGACTCTGACTCTGTCCGCCCTCTCTGTAGCAACATTCCCACGTGCTGGTTGTGTTGACAATTGGTGAGCAACACCACTGGAAAGGTGGTGAAAGTGAAACTGCTGCTGGGGTTGTGCTGGTCCTTGTGCAGAGCCAAGCCGCTGCAAAGCCAAACAATCCACACTTTTCCGTGCCTGAGAAGAAAGTAAGTGTCCTCGTGTGATTTCTGTCAAATCTCATCCTGGGAATCCAAGCATTTGTGAAAACACCCCAGTGAAAACGGTTGCCTACAATTTTTAGACACGGTCTTATTTGTGTGTGGCTCAGGCAGGCTGAGGTTTCAGGTGCGAGGGTGTCTCAGGCGCTGCGGGGTCTGCGTGGGGACCAGGCACGTGGGATGCCGGCTGTATCGGGCCACCTGTGCCTCGCCGTGCTCGTGACCCTCCCTGCCCGTGGCACGAGCAGCCTCCAGCGTTTCCTGCAGAGCTTTTGCTTACAGTGCAAGGGAAATGGAACAGACATTCATCGTGAAAATCTTAACTTTGTGTAATAAATAGAGGCAATGCCTAAATGGGCAAATTAAATGTAATCTGCTTTTATTTCAGCACTTGTTTTGTTTTCTCTGTCTTCCTTAGCCAGGTTTTATTCTAAGATGCACGTGTGCCTGTGTTGCGTGTTCTGCAGTTGTAGCAATTTGGCTCTAGTAAAATTTGACCTTGTGAATGATTACTCTTAAGCGTAGCAAACTGGCCATATGGGTTTGGTTTTCTGGATGGCTTTTTAGATTCTCATAAATGCTCCTATTTCCCAGCACTGCAGTGTCATCGGCCAGTAGAAAATCAGAGGCTATGCTAATCTGCTCTGTGCGGCGAGATGCAGGCGGTGCTTTCAGGTGGTGAGTGGGGGGTGACGCAGGAGTGCAGTGGCTCCTGCCAGCTTCCCTCACAGTTGGTGAATGCTCCAGATGAAGGAGCCCACCAGCACAGGTTACAGTGGCAGTGATGCTAAGCAGCCCAGCTACAATTTCAGGCTCCATCAGGTGACAGTGTGCATCTTTTCTACCTCACACCCTGTTCCCTACAAGCAGAATTATTGAAGCTGCTGGTGATTTTCCCTCCTTTCCTGTTTTTGCTCTTACCATTCCCTCAAAGATAGAGGAATAAAGCAGAATTAAGGAAGCAAAGACTGAACTGTAGTAGGAGACACATACTGCTGTTGTTGGTTGGTGTGAAGAAGCATTATTTCATTAAATTCTCTGAAAGCAGACAGAGGGTTCCACAGAGGACTCTAGCTGGATGTATTTTACTATAATGCTTGCATTTTTGTGTAATTTTTCAGCCAACAGGGAGAATACAGAGCTGAGTCAGCTATTACATTCTCAAGGTTTTATTATCTCTGAGTACATAATGAATTATTTTTATGTAGCTTTGGCATTGGAAGCAGTCTCTCCACCAGTTGTACTAGTACTGCCTTCAGGACTACTACTGCTGTTGTGGTATTGCCTGTGCCATGCCTTCACTGACCATAGAAAGATGTCCAGATTAAACAGCATTTAAATGAGGTGAGGGGGGGAGTCTGTTGGAGTAAGCAGAAATCCTTTACTGGACAGAGAAACATAAATACACAGTCTTATAGTAATTTCTTCCCAATATACTGTACTAATGAAGCTGGTAACTTCTGATGAAAGCTTCTCCACTATAAAAACAGAATTGCAGTTGTATTAGCTGATGCGCTAGTAAAGAAGTGGTTTGGTTATATTCAGGTCTGGGCACTGGTGTCACCTTTTTCTTGCCCCCGAGTACTTTGGTATGCCTGTTTCCAGCTTTCTTAGGTACTCACAGATCCCCCTTTCACTGCCTTGCAGTCTTTGATGTATTTATTATTTTCACAGCCACCCTCTGAAGGGGGAAAACAAGATGCTCCTTGTTTTGCAAAGAATTAGCAGAGTCACAGAGAAATTGAGTCTCTGTTGTTCACTCAGGTCTGAGGCAGCAGCAGCTATAAATTTATCCGTGTTGGTTTGTTCCAGCTCTCTTCCCCAGACAGCAGCGGCATGCATTGCAGTGCACGCTTCAGTTCCGTTAACTGAAGATACAACAGGGTCCCAAGAAGGCTTTTTACAGCATAAGAGGTCTCCATCCATTAGTCAGCCGTCAAAATAAATAGAATTTGGCTTGCTTTTTTCACGACAGGGTCTTAGTAACTAGGATCAGATAGAATAAATCTGTTCAGAAACTTATTCTGATGCACCAAAATGCTAGCAACCACAGCGCCTGTGCGAAACATGGTCACGAAGGATGCTCGTGAGGGGTTCCTCAGTTCATGAATTCTATACTTTAACTAAACGCTAGTTTTCAAAATAATCCTTTCTTCCTAGAAGTACTTCTTTAAACTGCCTGGATGAATCCTTCTTCTTCCCATTAGAATTGTGGCCTAACACTGCTGTGAGGAGGTAAATGGTTCTCTCTGTAGCTCTGCATGATCACGTTATAGTGAGGAGAGCAATAATGTCTGGAAACATCTGAACACCGTGTTCAAAGAAAGCACTAGCAGTGCAAAGCCTTGCTAGGAATTCAGATGGTGGACAGATATTAGAGCATATTTTGTTTCAAAAAACGTTCTTCCTCCAGTGCCATGCCCTGCATTTGTGGTGCTTGAATGTTGAGGTGTTTTTGCTGGCTCTGGATAGGCAAAGCTGTCCTTGCCTGGTGCCCTGCTGTCCTGTGGCACAGCACCGGAGCCGTACAGCCAGCTGAGCAGGCAGAGTGTCCTCTGGGCTGTGGTGAACTACCACAGGGAGAATCTGACCCAAGCAGAAAATTCCTGGTATTTGGGTTACCATGTCACAGCCAGGTTTGAAGCTGAGGCTGTACAGCTGCACATGATGAGAAAGGCACTGAATCTGAACTGGGACCTTGCTCTCACGGTGCCGAGGCACGGTGACTGAAGGTTTGCATAGTCATTCCTGATTTGTAATGATATAATAAAGAGGAAGACTCGGATGCATCCAAGAATAATGTTGCCTTGCCAGTATCTGCAGGAAAACTCGGACACACGGGGCACGCTTCAAATATTGAAGTTGAGCAATATTGTGTTTCCAGCTCAGAGTAACGATGGCTGAGTAACAATCTCCCCTCCGCAGCTGTGGCAGTGTCAGACTCCCCACCCCATCCTGCAGCAGCTTGCTGTGGCAGCACACGTTAGGTGTGTGGCAAAGCGCTGTCCCAGTGCTCCAGAAGAGGTGTGCAACTGATGTGGCATCTCAGAGCAGGAGCAAAGCTGCCGAGCGCAGCAGCGCGCAGGTCATTGTGGCGCCAGCGCCAAGGCCAGCGCGAGCCTGTGGGAGTCTCTGCCAGACGCCAAGATCTGGTTCCACTCCCAGAAAAGTCAACGAAACCCATTTCAAGTGGAATGATTTCATCCTGTACTGCATGCTGAGTGACTTGCCAACAGTACTATTGTGGCATGGGCTTATCCCAGGTACGAGCTAATGGAGCGCAGAGCTGCAGCCTTTCTGTGTAGCTGGTTAGTGGACCTGAGCCCTGGACTAGAAGATGCTGAACATGTCACACATGGGCAGGATCTCACTCTGCTTCAGAGTCTGACTGCCCTAGGAACTACCTAAACATTTTTTTTTTCTATTCAGTAGGTCCCTTCCTGTAAAGGAATGAAGCTGGGTTAATTAACATTGATAATATACAGCTGTGTGCTGGCTTCAGGGGTGGGGGGCTGGCTGATGTAGATAAAGTGCAGCTGTGGCTGGTTCTGTTAAGTGGTTGAGAGTCAATGAAGAGGAAGCAGCCGAGGAAGAGAGAGGAGGAAGAAGTAGAGAGAAGGAGAGCGTGCCCGGGATGAGGAGAGCCTAGGAGAAGGCAGCAGAGGGGCTGTATGAAGAGTGTGCTGGTAGGAGATGGTAAAAGACCTTGTTGCAGCTGGCTGGTTTGGAGAGTGCTGCGACACCTTCCTGTGGTGCCATTTGCAACATCAGCTAATTGCCATCCCATGCTGAAAGAAGAAAAGCCCTATCAAAAATGAAGTGGCAGCTAAAATTTGCTGACCTTGTCAAGGACTTCAGGACCTGAGCTGTCACTAGTGTCTTTTATGTGGAAAGCGTTAAGACAGCGCAGTGCTGAAAAATGACACAAGCTAGATAAAAGGGCAGGAGCCACTATGTGTTCAGGAATGTCAAATATCACACGGTGTATGGTTCTGACTATGCAGGATTTCTTTCCCCTGTCCCCTTCCCTTAAAATAGTTTTTTCTTAAGCCATAAAACTTTGCCTTTCTTTTCTGCTTCACAGATGAACAGAGCAATTACAGGAATAATCTCCAGAGATGTTCTCCAGATATTTTTACTTCTTCAGTCTCTGTCTTTTCCTCCCAACACAAAGGTAAGTGGAGTGTGTTTTGTTTTACATCTGAATTATGTTTCATATAAATAATGTAGGTCAAAAGGAAGCTATGCTTCCAGTTATCCAACCCACCCAAAGAAAGCTGGGTGCAGTACAGGACTGGGCATAGAAAAGGGCAACCTGCAGAGTTCAGGACCAGAACAGTTGGCAGGTTTTGCCCCGCACTGGGTTCCCAGCTGTGATGTTACTATCCCTGGATCTAGTCTTAAGTTTCTTGAATATTTATGTTCATACTATGCACAAACCAGTTCTGCTCTAAGGTCCTTTTTGGCCTAAAACCTGCCAAGCTCCAAGGACTATTGACCCAGCTTTAAAGGGAACAGAGAAAAAAAAAAACGTTCACTGGAGCTTTGAGTAACTACATTGCTGTTTCTTACTGCACAGACCTGTGGTCCGGAGGTCCCAGGCAGAGGTGCTGCCTTCCACCTCCTCCAGCCCTTCACAAAGCAATGACAAACTCTTAACGATTCACTCATTTACGTGTTCATCAAAAGAGCACATGACCACACACAGACACTGCACCATAAAACTGACCTTTTACAGTCCAACCCCCCTGTCTCTCTAGCTGTCTGTACGATGGTACAGATCTGTCAGCCTTGTGGTGCCAGCTTTATTGTCTACCCACAAAACATTAATTATGACATTGTAAATTAGGTTTGAAACCTCTGTATGCCCTGCAGATAGGGGTGGTTCAGCCCACAAACCTTTGTTGGTGCCTGTGAAGTGCTCAGCACTCTTCCTTTCCCCTTACGCCGTGCTCGGGGGTTTTGCTCCTGATGATGGATGTAGGGATGCTGCCCGAGACGAACATACGAGGGTGAGGGTCCTTGTGGAGGGGAAGCTGTTGGTCAGTAAGATTTGTCTTAGGTTGTCATAATGGGGGGCGGGGGGGCAGGGGGAGAAATGCATGTCCCTTGTAAGACTGCATGAAAAGGGAGATTACAGGTTATTATTAAGGCTGGCGATACATAGGCCTGGCTTGATTCATCTGGGACGTTTTAAGAATGTCCTTAAGCTACCATGTATGCAAACCTGTAGCTATCAGCTGAGGTAATTTACCATTTTTCCACCTCTTCAAGGTACCAGTCATTCAGCAAAGGTAAGCAATGCAAGCAAGTGCTTGTGATTTCAGGGATCTTCTTATTTTTACAAACTATTTTGTGCAGTTTGCTTGTTTGAGCACAGGTGGGAAGCATAGCTGCAGCCACACACCAGATGTGCCCAGCATGTCCGGCCACACGTACCAGTATGTATTTTTGTCCCCAGGAGGTGCTCCCTGGGTCACGTACCTGACTTGCACAGCGGCGACACAACATCCCTCCCTGGATTTGAGAACCTCACCATGGGATACAACAAATACCTCCGGCCCTACTTTGGTGGTATGTTGCCTCCACGCATTTGACCATTTGATAAACAATCTGTGAGGCTTGGGGTGGGGGGGACACGACACAATTCTGTAAGCTTTCTTTAGGATGCTCCAGTTTAAATGGTGGTGTTTCTTTTAAATTAGCTAGTAGCCAAGGCTGCCCTCCTTTCTGTGCATCCCCTGTGGTATTGCATAGATTGTGCACGCATGTGTGGGACATGAGAACACATCCATCGAGGAGGGAAATTTACAAACTCCAATATCTGTGAAAGACCTGACAGAGTAACTAAATTCTGCTCTAACAGTACATGCTTTTGTTTAGAGTCTGACCCTTGTGATTTTCTGCTTTATTTTTGTTCATGTATATCTACTTAGTAGATTGTGGCTATAGCAGAATAAAGCCATCCTCCTTGCCAGAAATACTGACTTTTGACACATGCTTTCACTTCACGCTGAGACAAAAGTAAACCTTCATTAAACCCTTGTGAAACTCCAGGGAGTAGGGAGCACCTGAAGGACAGTCAGATATTCAGGAACTTAACTGAGGCTCTTGTCCAATTTGGGTGTTAAGTCTCCCACCTTCCAGGTGAGTGATGTAACCGCACAGAGGAAAGGGTTTCTCAGAATGGCATTCAGCACCTGAAAAATATCATTGAAAGTTTAAAAAAACAGCTATGAAACATTTTATTTATATTACTTTTACGTTTCTGCCAGAACCCATTAATGAAACTATGCACAAGAGAAAAATTCCCCATCAGCTTTTTCCAGGACTTGGATGTTTCCCATCGTAGCTCCTGCAGACTGACCTGCTGCGGCAGCTTTCAGCTTCTTCCTTTTTCTGACCATGATGGCAAATTTCTGGGACAATTCAGCATTTACCAGCTTGTTGTGTCTAGACTGTCTGATCCAGTGCAGGAATAGAAAAGCTCCTCTAGATCCTGTCACATCAGTGAACAGATGCTTCTGACTTGTGTAACAGGGACCAACGGCATCGCCCCACCTGGGCACGTCACACAGCGCCACGCGTTACACGGGGACGGGCAGAGCTCAGGATCTGCCCCCCGGGCCTTAACTCGGGGGCGCTGCAAGCGGCTGAATGTCTAAAAATAACGGGGGGCACGACTGAGAGCTGCTTTGCAGAAATAGACAGCTTCTGCCAGTGAAGTGTATTTTGGATTTCGGAACAGTTTCAAACAAACAACAACCCAGAACCACCTCGAAAGAGATTTAGAAATTGTGTCCCGAGGCTGTTCCTAAAGGTGATTTAGACGGCGAAAAGGGGTTTCAGCGAGTCCCCCGACAGAGGGTCTGTCCCCGGGCCGGGGGGCTGCCTGGCGCCCCCACACTCACACGACGGGGAGGCAGGGACGGCGGCACCGGGGGCGGGCAGGGAGCCCGGCCCGACCCCCGGCCCGACCCCCGGCCCGACCCCCGGCCCGACCCCCGGCCCGACCCCCGGCCCGACCCCCGGCCCGACCCCCGGCCCGCCCAGCCCCCGGCGCGGGCGTCTGCGGGGGGGCGCTGCCCTCTTGTGGTGGCTTTTGGCAGCGAGCGATAGGAAACGGGAACTGTCGCGATTCGGGACTCTAGTGCTGGACAGATGCGTGTAAACAGAGCAGTGGCCTCATTGCTAAAAAGAGGCAAAGGCAGCGGCGGGTCGGGGGTCCCCGCGTCCCTCTGCCTCCGGGTGTCGCTCCCGAAGAAACGGGGATGGATGGTACCTGCCCTGCGGGCGGGGCTGCCTGTGCAAGTGTGCATGTGAGGAGCACCTTGCACGGTGTGCATGTGAGGAGCACGATTCCCGTGCATGCCCCTGTGTGGGTGTCACAGACCAGGTGCCCAGGGACAAGCTGCCGGCACTGCTGGTGCGTGATGCTGGTCCTCACTGCCAGCGTGGGAGCGTGTCAGCAATCTGCCACCGCCATCAGCCGCAGAACTCCAGCTCCCAGCAGTGACAGCTGTGGTTTGGCTCACGGTGCTGTTTATGAGTGTAATGCTCTGAACTCTTGTGTAACCCTTCGGGTTTCTGCGGTTTGAGAGACAGCCTGTGACGCTGCCAGCAGTGCCCGCACTGCACAGCATCCCGAGTGGTTCTGTTGTGCCTTCCACTCTTCCCTTCTCTCTGCTTAAGCTTCTCTTTCCCTCCACAGGAGAACCTGTTCAAATTGCAATGAGTATGGACATTGCCAGTATTTCTAGTATATCTGAGAGCAACATGGTAAGTGAAAGTTTTTATTTTAGAAGAGACAAGTAGGATCTGCCTGGGAGACTTGCCATATATTCCTGTGTGTTCAGCCAGAAGCTCACAGTCCAGCTGCTTTGCTTTTCTGTGTCTGTTGACCACATCCAGAGGTGTGATGGGAACAGGGCTCGTTTATGACGATATAGATGTCATAGTAATGTGAGCCTGTAAGTAGAGATGGCTTCAAAGGTCCTATAGATCAAATACTTGGTACCTTCTGGAATTCAGGTCACTTGGAAATGGCAGGGTGAAGAAAATTCAATCCTGTGTGTGGCATTCCCTCTTCCTCACCTTTCCTCTGTGTAGGGGAGGGGTGGCTTCTGTTGGATGTGCTGGTGTCAATTGAAAAGACAGACAGGGTTTCTCCTCAAGGAGAAGAAATGAGGTTTTGAGCTGCAAAAGGACTGGTCATCCCAAGGAAAAAAAAAAGTAAAAAACAACAATAGAGAGAACCTCTTCCCACCACTGATGAGTCTGGTTCCCTCCACTTCTGATAACAGCTGGATTTCAAACAATGATGACTGAAAAATTCTCTTTCAGGTTGACAAAAAGTATGGGCAACTTGGATAAATTCAGCAAATAGTATCAGTCCAAACAGGAACAATTTCAACGCTTAATTTCAGCATTTTCAAGAACACCACTGAATTTTTTTCCCCCCCTCTCTTCCCAACAAATTAAAAAAGTTCACTAAATAAAATATTGTAACTTTGATAAAGCTATTCATTTTGGGGAAGAAGCAGAACCAATAAAATCAATTATTTATGTACCTTTAACTTAATTAAATGGCCTGGTAAAATAGCTCCTCTTCTGGAGTTTTTCTTCTTGATTGTCCATCTAAATTGTTCTGATTGCATGGAAAACATTGCAGAGGCTTACTCTGTGCCTCAACAAAAGCTGGAAAAACAACCAGAATTCTTCACTTTTGTTACTGTTACGATGCACGGTATTGAAAGCCATAACTGCATTATTTGACATGTTTCCTCTTCTGTCACAGGCTGAGATTAAAATTTTGGCAGTTGCAAAAGCTAACGCAGATACCCTATATTTACTTAGACCTTTTTTTTTTTTTAACCATTTTACAAATTATAGATCAAATGAAACAGAACTGCTTCATCTTCCACAGACAGGCCACATATTCGTAGTAAAGCATGGTGCCTTCGCACTGCTAACACAATCACCAGTGTCGGTCTGTTTGTGACTGAGATGTTTTGAAAACGAAAGGCATTACTGGTTGCATTTACTTTGTCTATAACAAAGGGAGTGAAGCAGTACAACAGGACCCTTGTCTGTCCAGAAGGCTCAGCAAAGACTTGCCTTTAGAGCCACATACTGCTTATTCTTTATGAAGGGGCACTGTGAAAATACTCCAGTTGCTGCAGGTAGGTTTTGGCAGGCTACACTCAAGGTACTCCTAGTGTTCTTGGAGTCAAAGCTCCTACTAAAAAAGATGCAACATGTTTGTTGGGTTTTTTTCATTTCTTGGGTGTTTTTTTTTAAGACCTTTGTGAAATAACAGGGTTGGATTTCTTACCTTTTTTTCTCCAAAGTGCTTGTGTCTCTTTCCTGATCACATTTATAGTACGTGTAATTTTCCAGCTCTAGACAATGACTGATTTTTAATGGCAATGACTTGCTGAGTGGCCTCAAGTGTGTAATTCCCATCTGTTTTCTTACCTGCAAAATGGACACAGGAATATCAATTACAGTAATTGCTCATTTAAAAAAAAAAAAAAGTACTATAAGTATAATCTTTAGGCCTCAAACACTACACCTTAGAGTATTAGTATATGAGAAATGTAATACAATAAATAAAACTGTGATGAAAATCTATCAGATCTGCTGCATGCCTTTGAAGCTGAGCTTTGATAGAATTAAACAAATGTGCTGGCTCTTGTCGCACGTGGCACGCCCACAGCTGCACTGTGCAAGTGTTAGGGACATGCACCCTCACGGGTTTTCCTCTTTCCCAGGATTACACAGCTACTATATATTTGCGGCAGCGCTGGACAGACCCCCGGCTGGTCTTCCACGGCAACAAGAGCTTCACCCTAGATGCTCGTCTAGTGGAATTGCTCTGGGTACCAGACACATACATTGTGGAGTCCAAAAGGTCCTTCCTGCACGATGTTACTGTGGGGAACCGCCTCATAAGATTGTTCGCTAATGGCACTATCTTGTACGCCCTAAGGTAAATCAACCTTTGGCTTTGCTGATGATGGTGGTTCAGAATAGATTTCCAGAGTTATGCTGGACTGAGCAGGTACCAGCTGTCACGGGTAATAAGTTGGGGGTCAACAAGTCAACTGTGACCATGATGTTGTGATCCATTCCCCCCTGTTTTGGCCACTGGAAACGCCAGCCAAGGGTCAGGATTCCCCACCACGGTACGTGCTGCGGCCTGAGCACGGTGCTGCTCAGAAAGCTTGCAAGTTTAAGTGTCACCCAGGACCAGCAGAATCTGCTGGAGGCAGGCATCGTAACAGTACGAGATTAACAGACAGTGGTTAAGTACTTGCTTACCCAGTGCCACGTAGGCGTCGTTTCCACTTTTTAGCAAAACTCGTATTGGTACCTGTGCTGCAGAGATGCGCGCGGTAGCTGTGTTAGCCATTCAGCTGACAGTAACTGTGTCCCAGTTGCCTTAACTGCGAAGTAAAGTGGCAAAGTAAAACTCTCCACATCAGAACACGCCACAGTACATGTGTGGTTACTGTGCCTCAGGTGACAAGTGGTGACTTCTTAAGATCTGTAAACTGTAGCGCTGGAAAATGTGTGAATCTACACTAAATCTCCCACCACAGCAAAGCAAAATTCCTCCTTTGGATACATTTTCATCAGTGCGGCTGCAGAGAGCAGCCTGTCTTCTTAGGAGGTTTGCACCGATTGTATCAGTCCATTCATTTCACAGGTCAAAATTACCTAAATGACCGAGCAGAGCCTTTGAGGTCTGCTTTGCTGTGAGAAAGAGATATTTTATTACGCACCTTTATTGCTATTTTTTGAGTTCTTTCTCTTCCTACAGAATCACTACTACTGTTGCTTGTAATATGGACCTGTCAAAATATCCCATGGACACACAAACATGCAGACTGCAGCTAGAAAGCTGTAAGTATAAAACTCCAGAAAAATCTGACTTGACTTTAAATTTGTTATTCATATGTAATGACACATCTGACTATTTGGATTATCACAGTGGCTTTCTGGAGTAGACTCTTATTCCTGCAGATATTAAGGTCCAAAAGGAAACTGCTTTGCTTCGTCATTTTTCAAATGTTTGTGTCATAATCCACAGTTCAGAGGATTCCGGTTACTGCGTGATTTATATATAAAGAGTGGTAATAAATAATATTTTTATTAATGTGTAGCTAGTGCAATTTTGCACAGAAAGGGTGAAATAAATAATGGCTGGATTTCCAAATTCAGTCCCTTTTGCACACACAGCTTCTTCAAAACTAACTTATGGTGTAAGTGCATGGCATTGAGCACAGCCAGGAACAACTTTTCACGTGTTTGTGTATCTACCACCTCCTGCACCTCCCAAACCTCCAGTGTAACGAGCCAGTGTGAAGGGTGGCTCTTACTACAATGAGCTGAACGTGACTCAAACTCACAAACTGAAAGTAAGGCAAAGGAAACTCTGTGCTGTCCGCGTCCCCCTGAGGGCTGTCTGTTACAGTGATGCAGATAATAGGACCCTTGTCAACAGAAGAAGTCTCAGCCTTGGAAGTCTGAAGAAAAAGAATAATCAGTGGCTTCTGATCTCATTTAAATTAAAAGCTTACCCATGGCAAAGCTGGCTGGGAAAGACTCCAGGAAAACTGAGGATGCTACATGCCTTTATCCAGGAGCTCAGCGAGGGCTGCTGTTCTGTACCTGTGAAGCTCCACAACGAGCAAGCGACCATCTCCTGCTTCATGTCACGGAAAGAAACATGTAAAACCTCCACAATGAAAAGACCAGATTTTAACTTCTGGGGTTGCAGCACGAAGCACCTAGGGAAGCATGTATTATTTTCACATTAAAATCATATTAGTTCACCATGGTTAACTTTATTACAAAGAATAGCTCCTGAAATAATAATGATTGGCCTCTTCTGCTAAAGCATAGCTTGTTGGGGCCCGTTTTAAAAGTGATTGGGTCCTACATCATGCTCAGTTGCTGTATAATTCCAATGAAATTACATGCACATTGCCCACTAGAGATTTCATTAGGATAAGTGCCCAGAAATAATGCTATTTAAATATATGCCAGATGAATTAACAACAATCTATCATTTATTATAAAATTTTCCTGAGTAACCGCAATTTATAAAACTGCTTAGAAACTTTGAAAGTCACATGCTTAGGATTCTATGCAGGGATTCATACCCTGGACACCTAATTTAGGAGTTCATCACACTCAAGCTCTGGTAATTTGTGTCTAATAAGAAAACACAATTAGATAAAAATAGAACTGCAACTGCATCTTATTCCTTCTACCAGGATGAACAGGTTATTATCAGAATCAAAGCGTCCCTACTCATTTTCTCAAAGAAGGGCACTTAAAAAAATCAAATTAGTGAGATTGATGGGCTTGTTTCCTAAATTAAGTGAAATTTCTGAAGTGAATGGCAAGCTGGTGACTCAGTACAAGCTTTATCCCTCAGACTGTGAGGTATCCCTCCGTCCAACCTGAGGGTGAGTTATACCATCGTTTACAGTCCTGGAGGCAATTACTCAGCCAGCATAACGCTAAACTGCTTGAATTGTTGATCTTACTCGTCCCACCACTTTGAGGCAGGAAGCTGGTGTTACCGAAATGTCAGATGCATTTAGTTGTCCTCAGGAACTTAAAGACTTTGGGGATGGAAGGAATGATTTGCAGAAAAAGCTGCTTTTATGAGCAAGTTGTCTGGACAACACATACCCTGTCATATGTATTACAAACCTAGAGCCTGGTTTGTAACTGCATAGCAGTCGCAGCTTCAAGCTCTTGACTAACTGAAAACCCTTTTCTGGTATTTTTAAGCACTTGAATAGATGATTCAGTGAAATGTGCTTCTGCTACCTGGCAAGGGGCTCGATGGGATCTGTATTCTCTTGTTTTAACCAGTGTTTCTCCTGACTGAAGAGACCACGTTCGAGGGTTGATTGCTGCAGTAGTTATAGCCTGCTGCAAGTAATCAAACTGTGGATGACAGGAATACATTATCTTTTAAAATGCCAAAATATTTTCAGATAGAAATACCTCTTTAAAATGCGAAAATATTTTCAGATAGAAATACCTCGTGTAAATGATTGAAGTAAGTTCTTGGCAGCCTTGCATGTGATGCATCACTAACAGTGGCACACGTTCCTCTTGAAGTCTGAACCAGCCGACTGAAAGTACAGCAAGGGAGGAACAGCACCCATCCACCCGTAGTCTGACACAGCCAGGAGGGTCTTGGTCCAGCCCAGGATGCCAGGATCATGTTTCTGTTCCCACTCAGGAGACCAAGCAAGGCAGTAGCTGGGCGTTTACTGGCTAATCCACATTAACGTGGGTCTTTATGTTCTCCTTAGGGGGATATGATGAAAATGATGTCATCTTCACATGGTTGAGAGGAAACGACTCTGTCCATGGCATAGAAAAGTTGCGGCTCTCTCAGTACACGGTGGAACATTACTATACCCTGGTCTCCAAGTCACAGCAGGAAACAGGTAAATCAGTGGAAAAGAGAGACAAGAAAAGCTCTCACGTATTTCCCCTCCTGCCTCCCTTCCCTTCCATGGGCCAGTATCTTTTGACTCAACCCTGAACCAGCAAAGACTCTAACAAATCTTAATCTCATAAAGAGAGAGACGGAAAGATGGTGAAATCCAATTAATTGCAATCAGGATATTCTGCAAAATGGAAATCCACGGGCTATTCACTATATTTTTTTTTTTTTTTAATTCTCCACTTCTTTCCTTCTCCACACGTACCTGAAGAAACTCTCTCCCTTCCTCCCAGGTACATAGACTATAAATACTGCAGAGAGCTGTGTGTACAGTAACTGGGAGCAAAATTAAGTTTTGAAATACAATTTTGTTTGTAAATTACAATTCTATCATGATGGAGTAAGATCCCTTTGTACATCAGAATTCAATGTCTTTTTTCATTGTCAGTGTAAATACTCCTCTCTCCAAGCACAGGCACTATGAAAGGGAGAAAAACTTCCTTAGAATGACCAGGCTGTTAAAATAACAATGTTTTGTTGTTTTCTGTAGCATACACAGCCTACAAACAACATGGGTTTTGTTTCTACATATCAAAGGGAACTATTGTTTAAAGAGCAGAAACATCTCCTGAAAATACTAGCAATCCAGCCCCAGATCCCTTATGCCAGTATTACGACAAATTGATTTTAAAAAATTGAATTTTTTGAACGCAGAAAGACAGACTTAGCAAAGATCACAAGTTACTGATGAATACAGGGGGTCTAATTCCCTGTGATGATAAGGCATTGGGATGCTTTGGGATGTGAGCCAGGGCCTGCCGAAATTGAGAGAAAAATCTTTTGTTTATCTTTCAGCCATCAGATAAGACTGAACTTGGCAATGCCCCCTCAAAGCAGTTATTGGGAAAAATGTGCTGTGCTGAGTCTGAGACAACAGATGAAAGCATTAGCCCTTCTCTACTCTGAATTAAGACACTAGTATAAAATGTTTCCACTGTGGATTAAGTTCAGGAGCCCCTTTGCAAGGCACGCGTTATTTTACCTGTCTCTTGTCCAGCAACACTATGTATCTGTGTCCTCTCATCTAGGACGTATTAGATATGTAGGACCTCTGAGGCAAGAAGCCAGCTTGTGTGAACAACACATCTCCCACGATTTCAGTGCAGCTCTGCTCAGAGGGGCTGGGGCTGTCCTGGCTTCAGTTCTGGTGTCTTTGGGAATCTCATGCTGACTGTGTTCCTGCCTTTTGTGAACAGGCAGTTACCCACGACTGATACTGCAGTTTGAGCTCAGAAGAAACGTCCTTTACTTCATTTTGGAGACCTATGTGCCCTCCACTCTGCTTGTCATGTTGTCCTGGGTTTCTTTTTGGATCACGTTGGATTCAGTGCCTGCAAGAACCTGCATTGGTGAGTTATTGCCTGAGGAAGGAGAAGATTTAAGCAGGTAGGGGAGCCTCTGAGGGCTGGAGAGGCAGTAGATCTCTTGAGCTCTCTGCTCAGTGGTAAAAGCTCTGCTCACGTGGTGCTTTTCCTTGCGGCAGAGCTGGGTTGTTGGTACAAGGAGTGGAGGCGATGCTGTGGCTGGCACACTTGCCCTCCTGCAGAGCTGTGTATGGCCAAGGCTCCCAGCAGATTTACGATAGAGAGTAGCCAACAGAAGACACATTCTTGATGTGCTTTGGAGGGAGCAGGGGAGCGGTGGACTTCTTTAATGAAAGCAAGAAAAATAAGAGCCAAGCGTGGAGGCTTTTATTGGAGGCTCCAACTGGAGCCAAAGTGTCCAATGCAGTGACGCCTGTGTGAAGCCAGTAGCTAGTGCTACAAAAGTATTTCAGCTGATGGGTGATTTGGATTTGGTAAGAAGGGAGGTGCTCTATCAGGCTAGCAAGAGAGAGACAACACGTGAAGAAGGGTAGGCCAAGCCTTTTCTAAAGTGTCCACAAGGGAAGGTCTTTCCTTTTCTGCTTCCCAAGGAGTAACAACGGTGCTTTCTATGACAACTCTGATGATCGGCTCACGAAGTTCACTTTCAAAAACCAACTGTTTCATTAAGGCCATTGATGTTTACCTCGGCATCTGCTTCAGCTTCATCTTTGGTGCCCTTGTGGAATATGCAGTGGCTCACTACAGCTCATCACAAAAGTGTGCAGCTAAAGCACCGCCAAAGGTAATGCCTGACCTACCTTAATAAGCCAAGTTATCTTGGATTGACAATTAGTCCTCTGTTAATTAAGGAAGACAAATGGTCTTCCTGTTATGGACACAGTAACATTTTTTTCTCGTAATTATCACTAAATCTAAATTTTTTTTTGCAACAAACACATGAGTAGCTCCAGACTGCTGTGATCTGACACAGACTTCTGCACACCAGCCAGAAGAGCAGTGGCCTTAGCCAACAGTTAGGTGAGATTCACGGGACCACATTAGGAAGGCACGTTGGCCCACCACTAACATCGGGCCCGGAGCCCTGAGCTGAGCTCGTGTGAGAGCATGAGGCGCCTCTGTTCTTTCAAAATGCAGCCAAAGAAGGGCCAGAATAACACCTCTCTTTGCTCTCCTATGAAATAACTGTGATTAGGACACTGATCTGGAAGGTAATCTCCTCTGCCAGAGGAAAGCTGAACCCTTCTTCCTCCCTTCCTAGAAGACAGTACCAAATATCAGTCCCACAATGGTCTGTGGGGGTTGTGAGAGTGAGTGAATTGGTCAAAACGCTCTGCTTTAGTGCAAAAAATTAAATAGGTATGATTATAGTCCAGTGGTCACTGAGGGTCCAAATCCTAACTAGAGGGAAAAGAGGTTACCCACCTCAATGCTGAGTTCCCCAGGCATTGGGTTACTGTGTAGAAGTGAAGAGGTGGATGTCTTGTAGGAGATGGGTATTGAGTTGCTTAGTAACACTGAGTGAGAATTGCTCAAAGATTTCAAAACACCTCTAGAAATCCAGTGGTGGAAACACAGGCATCTCCGGGACTTCATGCACTCCTAAAACCAGGCAGCAGCTGAAAGGCATGTTTGAGTACTGGGGTGAACATGTATGGAACCATGTTCTTTTACCTTTATCCTTATGGTCTCCCTATTGATTAAACACTTTTCCTCTGCAGAAGACAAACCCTAATATTAACTGTACACTCTTATTTCCTAGGGGCCTACAAATGAACTCACTAAAGAAATGGAAGAAGTCAACTTCACTAACATCCTCAACAGCTCCATCACCAGCTACAAACAGAAAATCAGCTTTACAAGCGTTGAGATTTCCAGCGATAATGTCAACTGCAGTGACTTGACCATGAAAACTCATGAGAAAATCAAATGTGTCTTGAGAAACAAAATGCACAGGATTATTGGTTATTTCACAATTCAGAACCCCAGCAACGTAGACCACTACTCCAAATTGCTTTTTCCTTTGTTTTTCATGCTGGTCAATGTGTTTTATTGGGCTTATTACCTATATTTTTAGTAGAAATAAGCCACTTCATTCTCCTACTTCAGCAGGAGAGAAATGGTGCCGATGGGCATTGAGGTACCTAACCTCAGTGAATCCAGTGTGGACGAATGGTCTGTTGTGTTTCCTGAGGCACAGAGCAGAAGAGTGTGTGAGGTACACAAGATGCGAAGCCTTGGTGCTTCAGCATTAGCAACGTTGACTCTGGACAACTGCTTGTTCAGCTGAGTGGCTGTGCTGAGCTCTTCTGCTCGAACCTGCTTTTCATGCCAGCCTCCAGCCCCTCCAGGCCAGGGCTGGCTGTGTAGGACTGCGTGTGGCAGGCCAACGAGTGCTACACGTGGTAGAATTATTTTGTTAGTCTGAAGCAGGCTGGAACCTTCTCATTTAGATCTCCAAGAGGATGTAGGATTATAGCTGTTCTTCTTTGCCAGAGATAACAGGAACAGAGGGACTGGGGTTGCTGTCTCAATAGCTCCTCTGTTCAAGTGAGAGAACCCGAAGGCAGCAGCGTGCCATGCGCACAAGAATGGCTCCCGTGCCCGGTGCTTCCGTGTCCCAGGGGTGGTGCGGTGCCAGGCTGGTGACAGCAGCGCTGGTGGCATCGGCGCAGTGGTATGCCTCCTGTCAGACTCATTGAGGTAATCCTCACTTGCTGAAGTTATCCATCCCTGAGACAGACGGCAGGCTTTTTGTTTGTAGAGCTGCATTTTTTCAGAGACTTGGGAACAAAATACAGGCAGCAGAATTGTTTTGTAACCCATCTCTTACACTCTTCTCATTGTACTGCAGTTGAACAGATTCTACCACCTTCCACATCTTCCTCAAAAATTATTTTTCATCCCGGAGAGTGCCTCCTTCAGCTTGCACTGCTACAAGCAGCTCTCCTTTCTTGCCAGCCATATGCAAGAGTGGCCAGTTTGCCTCCCCTCTTCTATGTGGCTGTGCAGCTGTGGCAAGTCAGCAGTGCTGCTGGATGAAAACCCCGTGCGTGGGCTGGGGTACAATGATCTAAATCAGCCTGTCACTCTGTATTTTAGGCTAAAACAGTGTTATGTTTCTGCAGAAATTCAGATTCTCAGTGGGCTCTGGAAACTGCCAGTCAGCTTTGTTTATCCCCCAATCAGCAGGACCAAGAGCATTGTTTTAAAAATAAATGCAGCATGCACACACATTTGAGAACCAAATGCCATTTGGTACTATGTAGCTTAAGGCTACTGGAAGTCTTTATTTCCTGATTTTAAAATGAATGTTTTATGGCAGATTCTCCCCTCACCCCCCTGCCTATTTAGCCTATGTAACTTTCATAACTTTGAGGGCATAATCCTGCAGTTATGTCGGCAAAACTGTACCTGCCTGCAGTGGCTGCTGCTCAGAGTATTGCCTGAATGAGGCCTCTCATCGTGTACCTTGTATTACAGTCTCACACATGCAGTGTTTGCTTAGTGTAAGAGTCTCTTACTGGGGGTTCCTATAGAAGGTGGGCAAAACACACCAAACTACAGATTTTTTTTACTTTAATAACTTTTTATTGAACCACTTCACCACGCTATATTGTGAAGGTTCTAAACCACCTATTCATAAATCACAGCTTTTACAAAAAGCAGCACAAGAAGACAAAGGGGAACAGACTGACAATGGCAAGTGAATAAACACAAACTCCAATAATGAAATGTTGGCTTGTATATACTGGCATTTAAAGTCCATTCCATAAAATGTAATAAAGTGAATGTTTGTGATATGAACACAAACCCCCAGAGAGATTCTCTATTAAAAAAAAAAAAAAAAAATCGTTACCTTCTTTCTGTATCAATTTCTTTCTTTAAAACCCAACTTAAATGCCCTAATGTGTTCAACACCGGCCGCCGCCAAATATTAACGTTAACAAAAGGAATTGCTCTGTACATTAAACTGCCACACTCAAGGCTTGCACTCATTAGATGCAGCTTTTGTTACAACTTTGCTGCTTTGCAGTTGCTCAGGACTTGTTCCAAGTTATACTTGTTTTTTATTGACCCGGCCTAGCGAACAGTATGATGTCTTAAAAAAAGTATCAGCTCTGTTCTCATTTATTGCTGATGTTGGTAACTTCAATACAGAAAGGAGGGACAGAAGGTAGAAGGGGAAGGAAGCATTTTTTTCAGGTACCTTTATGAGAATATCCTTAAAGAGCTTTTGGCTTGACTGGGAGAAACATCTTACTTCGGAAACTCGTAAAAGCTAGAAAGTATGGACTCCTGCTTTATTTGCTCCTACATCTAATTTTCTCTCTCATTGGTGGGCTTCACCACTTTAATGCACCTTATATGACTGTCCCCCTACATAAACCTGCTGTAACACAGGATATTAACTCTGGTCTCAGTGGTGTGCACACAGAGTGGTCCTGAGGCTGTTTCAGTGGTCAAACTGATGCTCAGCAAGGACCAGCTATGGAAAGTGAGACAAGGTAAGTAAGCCACCCAGCCTCTGTCCTAGTGGAGGTACATCAGGCATGTTAGAGGGACTAAAATTAATTTTTGCTAATTACACCCAACAGTGAAGCAAGTCAACTTAGCCACACTGATGTCCTGGAGCAGCCTGGTGTTATTACTTGCTGGTGGTGTCATCCCACACATGATGTGCAGAGGGCAGTGAGAGATGAGCATTGTGAGCCCAGATACACTCTTCAGAATGGTCAGGATGATGCACTTGCACGGTCCCAAGTCTTTCCTGTCTCTTTCAGATGTTGTCTAACACAAGCTAGAAGCACCACTGAATTCACGATGAGACTTTCATATCCTGATAGGCATGGAGCGCAGAGCAGCTTCCATGTTACTGGTGTGCAGAGGTAATCCCTGATATCTTGACAAACACCAGCTGAAAAATCAGCCTTTCCCACAAAGGACTAGTACGTAACATGTAAGCTGCAGACAACAAAGCCACCAGGTAAGCACTGCACACAGCTCTGTTTTGCCTATGGGTTCAGCCTTGAGTAGGCTGTACTGGGAAGAGGAAGGGGTCTGAGCAGCAGCCTACCCTCTGAAAGCCTCTAGGGTGGTGGTTCCTGAGCTGTTTCACCTCCCACAGACCACATCTGCCCTGTAGTTCTGAGAGGACTTGGCACCATGAATGCAGATAACCCACAGGACAGAGTTACACCTAACGTTTACTATTCCACCGCGGTGCCAGTTTGTGCTCTTGGCAGAATGTGAATGTATGGAGGAGAAGACAACTGACTTGCTTTTTGGGATAATTCTGCTTTTCAGTTATGTTCTGATCTGCTGTGACCTTGCCTTAAGTATACTTCCTAAAGCTGCAGTTTCTGGAACCTTTGTCTCTTTTTAAGAACATTTGCACCTACTTTAAGACTTTGTGGACAAATGCTTGTGCATGTGTGTTAGCATAGGAAAGCACAAGGGATAGTGAGCAGCAGTCAGGCAACACAGGCAACTTGAGGAACTTTCAAGAGATGCAAATGTTTGTAACTGGTGCAACACAGAGGAATATAAAACCTCATGACTATGGAGAGTCACTCTAGCTAGCACAGGGACCAAAGGCAGTCAAGCCACAGCAGCATAAAGCATTTTGAGGATTAATTTATACAGTTTAAAATATGAAGGAGCTGCACTATAGAGGAAAGCTAAATTAGGCTAATGCATCATGCATATTTGTCTAAAGAGTGTAGCAGCAAGTGACTGAGAAATACCACCTATTAGTACATCCCAGCATCCCCCTGCTTCCTTCCATGCCCCTCGCCTATGTTCTTCCCCTAAATTTTCTTGTGCCCACTTCATCCCAGCATAGGCAGGAGCTGGTCCTGCTGCCGCAGCCACTGGTCTGAGCTTGGGGAGTGTTATTTTTAATTTTCAGGAGGATGAAGGGTTCAGCTCGGGAATCCTATTGTTTCAGAGCATGCGGTTTACATTATGACTTCCAAAAGGTATTTGTATATGCAAACACTACCATCTGCTGTAAGGAATACTTTGCATTTTTAAAAGGTTAATTCCATTTCAAACCTACTGATGGAGTTGGTAGCAGAAACCACTCTCCTTTGCTTACTGTACTTAAGTGTCAAAACGCACAGCCAGCAAGCCACGTCTTTATAAGGAAAGACTGTTTAGTACTGGTAATTAGCACAGGTTTTCTCCAGATTCTCACTGAAATAACTTCTCTGTTCATTAATGAAGCTGTTTTAAATTGCAACCTGTTGTTACACTTGGGATCAGACAATGGGCTGCTTCTTAATCTGAGGCGAGCATTAAGTCTTTAATGAATAATGTGATGCATTTTCTTTCTCTTTCCCCTTTTGAGATCTGTGTCTCAGACTGCAGTTTTCCTCAAAGTTCCTGTGGTTTGAAACACTTCTTAACTGTGTCTTACTCTATTGGCAATTCACCAGGAGAATTTAATATTGAACTGCAAGCTGCTGTGGTTGGGCACAAAGATCTGTTATGTCTTATTTTCTCCACCAGCTTAGTGCAGGTACTTACAACTGCAAACAAGAAATCCATAGTTTGGGAGCTAACATTTGGGTGATCATCCCTGCCAGTAAGCTAAATGAACAGAAGAGTTATGAATTCTGAACTCAGAAAAGGAAGCAAATTTCGTTCTAGATGCGGAACACAGACTTTTGTATAATATCAGTGTACTCTACAGAGAGATCGCAGATCCTAAGCAGGGGCATGTATAGTAGCACAGTTTTGAAACGGAAGATTTTCAGATTCAGGGTGTACCAGCAAGATGCTGGCTCCTGCCTTTACAGGGACAGCGCTTTAACTGGGTTGACTGGGCAGCTGCACCTGTTTAGCACTGAACTGTCTGGAGGCATGTTGTCCTGAGAATTTGGCCCTCTGGAAGCCAGTGAATCCAGAAGTCATCTGGTTTGGGTTTTTCCAGTATATTGTAGGGGTTTTCTTTTCAGTCACACTCCAGAGTACCTCCAACCTCTACCAGAAGAGGGATTTTGATGCAAATGGCCTGTTATTTGTTTCAATGTTTTTTCTCAGTTCCACTAAATAAAAAAAAAGGGAGTGTTTTATCAATGTGGTACTCTATTACGTTTTTATTGGACTGAGACCCCCAGAAAACAAATCCTCAGACTTCAGAGAACATAGAATTAAAGCTCCACAGGTAGGCTCAGACTATGCAGATGGCTCTTATCATTGCTGCAGGACCAAGTCCTCCCACCAGTCCAGAATTTCAAATTTATCCAGTTTAAGACATACGTCCACCTGCAGCACCTTGTTTTAAATATAGAGATTATTTCACTCCCCTCAAAGGTGACCATAAGTTTTGACTTTACACTATCAGTTCAGATTTTCCCAGAGATGTCCTGCCCTTTTCTTTCCCTGCAGCCCACAGCCTCTGGCTCTAAAACACAAACCTGAATGGGTCTACCTTTGCCATGTGCTGTGGTACAGGAGAGCAGCAAGACAGCAGGATCCTTTTCACTCATAATAAAAGCATTCCATTCCAGCATCGATGAATACCATTTAAGTGGTATTTTCTACAAGCTGAGGTAGTCAGTTAATAGAAAGCCTCTTTAGGGCAGATTTAGGTTTGTGTCAGTTGTTGTGAAATGCAACGACAACTGTAAGACCAGATCAGCTCTTCAAGGCAGCTTGTGCTTTCAGACATCTACTTTAGCACAAGTAGGTCAGCATTTACTGCAAAAACATTACAGCTTCCAGCGCATGCAAGATGTTTGTGTTTGGCCGTGCTGCAGTGGGAATAGACTGAGACCGAGTGTTTCATCAGCCTGGACAGAAGAGCAATCTGAAGTACGTGCCCTTGGACAGGGACAAAGACACTCGCCCTGCCAACTCAAGCAGGAAGCCAGCTAAGCTAAAAGCGCTCAGCAAAATCCTGAGCCCATTTAACTTAATGAGAGCCTGGCTACTGGTTTAAATGGACTCAGGCCTTTACTTCTTAACTCATGCTTATGCATATTTTTCATTCATATTCCCTTACTTAATGCTGTTTCCAGCTTCCATGCCTTTTATTAGGAACAAACGTGCAAAGCTAAGAGCCATCACAGATGAACCACACATGTTACTGTGACCCTTGGAAACAGCAGGATAGTAAAGGGGCCAGGATGGGCGCTGTGCTTCCAGAAATTGGCAAATCCAACCCAGAGCCCTGCCCCATCCTGACCCCAAGGGTGTAAGCATTAATGAAAGGTAGGAGTAGCAAATATCCCTAGACAAGCCTCATCTTCCCAGAGGGACATCATCTTCAGCGTTCATCATAGAGAGCCACCACTGATTGTTTGTTTGTTTTTAGCCTCCAAGTATTCAGATGAGTGACCTTGTTAGGATATTACTCCTTCTGACCAGAGGCATGAACCCAAAAGCCTAGGGGTGCCAATCCATAGGACTCTTTGCTGCAGTCCTGTTTGTCTGTAGGCAATACAGAGAGCCCTGAGAACAGCAGGAAATGTTAACAGCCAGAGGCAATACCTGTCCTCTTGGCCCTTCTTTCAGGATCTAGTGCTGCCCCTCCAAGCTTGCTTCAGGCATTGCTTTCTGTCCTTATTCACTCTGAAGCTTCCTCCTGTGCTCTCTCACTTCCACCTCCTACTGCTGCATAACTCAAGGTGCCCAAAGCACCCCAGCCTACAGCCAGCAGAGCCTCCCCTCCCCACACAGTCTGCATGTCCCCTCCACCAGGCAGCACCGTGCATCTCCTTTCAAGCTCTCTGGTCACAGATGAAAAATGTTTGTCAGAAGCGTTGAGTTCTGGAACTATTCCCACTGAAAAGCACAGTGGTGGGAAGCAGATTCCTGCTCTCTTCTCCAGCTTTTTTGCTAGGTCATTTTGATCTGACACCATTGTCCAGGCTATAGACTTTTTGCAAGACTTTTTGGAAGCTCTATTACCAGAGCTCACAGCCTGAACCTATGTCTGTTGTGGACTTACTTCTCTTCGTAACAACAGTCAGAGCTAATTGTGTCTTTGAAGGAGACATGAGAAGAAGGGGTTGGAGTCAGATTTATGGTTTAGCCTAAGGAAAGGAGGCTTCAGCCCAGCTAGCAGCTCAGGAGATCCCACTCTGCCTTTCCACACTGTTGCGGGACCACGGGGCCCTAACATGGGCCTACATGGGCCTCACTGACTGCAGCCCTTAGCTCTGTATGCTCCAGAGGGGTAAGTGAATCACTTGAGAATATTCCTTTTATACCACTGCTCTGGCTCAAAACAGGAAAGACTCACACTTTAAAGAACATTCTTGGAAGTTTCAGTGGGGTACTAGCACCTCTTCCGTGCCCTTCTCCTGCAGACAGCAATGCTGGCCTGGGGCAGGGTCTGGCACCGGGGGGTGACTCCTGCTTCTCTCAAGCGATGAGAGTATATTTTGCAAGATCCATGCGCAGCAGAAACGAGCTGACAGAATTTTGCTTATATCAGAAACTGGTTTCTAGTTGCTTTGTAGAGAGGATTGTTAGTCTATCTGTACATTTGCTGTAATGGAAAATTACTTTCTTGAGTATTGCTGTACAAGAAAAAGCAGGTGAAGCTGAAAGAAAATCCCCCAAGATTCCTCTCTGCGCCTGATTTCCTGGCTGGTTTTAGGGAGCAGGTAGTTTTTGCTAATGAGACTTTCATTGTGAAGTTTCAATTGCTTTGGAAAATATTAACTTCGCCGGGTAGATCAAACAGGCCCTGCAGTTATAGTTAGAATATCCTAAAGATTTAGTTCCCAGTAATAACAGGGCTAAACCACACCACTGCCAGAGGCAAAAACTATATTATTAGAAATGAAACTTCTCATAAATATCCAGCTATGAAGTCCTTTTATATCAGCTGCTCTTATATAACTGGACAAAGCAAACTGTCCTATCCATCAACATTACGGTTACCAGAAAAATTACTCTGTATTCATTGTCTGCAAATTTCGGAGATCTCCTCTCTCTATTAGGCTTTCCCAGGAAACACTGTGGTTTGGTCTTTTTAAGAACTTTGCTGCTACATATACCAGATAGCACCATCAGTGTCATTTTTGGGCTTAAACTTACTTGTCTGCCTCCTGTTACCATCCCTATGCGGGGAAATGGAGGGACAGACAGATACACCTGGCCCTCAGCAGCCACTGGCCAAAGCTAACATTACTTTCCAGTCTTTGTTAGGTGGAAGCACCCAAAATATTGGCGGACCCAGAACCATGCTGGTTTTGATAATTATTTCCTTCCAGCCTCTCTGCAAGCGCTCAGAGCATGTTTTGTTGCAGGTCTGCAATAAGGACCCGGCCAGTCTTCAACCATACTGCTGAAAGTCGCACACAGGAGGGGCTGAGAATAGCCAGGGGCACACACACAGACATTGCTAGCACTCATACCATCCATCCCTTGGTGATGTGGGTGAGGGGGTGCCTCCCACAACCCTGGCCAGGCTGGGGATCCCAGGTCCTCACCTGTATCATCCACACCCCTTCCTGCTCGCTGCCTCCAGGTCCCCCAGCCCATTTCTCTCTTGCTGTACGTGCTACCATCTACAAGCAAGACATGCTTTCTTGTGCTCTTCATTTGTTTGTCTGGTTTTGTGTGGTGAGGTTTGATATGTTTCCCCAAACTCCAGTGTCTTTGAAGCCCCTGCTCTCCCTTGTACCTCTACTGTGCCACTATTGATGTAGACAGCAACTGCCTTGGACACACAAATTGTTTCACACTGCATTAAACTGCAGCATCTGCTGCAGTAAAACATGACACCCTGAAAATACTGTGGTCTGTGCAAGACATGGACATGTATTTCCATTACGTCTCTCTAAAATTAAGGCAGAAGGTGGACAAACCATGCCCCCTCGCCTCAAGAGGAAGGAGAATGATGCTGGCTATTGCTTCTATATTGCATTGTGATTAAAGCGTGTAATAGAGAAAGGTTAAGATGTACAACTAAAATTTGCCAGGCTGGAAATGCGGGCAGGATGCATGGGGGAAATACCCTTGTGAAGTTTTCTGTGCAAGTCTCCTCACCGTAACTCTCACCCCTCAGAAATATGGCTTCAGAGAAATGCTAGATTACTACTGCTGACTCCCTAAATGTTTCCAGTATCCCTCCTTGTTATGGGACAGGAGGCTTGGGTAAAACTACAAAGCTTTCAGAAATTTGGTCTACTTAAAGGATAGCAAGAGACACGAAGCAGGCTCAAAAGCACCCTGAAATATCTGGCCCCTTGGAAGGAAATACTAGCTGTTTTAAAAAGAAATTCCAGACTTATTTGTGTGAAAAGGAATCAGTAAGCCTATATTAAATCAAACATACACATTTCGTACTAGAACAGTACTAGCAGGTCCTTCTTTATGCAAGTTAAAATTTGTGTGCCTACAGCCACCAACAATGATGCTGCTGCCACGTGGAATGGGAGAATAGCCAGCCACTGCTGAAGACAGGTCCAAGCTGCGTCATGAAAAAAAAAAGCCTTACATGAAAGCAGTCAACTTACAAGCAGGAGATAGCCACTGATTTTTTTATTTGTTTGGTTTTGGTAAATTACATGTAAAACCTTAAAAAAAAAAAAAAAAAAAAAAGGCAAGAATAATGATCCTCCATTTTAACTTTACAAAGAAAATAATTAAAATATATGTTATTAAAATATGCAAAATTTATAATTTAATTATACAATTAAAGAGCCTTATAGTCTAATAGCCCCACTGTATTTTGCATATTAGTGAACAGTTGCTTTCTTAAAGCTCACAACAGAATCATTTACTTGATGCTGGAGAATAAGTTAATTACGGATCTCCAGCCTTTGATTAATGGATTTAATAATCATGTTACAGCAGAATTAACTTATACTTCACGTGCTTGCAGCACTAATGATGAGATTCATGAAAGCAGCATGTCAGCAAACAGACTGGCACCAAAAAATGCAATGTTTTAAGATCCCAGGACCCACAAATGGCATCCAACCATTTTTGCCTCACCTATCATTAATTTCTACCATTTGCCACTTATTTCTACAAAACCAAACACTGTTTTCAGGTGAGCTGAGTGCCTCAACTGAAGCTCAATTCTGGATGCCGTGGCAGGGGGGGAAATTATCCTAGGAGATTGGTACAGCATCAGGTAATGCATATACCCAATAGGCACAGCCACCTGTAGTGTGCTATTGCCCAGTATAATAGATCAAACATTAGTTTTCTTTAATGCTGTTTTTGTGCACGTAATACAAGTATAAAGTTTCTTGGATGGAAACATGTTGAGTCAGCCAAGATTTACTCTGTCTAAAGGAACCTCAAGTATAGGTACTTAATACAACTCAAGAGACAGAGCACTATAGTTTCCAAACTTGACTTCAACTGTTCAAGGACAGGAAGGTGGAAGGGCGATTTCAAAGTTTTTCATATTTTGCTATTATTCCACATAGGGCTCCTGTCTGCATAAGAACCAGACCTGCAAGCCTAGCAGGAGCCAGATTCAGAAACCTTTACTTAAGTAAAACTCACATTGACACATATAAAACCGAACAAAGAGCTGAACCGCATTTTGTATGAAAGGCAGTGGTACCTCATGGAATCGCTAGCAATGGGATTTCAAATTGCATCAGCAATGTATCTTATCTATACTATGCAAAGCAGATAACGCAGTACAAGTCAGCAGCTTAGCATAAACACTGGACCCCAAGAAGAAGGCAGGAAATTAATAGGAATACAATTTCCTTAACAATCACTTACAGGAATTATTTTGCAAGACATTACCGTGTCCATGGTGGAAGTGTAGTCTGAGGGTACAGGAAGCACTGGGCCATTTTGCCATGTCCCCTCACTGCCCAGCATCCAACTCAGGCACTGTCCCTTTCCACAAGATGGGTGACAGAACTCCTTGCACGATCACACCATATGGAAATACCCAGAAAAAGCCAGGGAAATTGCTGCACGGCCAGCACTATCCTGCCTGCTGAGGACCAAGAGTACACTAATGCTGTTCAACCTGCCTGTTAAAGAAATATTCACCAAAACGTATTTCACAGCTGATGGTAGAAAGCTCCCCCTCATACACTGCAGCTGCTTACCTCCTCCCCTCTTGGAGGGGTTGTGGAGGGCATCATCTGCACTGCTTGTCAGCTCTCCAGGCAGCATTTGGGGGATGGTGGTCTGAAAAGCAGGCAGGGCACTTTGGTGCCTGTCTTGCAGCTCCACCTGTGACATTAATCCACTGCTGCTTGCGTTTTCTTCTGGGAGATATTTAGGGTTAAGATACTTCAAGTTTGTGATGAAAAGCAACACTTTTTTTCTCTGCCAAACCCACAAAAGCAAGCTTCAGGGATTAGAAAATACTGAAATAATGCATATTTTATTACTGAACCAGATGGGACTATGCCTTTAGATGTGATGCTTCAAACTCAGCTGCACGTCCCACCCTCTCTCCTTGCTCCCCATTTATCACCCTTGCTCTGACCCTGCCACACATCCATCCAGTATGGAGAGTTACACCAATGTTCTTCGCAGTTTGTCACAGATGGCTTACTAATGAAAGACATTTTAGACAGCTATCAGACCATTTCTCCATGTCATACTGCAGTGCTTTAACCTCTCCCTGCCCCACTTTGTTCCAGGGGAGCTCAGAAATCAGTGGCCAAAAAACCTTCAGCTGTAGATCACCTGCCAAGTGGCAGCTGTTCAAACGAGACCACAGGCACACCCGGTTCTTAATTTAGAGGCTGAGCCTACCAAGAAGTCATATTACATTAGTCAGACAGATGCCAAAAATGCTTTCTAGGATATTTGTGATGGGTTTCCTCAGTGCCAGGATGCAGGAGGTATTTCCTTTCATGCTTCTGTTTCACAGCCCTCAAACCACTCACTTCCTGGAAGCTGACAGGTAAAGCTCAGCCTTAGCACAGGGGCAGTGCTGCCCTGCAGCCCTTCCCTGCTTTGGCTGCACATTGCATGTATGTTTTCCCCACTATAAACTTTTTTTTTTTTACGTTGTATGAGCCTTAGCAAATATTTGTCCTATAGACATTCATCCCCTACAGCTGTAGGCACAAGTAATAACATAGACAGTGATGAGTAGACCCTAGAATGCAAATCTAAATGTCCAATTAGAATTTGATGGGGAAGTGTGAAATAAAACACATTCAACAGAATACAAAAGAAGGTGGGACAAAAATCAATTCCCCATTAAAATCAGTGGTTACTTTTCTTCTGACTCTTAATGTTAAAAGTACCATTTGCACACATAATTTACTCCTCTGCAGTCTGATTCTGTGTTCCAAGCTCAAACATGCTTTGTTTTTAGCCCAGGCATCCTACAGAAATAAGCAGCGCTCGGTAGGTCTCTCCAGGCTGGCTTTAAGAAGTGCTCCACCGATGCGGGCCAAGGGGAAATGCATTATATGCAGTTTGGGGGAAGGAAGTGATTTTGAAGCAGCATGCTACTTCACCGAAAGCAAAAGGTCATCTTAATTGGTGAAGAAGGTAAGAAGCTGAACTGGGGAAAAACCATGGAGATGTTTGGGATGGAAAGAAAACAAAGATTTGCCTTTGTGGATGTGCCCAGAGGATGTAAGGCTGGCACAAGAAAATTCCTCCTTCACTGAGTGTATGTAAGCAGCTAAGCACCACAAATCTAAAAAGAGCAGAAAAAAGCCGCTTATGTAGGATTTCAGGACAAGCAAACACAAGCATGATTTTGCTTTTATTTCATCTTGTTAACAGTGCCTTAAGACTTACATATATATCTTGGAAATGTGGGGCACGTGGAGTTATTTTAAGTAAACAGACAAAGATGTTTCATTTGTAGGAAGTGGTGACCTTCACTTGTGGTATTGAGCCATTCTCACAGGGTCTGTAAGTCCACTGTGCTTCACTTTTACCTCCAACAGACAGTAAGGTGCCTCTCTGCCAAGCTGCATGTGGTTTGAACAGCGGTAACAGTAGCCTATGGTCTATAGACACTTCTCATCAACACTGCAAGGGAAGGGAGTGTTCTGGTATAAGGTAGCGTGATAGGGAGCATGCCTAAATCCTGAGATGTGCAAAGACAAGTGCAGCACCTGGCAAGAAATGACCCTGCAAACCCAGCTCCCTGAAGTGGAAGAAACTTATGGACAGAAGAAGTGGGAAAAGAGATCAGTTACCTCTTTCATCCTCCACAACTCACAGTGTAAGTACATCCAAAGAAATGAAGGCAGAACAGTACTACGAAAAGGCAAGCGATGCATCTAATACTTCAGCAAAACCTCCGTCTGGGGTGTCTGAAGATGCTGGGGTGGCTTGCTCATGTTTGTCTATGTAAACCTTTTGCACTTTTGTTCTTAGAGCCAAATGTAGACCACGTTATTTTGGGTTGCAAACCACAGACACCCATAAGCACTGAAAAGAAGCTAAATGTAGAGAGAACAATGGGGTTTTTAATGGGTCTAGGTACCTCCCATCTTAAATCCAAGAGTTAAAGTCAATTCCAGCTGTCTTGGACCATCCCTTGCTTGTAAAGAGCCTGTAAGTGACTTGTTTATTCAGAACATCCCAGCTGTGATCATTAATGGATGAAATTTGGTGTTAAACCTTGCTCTAGTCTCTAGAGCACTGGCTCAGTTCTAGGGTACTGGTATCTTGGGTACTGCTTTATACCCATGTTTCTCTTTTTCTGACCGTCTTTTTCAACTGATGGGGGTGGGAGGTCATAGCAGTTAATTTCTTCATTTTACACTATTTTACCCTGTTGCCCTTTCTACGATAGCTGCGATATAATGTTTCAGTAGAGCAATGCTTTGCAAATTTGGCTCAAGGAGACAGTGAGCAAACAGCTTTTCAGAGAGCTTCAACTCAGCTGTCAGAAGGGGCAGTTTGGTTTCTGTGCAAGCAATACTCACATTCCAAACTGCATTAGAGAAAAGCCGGTGGGTTTGTATGCATTTTTATTATCAGTTCCAGATTAAGAATCTGATGCTAATTTCTTCTTAAAGCCTGTGTTTGCAGTAGAATTTATATTCTGAAACAAGAAAAGGATTGTGATGTTTTTCTCACACTAGCTCACTCTTCTTTTTTTTTTTTTCTTTTCTTTTTTTTTTTTCCCCCTGGCTTTACTCCAAGGACCTTTTCTGCTTGTTTGTTACATTCTCAAGATGAAGCACTCGATGGTTACAGCAGTGCTGGTAGTACTGCTGCAGGTTTCTCAGAGTTTCCCTGCCTTGTACCACCGAGGTTGGTGGAGGCTGTTAAGGGAAGGAGATAGTTGTGGAAAATGCAATTTGGCACTTTGCTCTGAGCCTAAGGACTGTCCAGCCGGGACTGTACTGGATCGTTGTGGCTGCTGTCCTGAATGTGGAAATGTGGAAGGTCAGATCTGCGACTTGGACCAGGGCAATCATTTTTACGGGCAATGTGGGGACAACCTCGAGTGCAGGTTGGATGCTGATGAAGCAAGGTTTGGGGAAGTTCCTGAGCCCCAGTGTGTGTGCAAGTCTCAAGAGAGCATCTGTGGACCTGAAGGGAAAACCTACGAGAACATCTGTCAATTCAACAAGGCTTATGCTACGAAAAGAAATATCAGCATGAAACATAAAGGGCCATGTGAATCAGGTAACATGTAGAGGCACTTCCAAACTGAAAAAAAAATCTAATTCTTATTTTCAGATGTGTTACTAGATGCTCTTGTCTAACTTTGTTAAAATAATACTGCATTTTTGTTATAATTATCATTATTTTGTTATAATACTACTTTGTGTTAAACGTGGTTCAGCAGCTGGTACTTAATCTTGTATGTTACAAACTTCCTATAGACTAGTGGATTAAATCACTTGGTGACTATATGCCATAGATCTACAGACTAGTTCTGCTGTGAACAAGCAGAGTATGAGATATTTTCTACAAAAATTGTATGTGTAGTTGGGAATAGGTAAACAGATAGGATAGTCTGGGAGGACTGGGGAAATAATTACAATTATATGAGGACTGACCTGATATTGAAGTGGTGATAGCAAGGCAGATCTCATTTATATATAGGTAAACATACATATATGCAAGCACGTATGTATCCCACCTGTGTGTATATATGGTAAGCAGTGAAGCAGAGGCAACAGAAGGAGATAGGGCTTAATTAACAGATTTGTTCTTTTCCCCCAAAAAAAAGGCTAAAACAATCTAATTTTGGAATCTTCATAAAATCTAGCTAACCCATGAAACAGAAAACCCAAATATCAGAACAAAATCAAACTGAAACAATTTCCCTAAAGACACTTAGAGTTCATGAACAGTTGTCTACAATGATTATTAGTGGAAAGATTCTTAGCTGAGTTGTATAGGAGAATCCTGCCTCCTGCGCGTGTGCTGTCCTCATTCTTCACATTATTACAAGTCTTTACTCCTGGGCACCTTTCACCTAAGTCACATGAATATAAAATGAAAATGAAAAAGTGAACAGGCTTTGTTTTTTGAATGAGAAACTGCTTGTGGTTTGTTGTGTGTTTTTTTTTTTAAGTTAATGAAATATTTTCTCAAATGAATTAAGTAGAAGAGGTCTCTGGGTCACAAATGGGTCCATGGTTCTAGGAATCTGAAATTGCATCTCTGGCAAAGGTCCATATATGAGACTAACTTGGGTACATTTTACCCACTCCTTGCTAGCAATCTGTTCCCTCCAAGTTAGACTGTATGCTGTGCTTTTATATTGAATGAACACTAGATATTGAATACCTAAAAGGTAAAGTGATGAACAGCTAATACCAGACCTCTTTCTTCTTTCTCTAGTTAGAAGAGAAGATGCATTAAAGAATCCCTTATTTGCCATCAGGGTATTAAGCTGGGAAAAAAGGCTTGTCAGTAAAAAGACATTCAGAAAACTCTGCCCACAGTACGATTGAAAGCCTATTAGCCCTCGGGTAGGTCTTCTTCTTTGGGATTAAAATAGCACTAGTTCTTGTGGCATAACCCCTTCAGGAAGATTTCAGTTGGAAGTGCCACTCCAGTAGCAAGTGACGGTAACTTTGCAGCAGAGGCAGCTGTTCATGCATACAGGCTTAAAGCAATGGTCCGTTCTAATTAATTAAACAGAACCGGCCATATACAAAAAACTTCAGTTTGGAAGTACTATCACTTTTACTTGCTGGTGTTGTCATCCAGCAGGCCTTGCAGTCACCTGAGGCACATAACATCACTCATCACGCAGGAGGAATGAGCTTTGCTGCTCTGCAGGCAAGCGTCACCCCCAACATTTTCCCACTGTTTTCCTGGGTCCCCAGAAGGGCTGGACCCTCTCTTCAGGAACTCAGATAGATTTCCTACCATCACTCAGCCCACTGAATCCCACGGAAGCCTGGGGGAAGGTTCATAGCCGTATCAGTGCTGCGCAGAGTTTAGTTAAGCAAAACGGGGGCCGGTTCCCTCAGAGCACCCACCTGGCATCCACACCCAGCTGCAGCGAAACACTGGAGCCTGAGGTGGGTGCTGGGCTCACGGAGGAGCAGCACCACGAGTGCCCCTCTTCTCAAGCTTTCTGAGCAGCAGCTGACCATGCCGGCTGCGTAGGTTGTGGTTTAGACTCTGGAAGGAGCCTGGGCCCTTCAGCAAGCAGCAGGGCACAGAGGTGCTACCAGGGGGGCCCATGCCTCGTTCCCCACGGGAGTTTACCATCAGCCCCCCCCCCCCCCCGCCACAGCAGCTCTCTGAAGCAGCACAGCGGGCATGTGAAAGGGCACCGTGATTTAGAGTGGTTTTTCATGGCTGCAGCTGATGACAAAAGGCAACAGGGAGTCTGGCACTGAGAGCAGCACCTCGCTGCGGCACTCGCTTTCCGCTGACTTCAATTTGCATGAGAAACAGTGAACACTGTGGGGTTTTGGTACCAAGCTATAAATACAACCTTCACTCAACTCAAAGTACTTTGTTTTGTTATTTCTCCTTCAAAGCATCTGCTGTTTCCTATTGATGCCAAATGGATTAATTGTATACAGCAACCGATGAATAAATAAATAACAATAAACTTCTTTCATCAGAAGAGTATAGCCTTTTATCTTTCATCCATCACCAGAAAAAGGAGAAGAAAAAGGCCTAGCTCCCTAAAGAAACATTGAAAAAGCCTTTATTTTCCTGAAACCTAGTTTTGATCAGTTTATCTAATAATTTACCAAGGTTACTAAGTACATTGATTATATACAGATTCTCTACGCTTAATCCATCCCCATTCACATTCAGACCTTTCTTGCTGATGATTTAATAAAGTAATGGAACAATATAGCAGTGATTCTCTTTATAAGTTAGCTGTCACATAATTTATTTTAAATGTAAATTTTGGAGTAAAAAACAAATAACCCATGAAATTTTCTGACATTTTCATCAAATGAGATATAGATTAGCAAAAATGAATATGAGTTAAGGGGAAAAAAAGAATCATGTTATCTAATTCATTAATCTGGAGTGATATTGGGTGAATGTTGATTGTGAAACTGAAGCAGTATTTTGACTTTTCCTGATTTCTGGTTTGTCTTCTGTAACGCACGAGGGTAATTCATGACTGGGACTGTAAAAGGAAGGGAGCAACTACTGCCCATTCACGTCTGGACACTGAGACATGAGAATGCTTGCTATAGCTATAGCTATGAAGAAAAATTTATCTACTCCAGGAATCAAAATGGCAGGTTATTGTAACAATAAAGATCCATTTCTAAAGACACAGTTATAAAAAAAAAAAAAAAAAGTATACACAGATATGCATGGGACAATTTGGCTGAACACAAAATCTGAAACACTCAAAAATGCAGTTTGTAAATTTCTGTTAAAATGATACCTCATTACTTCAATTTTCTTCTGTAAAATACAGCAAAATGGTGTTGTGAGACGTGCTGTTTTATTTCTCCAAGTTTGATCAGATAATGCAAGTATTTATTGTGTGTTCAGGTTCAGAAAAGGCAGTTTGGTTAGATCAGAACTGTGGTTCTTCCTACATGCTATGACTTTGATCTTGGATGATGCCAGTCCTGGTCAGCCCTGGTCCAGCAAAGCCTTAACTACCTCTATGAAAGTACTCAACTGGGTGTGACTCGGACCATGGCTAGACATTTCCAAGCTATCATCTGTATTCTCCTTCCAGCTAATGGAGGAAGGGGTACTTCCAGTGCGGAATTCATCTTGGTGTATGGTAGACTGCTGGAAAATTTCTCGTACGTGAACAGCTATAATGCAGATCTGTAATTCAGACCCTTACATCCTCGAGGCTAAGGATGTGTTTACATGGTGTGGTGAAGCCAGAGCCCTCAGCCTCACACAGCTGGGCCATGGCTGTGGACAGTCTCACAAGCAGGACTCCGTTCTTGACAGTATTTCAGCGTTGTCAGTGTGTCCATGGGCCTGTGTTAGCACCAGAACAAAAATACTACTAACCAGTCAACATCTGAGTGTTTCAAGAGTTTTTCATGCTGTCTGTACAAGAATAATTTAAAGAACTCATGTGAGTCAACATAGATATTAGCTTCTTTTTCACAGTTTAAGCTTAACTACAGTGGATGTATCATTAAAAGGAGTGTGGCTGCACTGAGTTTTGGTAGTTCAAAGTATGCTTTAATATCAGACCCTACATGATAAGTTCATAGGCAAAAAAAGTTCTTATCCAAGATATTAAGTTAATGTTGATTTGAATACAAGACTTTTGAAATAATAAACAGATTCTGAATGTACAGGTCTCATGAAAAACAAAGCATTTAAGGGTTTAATTATCCTAGTTTGAAAATCTTACTTTTAAAGAGTAACAGGATTGTTCAATGAGGCATTCATAAATGGGGAAACTGATACTTTGCTGGATAATTTGTTTGCAATTAATTTTAATCAGTATGCATTTGATATTTTCTGAACAGATACCAATCCTGAAAAACTGACCAATGTATTAGAAACTTTGCCTGAAAACCTGGAACAAGTCGTTAGAGTTTCAAATGCTGAAGCATAAATGCTGTACCTACATATATATTACAATATTGCAAGTAAAAATATATTCATTGTACTATAAGTTTCTATTTCCAAGCATCTGGAATCTGTACAAAAATAGAACCATTAATTAAATACAAGTACAATGGCCCAGAAAATGCATTCGTTTTTAAACACTGGCCTGAAAATAGAATGAAAACAGGCTTTAGAAGGAAAAACGTTTCTGGCTGAGAAAAAACAGATCAGGGAAAAAAGCAGAGATCTCCAAAATAGGAAGGCTGTGATAGCAGTTAGTATGTTATTTTGCTCTCCACTGGTAAATTTCATCATGTCCTGTTAACATTTAATATGTTCATGCATGCTTATAGAGGGATATGTGTTTAAATCACGTGTGAATGCATCAGCTAGCAGTTTATTTTTAAAATGTCTTCACATCCCTGGACTGGCTCCCTCTCGTGGTTAACGTCAGCTTTTTCTTTGGGAAAAAGTGGGAGAGTATAATTCAGGGGCAATAAATCAACAGTGGAGGGGGATGAGGGGAAGAGAACAATAGGAAACAAGTGGAAATCTAACAATTATAATAAACGTTACATAAAACCTTATAAAAATAATTGGACTTCAATCACTTTTATTACTTGTCTCATAACAAGAACATCAGATGAAATTGATAGCTATTGAGGATAAATGTGAAACTTATTAATGCTGTTATTCTGTAACTTGCTGCAATGGATAACAGAGAGGGATAAGATTCTAATAAGTTCCAAGGCAATGATGTCCTCAGAAAAAATTTTGACAAGCTAGCAGTGCAAGTATTTAGCTTTTAAGCTAACCAAAATGTAATATAAATTAAGAAGAACTACCATGTATAATCAAGTTACTCTCTGATTGTTTGCTGCAGAATTTCTTGTTCTTCCCTCTGAAGGTCTAGTCAAGTACTGGCTACCCAGCTGGGCCTTGAGTCTAATCCATGATGACAGTTCATGGGACACAAACTTTTAATTTCAGTTTAAGCTTCACAATCACGTACAAGGGAAAAAGACAGACAGGTCCTTTGAAATAAGCGTTTTAAAAAGCCTGCTCACCCTTTAATGGGACACAAGGTGTTCTGAGCTTTAAAAGCTGCTTGGAATCATGTGGCTCTTCATAATGTGTTAGCTGGCAAAAGGCAAACTGGTTCTATCACATGAAGTAGAAATTAATGTTATATGCTTTTGTGTTTGTGTTGTCTTTCTCTCACTGTCTTCTAAAGCACTGTTCTGTCTGTTCTTTGCAGCTCCTGTTATTTCTATGCCACCTCAAGATGTCCAGAATTACACAGGCAATGATGTCATTTTTGGCTGTGAGGTGTCAGCCTACCCTATGCCACACCTTGAATGGAAAAAAAAGGGGAATAAAATGTTTCTGCCAGGAGATGATGCCCACCTCTCAGTACAGGTAAAACTTGCACTTTCCATGTCAGACAGTTTGGGATGAGGAGTGGAGGGATTAATCAGGGAATTCTTCCCACAGAATACAATACTGTGCAATAAATAGATTCCCAATAGGGACCCTCTGACTGTGTAAAGAATTATGATTTCAGTCAGTGCAAGGATCATTGCTTTGGCAGTCCAAGCAGACGAAATAACAGCCAGGGTACTGCCATCTGGCCTGCTGCAGGGAAAGAAAAGATGGAAGATTCTCCTTATGTAGGCATGATTCTGGAAAAAAAATGAATGAACATATAAACGGAACCATTTAGGCTGCTACCTAAAAGAAGGTGCATTCTGGGAAGGATGACTGTTGGCAACAATTTTTCTACTCTTGATGCAGAAGCAGAATTCTGGCAGGTATCTAAATTTCTCCTTTGCAAGATGCTGTTTCTGGAGACCTGCCATTTGGGTTCAGTCCCTGAGGCATCCAAAAGAAAAGCAAAGAAACTTGCTCATTTTATGGAGGACACTGTGTTTTAATCTGAGGGGAAAGAGCAGAATGGTATTAGTAGAGGCTTCAAGCAAACCTAGAAATAGCCTTGAAGTTTGAGCTAAAATGAAATAAATTAAAATGCTAATTCCTTTAAACGGAAATAACATTCTGGGGAGACAAGCTAACAATACCAGATGTACAGGCAGACCACAGTAAGGCTGAAGCCAGCATCTGCGCGCCTCCCCCGATGGACAAAGAATACAAACAGAGACTACAAAGAGAAATGCGTGGCAAATCTCACTTTCTGGACATACAGCCCAGAAATGGTATGATCCAATGGACACGGGTCACAATCTGAACAAAAAGGTAGACAGAAAAAGCACAGAAGCAGCTAATTAAACAGTACAGTGCTACTGAAGAGTCCAAATTATTTAGAAATGTTTCCAGAGGCAGCATGAACACAGGTGGGATTAGTGGACTTAGATCTGCCCAGAAACAATGGTGCAAAGCACCACATCCAAATGCTGGTCACCTCAGAGGCTAAACTGAGCTCTGTTAACCTATCTCCATTAATAGATTCAGCATGAGAGATTCTCTGTGAACATCTGTTAATGGTTTTCTGTTTGGAAAAGAAAGCTCACCCTTTAAGAGGCTTTAGCCCAAGTCAGTTGAAACTGATTGTCATGAAGTGTGAAAGCTCATGGTATGTCACGCCAATCCATTAACATCTGGATGCCGAGTGTCACCTTGGTCGGGCCCCTTGGCCCTGAACAACTCAACCAGACCCACCTGCTGCTTCTGTCCTGAAGAAACTGATGAGCTTGAGAACAGGTGGCAATGCTTTGAAGCAGCAGCAAGTGGTATGGGATGACAGACAGGAGAAGCATTGGGAATCAGTAGCATGAGAAGGAATAGAAATGAGAGCACTGTGAAGGGCAATGAAGTTTAAAGAGCAGAGGTGGGAAAGCATGAACTCACAGGCACAGAGCAACAAGAAGTTAAAACATAGCACAGCAGAAACAAACAGAATCAAAGCATGATGGCAGTAAACCAAAAGCAAAGGTTGGAATGATGTTTAATCCATCCACAAATATTTTAAGAAATACCATGGTGTCTCCTACCTACTTAATTTCTATAATTTCTTTCTCTTCTCAAAGGCAAGAGGTGGGCCTCAGAAGTATGGTGTGACAGGCTGGCTGCAGATTCAAGGCCTCAAAAAATCAGATGAAGGCGTTTACATCTGCCACACCAAAAATAAGCATGGTGCAACATATGCCTCTGCGAGATTGAAAGTCATTGATGGTATTACCTTTTTATTTGCATGTTAAGAATATAAATATGCATACAAGCAGGCTGCAAAGGACAGATTTGTCAGAATACAAATGAAGACTATGAGAAATTACCTAAAGATGTCAATATTTAAACTTTTCTGTGTGCTTTTCTTTTACTTTATCCCCTAACAGGTTAATATGGTAATATTTTGCTGAAAATTATACTAGCTTCCACAAAACAGAAAGCTGTGGATCATAGCCATACAGCTGAGACACATGTTATTCCACTGTCCTTATCCTACAGAAGTCCTTTGATGTTAGTAGGAACTCTGCACGCAGAACAACAGCTGTTGTAGCTAAGCAAGTCTTTGAACTACAGCAGTTCTGCATTGCTGTTTATTTTTCAAAAAATTAGGAAGGAAACAGTTGTTACTCCTTAATGAGTGTTTGGAAAGATGTAAGAAATAGCTTTACTATTGTTTTGCATTGGGCCCAGTCCTGCAGAATAACATCCTTCTTCCTCCAGGAAAAACCAGGTTTCCTGGCAAATGCAGGGTAAAGATGCTTTGTCTTCTATTTGCCTCCCGGTTTGAGGAGTTTGTCACCGGTTTGTCAATGACCTTGTTTCTGCAGGTGACTTTCAAAGCTTTATTGGCTCTGGTCATATTTTCAGGTACATAGGATCTGCAGAGGACTGAACTCATAGCTCACTAGTACTGGGGATTAAATGTATTTTCAACATCTTAAAATGTGAATGATATAAAAATTTGCTCATATTTCATGAGCTTCAGTGATACAAGGTCTAGTCATCAGATAAAAACCCTCTCCTTTTCATTGATAACAAGATTCAGAAACACTGAGCTTGCCGTACAGATACGAAACCATACTTTGCTCTTTGTTCCTATCTACAACTAATTTAATCTGGATTCAATTACATCTTGCAGGATCATCTCCTACATTTGCATTTTCTGCTGGCAGTAGAAGTGCAAGCTACAGCATTGAATATGGGGACTATTATGACCATTCTGATGATGAAGATGAGGAAGAATATGAATCCGGGGACTATGAAAATTGAAACAACTTTGAATAATACTTTTTATATATCTGTTGACCATAACCTTTCACACTCTGTTCTATTTACTAGTAGTCTCTGTGCCATAAATGGCTCCTCTGATAACGCACATATTCACTTGTGTATCCACCCTCCTGAAATTCAGCTATAGCTTAAGTGTATCATGCTACTCACCAGAAAAAAGAACAGTTGTAAATCCATACATTTAGACTGTTAAATAAAACTCTTAAATGTGCACCTGTCCACTAAGTACACCGAAGGGATCCAATTTTATATTAATTTTTTGAATGTAAATTATGTTATAATTTCTTTCATTCTAATTTGTCTAGCAAAAATGTCCATAGTTAAACAATATTTTTACTTGTATCAATTTCCTCTTTTCTATAATGTACTAAGAAGTATCAAGAGATTGTTCACATGGCAACAAACCTAAGTATGAAGGTTGCAAAACAGTCTTTAATCTCCTTAGCTGATGTTTTCTCATAAGTTTCAGCAAGATTTTCCTTCTCATTTGAAATTTGTCATGGTTAGTCTCATCAAGGGTGAATTATCTGTCTTTTGGGCAGTTATTTTGTTTACTTTTTTTTTTAGATACATTGAAGCAATCACAGTCAAAACAAGTAAGTGCCGTTTCACTAGCAATACTCAAAAATACCCAGAAAAGATTTCTTGTGTATTCAAACAGCTGTGCATACCTTTTGACTTCCTTTTGTAACAGCTCTTGCGCTACTAACAGCGTCAGCTTCTTCCCACCAGCCTAGGCAACGGTTTAAGATTTGGGGTTATTACTTTTACTCTGCACAGCATCACATTTGGTGAGAATTACTGCAGTTTAGAGAAGGCAGTTGTTCTGCGGCTCAGTGCATGCCCCTCAAACACACAGAGATCCACACACAGAACCAGTATTTGTCTTTTGTCTTGGACTGACCAAGACTTGCTCTTGTATCTGACCCATGTATACTATGTCCAACTAAAAGTGCGTTCAGCATTGCCACACTTCTGGAAATGACAGGCAGAAATGCAGGCATCATTTTCTTCCTGAAAACCACCAGAACACATGCACGTTTTTCAAATTGTCTCAACCACTTATCAATCAACATGAACCAGACAGCAAATGACATGCAATTCAAAACCACAAGACTTCAAAGTGTAAAGTGATCACCCTGAAAAATTTCTCCAATTTCTTTTATTAACTAATTACATGAGGGCTGGCTCTGAATTAATGAGTGACTGAAAATACAAAACTATGAAAACCACTTTTGGGAGGCAGTTACACCTGTTGGTTCCCATTGGCTGAGGGCAGATGAATAGCAGTAAATTACTGAACAACATTAATGACTAAGGAAGAAAAAGTTCAGACAACTACACGTAAACCCTCAGTATTTGCAGTTGTCTTTATCTGATGCACAAACCCATGTAGTGATTACTGCACACACAGATGTAACTTGAAGTTAAATTAATGGTGTTAAGGAAGCTTTAAGGGCAGTCTTACTGTATGCATATACATACTGCGTAGATTACTTAATGTATATACAGTGCAACACAAATTCCTCCTTTAATGTGCTCTTTTGTGCTTTTTTGCCATTAGGCAGATTTTTCCTTTCAATTTGAATTACATTAAGAAATTGGTTATAGACTGTGTTTGCCCTGAGGTATTATTGATCTTTGCCCTGGTAGCAAACAACCTAAGAATAATTTATTTGGTTTCAGACTTTATCTAGAGTATTGGCAACTTATGAGTAGAAAGCATGCCATTTTATCATTGAAAATATTAATTTGTTTTAACCAGGAGTATGAAACGGTTTCATATTTAACTACTGATTTTGTTGTATGGGCTCTTCCTAGTGGTATAACTAGTGGTTAATATATATTCCTAGTGGCTAGTAACTTTTTTTGCTTATCCACTATACAGAAATGTGAACATAAAATTGTCTGGTAGGAATCACTGATTATTTTTTTTAAGGGGGTATTTTTTATGGAACTATTTAATCTGCAGAAATATATTCAAGATCAATTGTGATCTGCGTTGCAAATGAATGAATTACATTACTAAACCAATTACTAAAGTGTGGCAATATATACTGGCATGGACTAGTGTGTGGCACAGAAAATAATCTTGAAATCATTAGCCATAGAAATAAATTAGAATTCTTCAGGGCCTTTTGCTGTTGTTAATGTAAAATTAAAACCAGAAAGAATGTTTCAATAAGAAAATATGCAGCAGAACCATATCAAACACCAGTCTGCAAGTGTTTGGCCTGATGGACTATGTCTATTTAAACAAAGCTAACCTTCCCAGAACAAAGGGTTCTAAATTAAATATACTGCATTTCTCTCTGTATGGGGTTTTTTTTTTTCTGTATTTAATAATTTGTTGTAAATTATCAGCCATTCCTTTCAGTAAGAAAACTGCATTTTAGGAAAACTCCCTGCCTGATGCAAAAAAAAGAAGGAACACTGACACTCTGAACATTTGCTAGTTCTTTCGGGGGTGGGGAAGAACTGGCTGGCTTTATTTATATGCTTTAATCAAGTCACAAATTAAAAAAGCATAGAGAAGATTCGGCCCTCTAAGCAGTGTGGCAAATGAATGGATCTAATTGTGAATGCACTGCCTGTAGCCACAGATCTATTCACATAATCCAAAGTAACAGCAAATTCAGGAAGTTGGTTCTATTCCACCTAGCAGAAAATGAGGCAGACTTGAGCTGGAAGCTGTGTACTAACACTCGTGAGCCAGACCTAAAACCCTTCTTTAATTCAGCTTCCACTGAACACAGCAAGAATTTTGTTGTTATCTTCCATGGAAGCGAGGGTGAATTTCACGGTACAACTTCCTCCTGTCAATGCCTGTCACACAAGCATCTTCACTGTGTCATTTCCCCGTCCCACGTAAAGACAAAGGAATTGTATAAAAGTTGTTAAATCAATTACACTCCTTAATGCAGATTTGTCCATTGGGCTAGGACTCTGACATAGTCTGGGGTAGTTTCACAATCTAACATTCTTACTTGCCTTGTTAAATCTCAGGAGTTATGTCAGGTATTAGTCTAGGAATCCATTAATTCTTTAGCTAGACAGTGGGGGGGGTCCCCCTTAAAATAATCAGGCTATAGTTGACAGAAATCAGATACAGAAATGCAATTGCCTGTGTCTCAGAGATTAAAATGATTCAACCGATGATTAAATAACAAATAGTCATGCGGCTGCACTATGCAGCTAAGCACGCAACTGAGCAAGTCTTCCTGGCCTACCTCATGGTACCAGCTTTGTGCTTTCAACTTCTCCGTGCTCATTCATCAGCACAGAAAGGAGGCCCAGGCTGGAGGGCAACAGGTGTTTCTGGCTAAGAAGAACCACACTCGCTCCAGACAAGCTGGAAACGGCTCACGGCTGCAGAAGCCACAAGCTCTCACTCAGACTTAAGATACATATGCTGTCCGCAGGTTATGTTCAGCTTTTGAACTATTTAACTTACTAACCTAATTTCTGCATGTCTTTGCATAGCTTAGTGGCACAGCCTAGGCTCTGCTCACATGGTCAAGGTCTCTGAAGGATATGCAAAAGCTTCCTTTTACCTTTTCAACCTGTACTGGCAAGCTGCTTCTGGCTCTTTGGACAGTGTGTAATTGTACTGCATCAGAGAGTTTCCCAATTTTTCTACACTATAATTTATGGCTGACTTTCCTCACCCCAAGTCACCATTTCATTCCCTATTCCTCAATCCCAGGAATTCTTGTTTTGATCTGCCCCTCTGGTCTCCTTTTAAATCCTTTCTGTTTTTTTTCTTCTGTGTATCACCAGTCCTTTTATTCTTCTCCTGGTATGTTTTGTGACTTTCCCTTTCTTTTAGACTATGGCTATAGATAAACGATTCTGTATCTTCACAGGGTAAAAGATGAAAACTTGGGTTAAGGCATATTCCAGGACTGAGGCAGTCATTAGGGGACTGGGTAATTTGAGCCAGCTTTTCAAAAACAATCCCTTTGACTTTTGGAAGTGCCAGCCACCAAAGTCAGTTGTGAGGGCAAAATAAGAGACTCCATTTGAAACCATCATCCATTTTGATTTTGCTTCATTCTCCAATAATTACTGAAGGTACTTTGTACAAAAGTGTATGGTTCAGTGATGGTACCATCATTCAACTATGATAGTTCATGTACAAAGAAATTACTCTTCCTGCCCCAATTAGATTGTCATAACTGTTTCTTGACTTCGCTGCTAGAAGGCAAATTCAGCTAGGAATACATCCAATTCACTTTTGCATTCCAGGTCTAAAGCAGCTCCCATTTCCAGAGGAATTCTACCAGTCTGGGCCTCTTTTGGCCAATGTGGGCCATGGAACAGCAGGGAAACATGAATAATCTTACACAAACAGCTCAGGCCCTGCATCATCTGTTAACCAGCACAAAAAACAACACGGACTTTTGACCACTGTGGTGTTCAGAGCTGGGAAGGTCAAGGCAAAAATTCTTCCTGCTGTGTTAAAACATCAAACAGCACTGTGCTCAACAAAAACGTCAAGCTTTTTGGGTGCAATACTCATAAATGCTGTCAGCTGGCTATAGCAGCAGTCCTCACTGACTCTTTTCCATGACACTTTATCGTTACTTAATCCTCCTGCCTGCCCATGCCACTGACTCCAGAAGCGTCTTGTGGAGAGCTGTCCGGCTCCATGCTGTATAGAACCACTGCTCACCTTTAGCAGGTCAAGGAATACAGAAATGCTTCTCTTTCTTTGGGCCTTTCCTAGGTTTCTTCATTAGTGACAAAAGCTTGTTGCTGTCCGATTGCTTATGATGCAAAAGTGAACGCGCATGCAGTCTGTGCCAGGCTCGGTAACCCACACCACACCACCTCACCAACTCCTGCCAAAGGCAGCCGTTCAGGTACCAACAGTGTCACCTTTTAGGAAAACAACCACTCAACCTAGTGACAGGGAATGCACCACCCTTTGGTGCTGCCCCAACAACCGCCTCAGCACCACAGGCTTTGGTTTGGACCTTTCAAGAAGCACAGATAGAGCAGTGCCATGGTGGCTTGGCTCATGCTTATTGGCTGTTGATTTATAAACGTAGGAAATTAACGGTACATTGAATTACATCCATGCAACTTGTGAACTGCTGGCTGTGAAACTGGGAGTATTCTTAAAACCTCTCGTGGACTGTGTGATATGAAGCTCTGACGTTCACTGAGGGAAGCTCTCCTTTCTCTGGTGCTGTCACAACCTGGGAGTAAATTCTTGGGAAACGGTGTCTAAACCTGCCCTGCGCAGAGCCAAATGCAGCCTTACAGCAGCACCTGAACGCGGTACCCAGCGACAATCACGGCCCTTCCAGTCAGGGCAGTCGCCTTCGCACGGCTGCCGCCCCGGAGCGCCAGGAGCGCCTGGCGGCCCCGCGGCCGCTGCTCGGACAAAATGGCGCCTCCCGCGCGCGGCGCCTGTTGGCCCCGGTGGGGTCGGTGCCGCGCCCCCCTCGCGCCAGGCAGCCCCTGCCCGCGCGCCGCCGGCCCCGCCCCCCCGCCCCTCGCCCCCGGCCGGCCCGGCGCGGCTCGGCACTGCCCCCTAGCCCTGCCGGGGCCCGCCGCCCCTCCCTGCGGCCCGCGCCCCGCGCCGCTCGGGAAGATGGCGCTGCGCGTCCAGGTCAGTGCGGCCGGCGCGGCATGGCAGGGGGCAGCGGCGGGGGCCGGGGGGGCCGCGGCGGGCCGTGCGGGGCCGCGGCCGCGGGGGGGCCTGTCGGCGCGGCGGAGGGCCGGGGGCTCGGGGGGGGCACAGGGACGTGCTGGGGAGGCGTGGAGGAGACGTGGGGGACGAGCGGGGCGGCTGCGGCCGGGGGGTGCAGGGGACCGGGCGGTGCGGAGCTCGCCCCGGCGGAGAGGCGGGCGCTGCCCGGGCAGCTGCGGGCCGTGCTGGGGTGAGCCGGAGCCCGTCGGGGCGCTTAGGCGAGGTCGCGGTCGCGGGTGGGCTGGGGGCGCGGGAGGCTGGCGGGGCTGGTGGGGGGCGGCTGGAGCTGTAAATGTCCCAGTGTGGGCGGGGTGCGGGCCGGTGTGGCGCTGGGGGCGGCGGGGCCGGCCGGAGGTGGCGGTGGGTGGGTCTGTGTCTCGCCCTGGAGTTTGCTCGGGACCCGCTCGCTGTGCGGCTGCAGCCCGCCTGCCTGAGGTAGCCGCACCTGCTCGCCTGCGGCCGCTGCTTCCTGAGGGCGCCGCCGCGGCCCGGGCAGCCCCTCCGCGGGCCGTGGCCGAGGGAGCGGCAGCGGGCGGCGGGCGCGGGGCGGCGGGACCCTCGGCGGGGCGTCCGGCCCGAGCCCCTCGCCGGCGGCGGGATGGCAGGCAGCGAGCCCGGGCAGCGTGAGAGAAGCCATTTTAGGCGTTTATTTAAATACGTGGGTGCCAGGCATAGTACATGAAAGGACCACTAAGATACCTTTTGTTAACACCTCGTACCCAAATCCCTATGTTTCTTTTTCCTTCTTTTTTTCTTTTTTAAACACTGGTGTTTCAGCAGTGATGCCTGTCCTGTTGCTCTCGCGTAGAGCTGGAACTTTATTAATAGAATGTTTTCAGTCAGAAAATGCTGATTAAAATCAAAATGTCTGTGGGAATTTGTCGGTGTCAGCAAAACTTTGATCAGGAACCTACCTGGTTGCCTGCCAGTGTGCTGGGCTCCTTGGCCGCCTGCCCGGTGGGCTGCGCCGGGGCTGGCCCCAGCACTTCTGGCCCTTGGTCCTTTCACAGCCTGGTAGGAGCTGCCGCCGTCTTCGGAGAGCTGGAGAGGTGGGACCAGAAGGATCTGGAGAACTTCGTTTAACTTAATCTTGACTATTACGAAAGTGTGACAAGCAGGGGGGGAAAAATTCACTGTATCTAACCGTTTTCATTAGGATGCCATTCTGTTTCTTGGAAAAAGTTACACTTTGTGACCGAAAATGCAGCTTTTTATACAAGTCTGTTTCCACTCCTGACTCACTTAAAGCAGCCAGCATCTAACTGCTAGATCCTCTTCACTGACACAATACTTGTTTTCTTAGGCATCACCTTTCAGCTGTTGATAAGGGTTTGAGTAAAGGAGGTATCCAAAGGCATCAGTTTCACGTGTTCTGCCCTGCTATAAAAAAGGGATTGTGGCAGTCGGCTGTTTTCTTGAAGGAAGTGTATATTTAATATAGAGAGCCAATTTTTCACTTCTCATTGGTTTCTATGAGTATTTTTTTCTTGATAAGGTTAAATAATATCTGTTGCTCAGCTGAGTTGCTGTCATCCACGTGGTTGTATTTGCTGATTTCAAGTTGCATTTTTTGGTTTCATGATCAGAATCAAGGAAAATCAGCATGTTTCCTCAATACTACGCATAAAATACAACCCAGAGAGCATCTAACAATGTCCTTGGCAGCCTGAGAATTCTGAGCAATTTCTGGCCGTACCTCCAACCCACCAATAAGAAGATTTGTCATAACGTTCTCCTGAGACCAAACGTGTCCAGATAAAGCATTTCAAAGTGCTGCAGGTCATCAGTCTCAATATCTGATAAACCAGCTTGTCTCTGAGGGTTGTTACCTAGTTCTCGTTCAGGCTTGCTTTAAAAATTCCCTCATTGTCCTTCAGGTAAAATGCTTCACAGTTTTAACTTGTAAACAAGGAATTAGTTCTGATTCTTAGCCTAAATTTCAGTGTAACCTTAATATATTAATACAGTGCATTAGAAGTGCAGAAATTCTTGAAATCCACTATTAATTCTTCGTAAATCCACTTTGTGTATAAATTATTGCTTAGCCAGCTTATAAATGGTTTCCTAATTAAATGCCAGTTAGCAGACAGGTGATTTCAACCTTAGTGACAGGGTTGATATCCCAGTTGCATTCTGGACTTTCTCTAACTTACTGCCAAGTTTGTCCAGACTTGAAAGTCAATTTTCAGATCAGATATAGGAGAGTCTTCAACTTTTGCTGGTTATGATGTGACAATTTGGTTCATGCTTCTCAGATGGTATTGGAATTGTTCCGTTAGGGAAACACGCATTGCAATTTCCATCTGAAAACTATCTTTGCTAGATGTCCTTATTCCCATGTTTTACCCCAACTGTGTGCAGTATTACATTTTCCCTAATGTGTATGCTGCTTGCATTTATGCATCTTAATTTTCACTTTAATTTGCATGGATCTTGCTTCATTTAAAATTGTGTTGCTGGGGTTGTTACCTGTTCCTTATTTTTCCTCCACTCTCTCTAACCATAGCGGGGGAAGAACAGAAACAAAGGATGTCTCTGTTGGGCTCAGCCTTTGAGGTATTTGATCTGCTTATTCCAGAAGCAAATGTGCTATTTCTTAACATTCCTTCAAAAGAACAAGTACATGGCTACTTTTGGACTGAAGATCAGGGACTCTTAAAATGTTGTCATTACTGAAATTCAGAAAAAACTGATCAAAGCCAGGGATTTCACATGCATAACAACAACAAAAATGGTGAAAAGACCATGTGTGGTCTTTTTTGGTTTTTTTAATGATAAGGTGGCTTTGGAAACCTGATGGATTCTAAAACTTCTGTTTGTGTAATGATTTTGAAATACGCTTAAAGGGTTAATCTCTCCTGTGAGACAGTGACTAGTAGATATAAATCATGTCCCTAGCATGGGAGAGAGATATTTCACACACACACCTTTACCAAACAGAACTTTTTCAGCTTCTAAGTAGAGAGGAATTTTAGCTCTTCTGTTGCTACAGTAGCCTCTGAATTGTCCCATCTTTTGCTGATATTTGTATCAACAGATATAGGCAATGCTAATTTTTTCCAGGTATAGTAATTTGATGAGTAATTGCAGCTTTTAAAATGAAATTCGCCTGTAGTTTTCCAAGCAACGTAGCTCAAACTATTCACTGTTCTCTGTCTCTTCATCTCTCCTTGGAAAAGCCATGGACTTCTCATCTGAAGACTCAGAAAAACAGAGGGATTGAACCATATTAAAAAATACTTTGGTAGCTGAGAGAATGAGAAATGGAAACTCAATTTTCAGAGTTATTTTTGTCTTCTTGTCATAGAAAGCTTCCTGGGTTTCGGTAATTTAAATGTGAATCAACTGGAAAACTTAGCATAGGTAGCAGTTCATGTTACTGGTGTAGTTTCTAGGCTTATAAACACTTGAAGAGGTCTGATGTGGTTGAAAAGTCTTCATGGAAGTTTCACTTGTGTTCTTCCTAACAGAGTCTGGCAGAACTGGAAGTACTATGTAACCACCTATATGAAGGAACTGATCTAGCACAACGAATGCAAGCTGAGAAGGTACTTTTGGAACTTATTGATAGCCCAGAATGTCTTAGCCAATGCCAGCTTCTACTGGAACAAGGAACAGTAAGTATCTGAAAGATGTGTTATCCATAAATGTCATTATGCTTGTGGAAACTCACATAGGTTTCTCAGTCGTGGGCATTACTGTGTCAGTACAATAAAGGCAAAATACTTTTCTCTTTTTCGTACGTACTCTGTTTCGTAAACGATTCTAGAAGTTTTTTCATTTGGGGGTGGCCTTTGTATGAGTGACAATACCTTGCATTGGAGATGTCAGGGACAAAAAGAGAAAGCATCTTAGCCTTTGGTACTTTCAGAATGATTGTGATCAGGGATTGTGTCAACTGTAGAGCAGTGTTGGGACACAATGTGGTATAATGTGATGTTTGAACATCACTTTGTTCTTGTTTCTGGCTATTAGCTAAAATGAAAAAATATTAAAAAAATTTCCCTAAACTGTTTATCTGTTTGTTAGTTTAAACCATTCTTTTATCATTAGTCAGTTTCATTTTTGGTGTTTGATGTCACGCTGAACTCTGGATAAAGTGATAGGGGAGTTGATTCTCACTTGATGGTCCAAGCTGAGTGTAGCATACTTCTTGCTGTGTTTTTCAAATAATGCAAAAAGAGAAAGAAAAAGAGGAAACACATGAAAAAATATCTTTAATCCAGGGCTACACCCATGGTAAAAGTGATTTAAAATAGGTTTCAAAACTGAAGAACTGCACTGAATAGTGAAATTACTTTGAGATGAATGCTTTCCATGAAAAGGGATGATAGTTCTAGGTTTTCACTTTTTATTAGTGTTTTGTAATTTATGTTTGTGGTGAAACAAAGTTGTTATTAAAATACATCTTTTACAACTTTTTGGTATACTTAACAAACATAACCAAAACCTGATAACCAGTCTGGTTTATTGATCATTTATCAGGTTTTGAATTATTTCCCCTGCCTGTTTTTGAATAATGTCTTTTGATGTTTTTTTGTAGACATCCTATGCTCAGCTTCTAGCAGCAACATGCCTGTCTAAGCTTGTAGGCAGGGCATCTCCTTTACCTATCGAACAAAGAATTGATATTCGTAAGTACCATCTGTGGTTAAAATTTTATTATATTAGTTGGGTATAAAACTTCATGTTAACACACTAATCATTCAGTGGATATTCTGTTTTTTTCTCTAGTTCTTTCCATTTACAAAGCCTGTTATTCATAAGGTAGTAATTGTGAGAGTGAACATAAAAGTGATAGTGAGATCTTTCCTCATTTCTCTGGTGTTAGCTCACAAATAGCATTTCCTGGTTTTTAAATTAAAATAAATAAAGATGTTAGCTCAGACTACTTCATATTTAAAAAAAACCACTAATTTTTTCAAGATAGACTTTGTATTTCTCCCACAAGATGCTAAAGAGATGTAGTACGTGTTTGTAAAGAATGAAAGTTGCAGATACTGCTACTACACCCGCCCGTCATTTAGATGTAACATTGCTCATGACCAGCTCTTAACATCTGTGAAAGTCATGCCAGGGCAGGTTCTTACTTGCGGTATATCTTGTAAGAGTAAGCACTTTAAGTTTCAATGTATAGTATAAGTGTTAACTTTCAATGAAAGGCTTTGCACAAGGAGAATATAATTTGATTTAGGTTTTTAGAAAATCTGCACTGTTCTGTCAGGTCTGTGGATAGTAGTACTCTGAATACACGGCTGAGGATCTGCTTCTGATAAGATTTCAATGCTTTTTTAGGTAAAAATCAACTAATCAATATAATATTAATAATAGATATCAAATAATTATTATTTATAAATAATAAATTATAAATAAATATAAATATTAAATAAATAAATATTAAATGATTAAATGATAAAACGAATAAATAATATTATACATTTAAACAGCTTTTGAAACGGGTTAACTTCCTTCTAGTTAGAGAGGAATTTGTGCAGCTGCAGTATGAGTTACTCAAGGCGATGTTCTAGACTGAATTGAGAACGTTCAGTAGGGTCTTTTGTATGAAAAAACTTCTGTGGATCTTAAGTTGGCTATGAAAACTGCTGCTACAGTGAAATAATCAGTGCCCAGTGTACAGGACCATAATTGAACATTACTCTTGTTTTACCTGCCAGTTCTCTGAATTCACAAACTGTTGTCATGTGTGTCCTAGAGTAATGATCATGTCTGTAACATGCTTTGTGCTACTGAATGTTTAGCTGTATTTAATGATTTAATGTAACTTAGAGTTATTGTACATTATAATGATAAGAATATAGAGTTTTTAAAAAATCCATGCCTTAAGTTTCTATTAGAACCATTTAATTAATTTTCTTTACAGAAGACTTGTGTTGCTTATTTTAAAATGCCTCTTTACAGGAAATTACATTCTCAACTATGTAGCATCTCAACCCAAACTGGCTCCTTTTGTCATCCAAGCTCTTGTTCAAGTCATTGCTAGAATTACAAAATTAGGATGGTTTGAGGTACTGAAAGATCAGCTCATCTTCAGAGACATTATTGCTGATGTAAAAAAATTTTTGCAGGTAGGAAACAATTGTTCACTTCTGTCATTTTTTTCTGTTGGGACCTCTTCATTTTTAGTGATCGGCATGTTAATGTCAGTTAGTTTTTATACACTTGGGTGGAAAAAGTGTGAAGAGCATTGCCTAAAATGGAAGATCACCTTACAGTGAAGAACCAGGGTGGGTTTGATACTTGTGTGAGACTGTGGGTTTGGATGCCTCACAGCATTCATAGCGCTGTCACGTCTTTTTGTTGGTTTTCTTTTTCCAAAGCACTGTTTCTCTATGGTTGTAAAACATAGCCACTGTTTTCTATTTACTGCCTTAATTTTTTTGAACTGATGTGGAGTTAGATTTCTAATAATATTAGCTCCAGTTATGTGGTTAGAAACACTGGTAGTGCACCATCTGAAGAGTGAGACTGTCAAATGTTATAAAGAATTAATCTGATTGTGCTATTTGTAATAGCCACTGCTAAAATTGTGTGGAACTAGTTCAAATGTATTTTTTTCAAGTGGCTGTCATGGAGAGTTGATCAAAAAGATACCTTTACAAATTATTTGTTGGAATGTTCACTGTTACAGTCTTACATTATTGCTTTTCAGTGTAATCGGTGGGACTCCACCAGCACTTAAATTTTTAGCAAAAATCACTAGATAACCTGGCTTCTGAAGTTACTAATGAAACTTCCGATAAAGTTTCAGATAAAGTTAGATAAAATAAAGATAGAACTGTGGTACACAGAATTGCAAGACACTATATATATATGTTATATGGTTGTGGTCCTTGTTTGCCCCACTCTTTTTTGACTTTTGAGAAGCTGATGATTCATACGTGTGCATGGGTACTTAGATACCTGCATGCATGCATGTATGTATGTATGTTCACTTATACGTGTAAAGAGGAGTAGAATAAAACCCCCAAAACATTCTATCCTAGGTTTATGCTGTACAATACAGGGAGACAGGTAATAAATGTATGTTATTTAACATATCAAAGGAATTACGCATTCTAGGTAGGACCATGGGGGAGTTTGGGATGAAAGATCACTCATCTTCCCTCTCAAGTAATTCGATGAGGCAGAAACGTTCTTGTTTTACACTTCCTTCCACATTATTTACTGTTCCCCCACTGCATTGGTCACTGGTACAAAGAAGGTGCATTACAGGATAGAGAGGTGATCTTGGTATACAGTATTTGAAAATTGGAAGTAATTTCTCCTAATGTCAGAGTGCAATCTTTTGCTGTGGACTGTTCACTATGCAAATTTACATGTCGCATCTAGAATAAGTACCATCAGGCACAGTGCCTAAAGATACAGGATATACAGCATCTTCTGCAAATTAAGTTTGGAGAAATTGATTGGATGTCATGGGTTATTAGCCAGATTTGGTTATTTCATACATTTAACATGTATAAAATGGTTCTTAGTAAGTTTTCTAGGAGATGGCTAATCTGCTTTAAAAGTTAATACACTCTTTCTGAGTGTCCCTGTGAACGTAAAGCCTGGTACTTATTTTGAGAAAAAATAATCAGAAAATTTAAACTATTCGGAGATTTACTTGCAAAATGATCCAGTATGTGTGGTGATCCTGGCAACTCAGCAAGAAAACGTGAAGTTAATAGTTTATGTTGCTTGCCAGTGAGTTTCTCATTTGTTTTTCAGTCTTACTTTGTTTATAACACTGTTCAAGTTAATGTACTTTTTGAGTTACATTGGGAATGTCTAATAAAAGATAAGTTGCAATATTCTGTTTATTAAAAAGAAACTCAAGTATACTTCTCCATCGTTTTGCAGTTATTTTTATGAATGTACTGTAATTGGATTTTACATTTATTATTAAAATGATTGCAGTGTGACTCTTCAGTGTGTAGCTCATTAAAAATAGAGATTTAAATACAAAATTTAGCTTCTTAAGAGATTTCTTTAGTTAAATTAAGAATTCCTGTAGAAAAGAAAATTAAGCCATAGATCTACTAGTGAATTAAATTTTAGATAAAAATTGAAAAAATAATCCCTAAGCAATACTAATATATGTTAATAATTAGCATATGGTAGTTTCAAATACATATGCATTAGCATTCCAGATTGAAGTTCATTCAGTGTAAATTTGAATGTGATTTAATATAGCAAAAGGGATTAGCGGCTGGGTCTGCAGTTCAGTTCCCAACTCCTTCATAATTCACCACGCAGCTTTTCACACCTGTGGAAAAGGGGAGGTTGCTTTTTCCATTTTTGCAGGTTTGTGCAATCTAAGGAACATTCATATAGACTATACTAAGAATTTGAAATGTAAAAGAAAGTTGTGTTCATATTACAGTATAGGATGTTTAATCTTACTGCATGCAGATAGGGCAGCAATACAAATGTTGCCTGAGAATTCTCTGAAATTTCCTCTTCTGATTTGCTTTGGCAAATGGTAATAAAAAATACACAACAGCGAAAAGTTAGGCCCCTTGGTAAGTTGCCAGATTCTTCGTTAGTGGAACGTCGGGTGATCTTCAGAGTTGCAAAAATCAGTGTGATTGTGACAAATACCAGGAAAATTTTGATAGGGATGACATTGCTTTTTGGGTACCAGGGGAGCTGAGGCTGCAGACTGCAGCTGTGAAAGTAGAGCTAGCTTCCCCCTGACTCAATGGCAAGGCCTAACTGCGGTTGATTTTAATTGTTTTTTAAAAAGCAGATTTAATTTTTCTATAAATGCTTTGTAGTAGCTCAGTGAAGACAGCTAAATTTTATTAAATAAATGCAAAATTCTGCATTGTATCTAAATTTCAAAACATTCCAAGAACTTAAGTATTGATGATCAGATCGCACCATCAGATGCTACTGCCTCGCTTTTTAGACACAAGATCTCAGAGACTGACTGTATCATTCAGTTCAAACTAGTGCACTGTATACCTCTGTGGAGAAAAGAGAATTGGTGTGGTTTTTTTATAGTTAGCATTTCAAAAGGTTTTGGGGGTTTTTTTGTAGGATGTACTGTGATCTTTTTCATCCATGATGGCTTAATTATTTTTAATGGTTTGGATTTCATTCAGTTTGCCTTAACAGCTTGAAAATACTGAACAGACCTGTGAGAAGTGTCTAATAGTGAATTTCTAGACTGTGGTTACTTAAGAGTCTTATCTTCAGACGTGGTTTTGTTATCACACAATTCTTAAAATTTACAATAAGAGGTTTGTTTTTTTCAGAGCTGATTAGGGAGTTTGAAGGTCTAGTTCTATTAGTGTTGATAGAATTTGGCATGAAAGCCTTCTGAACGGCTTAGGATATATCGGCCTAAAAGTTGTTCTTGATTCAAGGAATGTTTGAAAATACGAATGAAATCTGATTCTAGAAATGTTGGAAAACGCTAACTGCAAGCCATGATGTTTGAGCAATGCTGTCTGTTTTTTTCTGTAGGGCACTGTGGACCATTATATAATAGGAGTAATGATTCTCTCAGAACTGACTCAGGAAATGAATCTAGTAAGCATGTTTGGTTGTTTTTTTCCATCTGCCAGGGATGCATGTATTGCTGATAAAGCTGTGTGTTGAATGTTTCTGCCCTCCATAAAAATGTTTGGAGGAACATTTCTTAGACATGAAAGGATTAATACACCTTCTTCCCTACCGAAATATAAAGAGGAAAAAGAAATTTAATGCAGGGAATCTACCTGTACCAGATAGATACCATACCTGATACAGGGTAAAGTTTCTCTCATCACAGTCACTAGAACTAGCAAAGCAAAGTGAATTTTATTTCTGCTAATGATTTTATTTTGCTTGCATCTTAACCTGGGGAAGTGCCTAAGACCTTTCCATCCAGAGAGACAACCCTGAAAGGAAAAAAAAGGAGGCGCTTGAGGAAGCTGTCAAGATTTGTGTTTAGTGCCGGACTATAACTTTCATTTCTAGTCTCAGATAATTAACCTGCCAGGTATACTTATCATCTAGTTTTAGCAAAGAAGGAGCATTTGTTTATTCTGTCCTAACTTTTCTTAGGTTGATTATTCGAGACCTTCAGCAAAACATCGTAAAATAGCTACCTCGTTTCGTGACACCTCTCTAAAGGACATACTGATGCTCGCGTGTTCTCTTTTGAAGGAGGTGAGGCTCTTCATCTCTTCATAATTGAACCTAAATTGTAACATTATAATTGTCCCGGTTTGAGTACTTATTTTGTGAGTTGATGAGTTGTGTACTTAAATGGATTACGTGACACCCAGTTAAGCTCATGTGACCAAACCACGTTCAAAGACAAGAATTCCAGTCGTCTTCTCTCCATATATCTCTTGCTGTCTGTCTCTCAATCTTTCTGTCTGTGCCATCTCTCTTTATATCTTGCCGTAAAGGGTGAGCAATACAAATTCTGAGCTTGTCGTCTTTTTTTGATGTTTTTCTTAATTTAATTGAATCTCAGTTTTGCTGGGCCTACCATCTCAGTATTTGCTAAAAGAATTATTTACTGAACCCTTAGGAGCAACCAAGAGGACAGACAAATTGTCTATCTTGTGGTATTGCAGCACAGTCAAATCTGGCCAAGGGTGTTTTTCTCCTTCACTAGTTCCTTTATCCTCTCTGTAATGTTTTGGGGTAATTCAGCCTCTCAAGACCCTTGACAGGAGGTGGTGAAGAACAATGTGCTCTTAAGTTAGGTGTCTCAGGACCACACAGGCTGAACTGAAATCACAGCTGGAATTTGCCCTTTCCATTTTGTGCTGATCAAGACCTTCCATTACAGTGGAAGTGGCACCATGAGGTCCCTTTCTATTTCTCTTAAGATCAAGCAACTTTTTGCTTTAGAGAGCAGCTTATTTTTTAAATGTTGCCTGATTTCTATTCTTTGACTTATTTGGGAGTGCTGGTTTATTCAGTTTTTCTGAAAAACTACTGAATTGTGTGTTGCAATTTGGACAGATGCATTTAAGCTAAGAATTCAAGCACAGATGCCATCACTGTGGGTCAGTAGATAATGGCAGCAGTTACTTTCTGGCTAAAGGTATAATTCTTAAGGTTGAGATATGTGATTGAGGTACTGCTGTAAAAAACGAGATAAGCTGTTTTAGCTTAGATTTCTTTCACAGTATGTTTTTAGTCTAGCTAGCATGTTTTGCCTCACATGTGCAATAAATTTAAAAGGCACATGTGGTCAACTACCAGTGCTCAGGTGACCAGCAGTATATTTTCAATATAGAAAGCAGTTAAATAATATGTAAGCCTTTGCTAATGAACACAAGATGTTTTAAATCAGTGCTGGAATTGCATATTACATATAATTTAGAAGAATCTGATTTTTTTGGAAGAATCTTCTTGGATATAGTAAACACCATTACACAGTTAATCTGTATGTAAGAACCTGTATCCTGCGGCAGCTGCTTCCTAGCTTTCTTCAAGTTCATGTGGTCTGCAGGTACTTTTTTGGTCTCTCGTATGTTGAAACATTTGTCTGAGTGACATCACGCAGATTTCCAGACAGAAATACAAGAAAGTTATAATTAGTATCTTTATAATGCCAGCATCAGTATAGGAAACTGGGTTTAGAAATATTTCAGTGTCTATAATACACTGAAAAATACACTCAAGTAACAAATGTGGAATCACTAAAATAGTCCCAAGAGTTTAGAAGTTACAGAGAGGGTTGGTGGTAAAACACGTTATGTTTATACAAGATGTACAGAAATTCAATGTTGATATCAAAGCTGAATTCATAATTTAGTGACAATTCTAATGTGGTACAACAGTTGTCAAGTTCATGAGGCATCTAATGACACACAGTTGATTTTAATTGCTAACATACAAATTTTACAACTTTTTGTTAATGAGCTTAAGAGATGTGACTTTGAATCTAAATAAGAAGTAGATGAACTAGATAAAGTTGTTGCATTTGCATTTATTTTATTGTTTTCCTAGATGAAATGTCAAATTTCTTTTTAATGTTCATGAACTGCATCAGTGACTAATGAATCTGACGTTTGTTTTCAGTGCCTTTATATAGTATGTGTCATCTTGAGGTAGTAGTGTTTTGCTTACAAAGTACCTTCTTATTCTGACACTACAGTGGTTATAAAGCAGTAGAGACAGTCTGCTGTATTTATAGAGGTGTTGTAAATTGTTACATTCAGATTACAGACTGTTAATTTCATTGTTTTTTAACACCAGGTTTTTCTAGACTTGCCAAAGGAAGAGTCTTTGAGTATGCATGCTGTGAAACTTGTACTGTTTAGCAGTCTGGACATCAAACTGAAAAATAACCAATTGTTGAGATATTTTTTTACTCATATGATTTTAAACGATATCTGCTCCACACTGGTCGGGAGTAACTGAGAGAGAAAAACATGAAACCTTACAGTTTAATTCTTGCAGTGAACGTTAGCACTGTTGTAACAAACAGTGTCAGTGACATGCTGAGTTTTACCTAGAAGTATTTTATGCAAAAGGGTTTTACAAATCACTAGGCTTTTTAAAATTACGTACGAGTCTGGGAGCTGTAGCCTGACATGGTAGATGCCTCTGAGGTGGTAGTAATGATTTTCCCCTTGCCTTTAGGGAAAGACTATCCTTTTTTATTGTTGAAGAATTTGTTTTTCTCTTAGTATGTGTTTTTTTGCTCTAAACTGTGCAGTTTAATATCCAAACATTGTCCTTTTCAAAAATTTTTTTAAAGTACGTTCTGTGCAGGTGGCCTAACAAGATTTCTTTTCTCCTTAGCTTATGGCAAAACCTTTAACCCTTCAGGACCAACAGCAACAAAGTCTAGCAATGCAACTTTTGAAGCTTGTACTACACTGCCTTAATTTTGATTTCATTGGAAATTCAGCTGATGAATCTGCAGATGACCTGTGCACTGTGCAGATTCCAACAAACTGGAGAACAAGTAAGAATCGTAACTGTTAGTAGTCTGAAGTCTATACCCAGTGGATTGTGTAACTTACTTAGTCACAATACCTGTAAAATAATTTTTAATGTGAAGTAGAGTTTTTTGCTGGTGAGTTATTAGTAAACCTCTTCTGCTATTTCTCTCACACTTTTCTTACTCTTATTTTCACAGACAGAAATAATAAAGGTAGTCTATAACATAGACATTAACAGTAAATCAAATTATCCTAATTAGACACTGAATACAGTTCTCATTCCTGGCATACGAACACCTTGAAGAGGTACAGCATGTGTAGTGTGTCTATTTTCTCTTGACTTCTTCCTGTTGAGAAAACTGAGGTTATTTTTTCTAGTGTGCTCTAGTATGTAGCTTGTTAATGAAGGCAGCAGAAGGGTTGCATCTAGGCTATTGGACTCCAGAGGTTTGGTTTCCTGGGCTTACGCAGTGCAGATGGTGGTCTACTATAAATATGTCTGTGGTGGGTTGACTCTGGCTGGACTCCAGGTGCCCACCAAAGCCGCTCCATCGCCCCCCTCCTCAGCTGAGCAGGGCAGAGGGAACACAACAGGAGGCTCGTGGGTCGGGATAAGGACGGGGACATAACTCAGCAGTTACTGTCATGGGCAAAACAGACTCAACTTGGGGAAAATTAATTTATTACTAATCAAATCATAGTAGGTTAATGAGAAGTAAACCTAAATCTTAAAACAACTGCCCCCACGCCTTCGTTCTTCCCAGGGTCAAGGTCACTTCCGATTTTCTCTCCCCCCTCCAGCAGTGCAGGGCAACAGGGAATGGGGCTGGGGTCAGTCCCTCACCTGCTGTCCCTGCTCCTTCCCCCTCAGGGGAGGGTCCTCACTCTCTGCCTGGCCCCAGTGTGGAACCCCCACGGGGTGCAGCCCCCCAGGCCCAGCCGGCCCCAGGGGGGACCCCAGCCCTGTCCCCAGCCCTGTCCCCTCCCCAGGGGCCACAGGCCCTGCCCGGAGCTGCCCCAGCACCGCTGCCCGTGGGTCACAGCCCTCTGCGGGCACCCCCTGCCATGGGGTCTGCTCGCCCATGGAGCTCCATGGGCTGGGGGCACAGCCTGCCTGGCCGGGGGCTCCCCACAGGCTGCCGGGGGGTCTCTGCTCTGCGCCTGGAGCCCCCCCCGCCCCCCTGCACTGACCTGGGGGCTGCAGGGCTGCTGCGCTCACACAGTCTCACCCGTCTCCTCTGGCTGCTCTTGTGCAGCAGCTGTTCCCCTTCTTCAATACATCATCCCAGAGTGCTGCCACCATCGCTGATGGCCTTGGCCAGCGGCGCGTCTGCCTTGGAGCCGGTGGCATTGGCTCCATCAGGCACGGGGGAAGCTTCTGGCAGCAGCCCCTCTGTAGTCCCCCACTATCAAAACCTTGCCATGCAATGTCCAAGCTAGCTTTAATGAAATTGCCTTGGATAATGGATGCAGTTTGGCACTAGCAGCATGGAGCTGCTTGTCTGGTTTATCCTGGTTCTTGGCAAAATAAATGAGCCTGATGGGAAATCTGTTATGTCTAGCTAAAGCAGCTACACAGCTTTCCATACCCAAGGTGGGAGGTTTAACTCTGGCTTACCTGTAAGGCATGACACACTGTAGTGTTTTGATATTCCTCCTTATTTCAACAATACTGTTCTTCATTAGTTTCCATGTATAATTCCATTTCTCCTCCATTAATCTACAATAGCATCCAATTACGGTGTGAGGGATGAAGAGCAGTAATGTATGGCAAGCAGGGGAATACTGACAAAAGGCTGAATTTGGGTAAATGACAGTAATATCCCAAGAACCCCTAGGAAGGAGAAAGGGATAGGTTTTCCCAAGATTTTAATTTAGGTACTTTAAATTGTCCACAGAGGGATCTCCCTGTAGTCATTAAACACAGAGAGTGCCTAAGGAAATTAACCTTTGTTACGTGATGCTTTATTTTACACAAGTCTTCATATAAAGTAATGCTTATAAATGGAACAACTTTGAAATGTTACTTAATTTGTGGGATTACTTAATTAAGAATTATTGGTGAATTTTTTCTATCTTTGTGTTACCCCTTCATAAACCAGGATAATGGTACAGTTCATTTGATGTGATTCCACAGTGAATTGGTAACTTCGTGTTTAAAGTATTTTTTTCTGTTTATCAGTCTGTAGACTTCAGGATAGTCCGTGGAGCTTTTGTTAAAAACTTACCTTTGTTTAAGTACAGACTAAACTAATCCTTAGTATCTGGAACCTGTCTTGTCTTAGTATATTACTGTAGTAACTTGAAGAAATCAGTTTATGTGCATCTGTTACAGAACAGAGTTCCGTAAGCAACTGACAAAGTATTGAGTCATCTGCAATTTAAGGGAAGTATTCTTTATGAGCTGTACGGTAGATTAAATTGATAAAAAGAGAATAGTGCTTTGTTTAATATTGTACAATGAACTAATTAATGCATCTGTTCATAGTTTATTCTCAACTACAGTGATATCTCACTCATTGTTTTTGATAAATAGAAGATGATTCTATTAAAGATATTTAATTATTGCTTGTAGAGAGTGATATAAAATCAACTTATCTTTTTCCGTAGTCTTCCTGGAGCCAGAGACCTTGGACCTGTTTTTTGATTTGTATCATTCCCTTCCACCAATGCTGTCTCAGTTAGTAAGTGACACATAGTGATTTACACTCAAGTAATTACAGAAAATAGTCTTTTTACATGCGTACTTTGTCCAAAAGACCCTGTTTTATTCTGTGCATTAGCATGTTATGAGTCCCCTGACTCAGTGCCCAGTCACAATGACTCTTCTTTGAGCTCAACCCCAGTTGTCATTTCTGAATATGAAAGCATTCAAATCCTTCCTCCCGTAGTTCAGCACTACTCAGCCTCATAGAAAACATCCATCCAATTATTTTGAAGTCAGAAACTGTTATAAAAGGGAATTTTAAAACCGAACCATATTTTGTTCAATGATCATATAGACATTACTGCAAAAATAATCTTCAGCCACAGAATGAACTACAGACAGCAGTAGGTTGGATTGCTCCAAGCATTAAGAAAAGATTATTCTGAAAGTTTAATTTCTTTTAATCTTAGATTATTTTTTGTTATTTTTCAGGCACTTTCTTGTTTAGTTCAGTTTGCTTCTGCAAGGAGGTCTTTATTCAGCAATCCAGAACGTGCCAAATATCTTGGTAATCTAATCAAAGGAGTGAAACAAATACTTGAAAATCCACAGGTATCTCTTTATTTTTTATTTTATTGATTTGAAATGCTAAAACAGTTGTGGATTTGTTTTTCTGTTTACAGTCTTGATTAATCTACTGAATCTGTCAAACCTACTTTCAGCCAGACATCCGTTCGCTTTGATTTTTCTATTCAAAACAAAGCAAAACCTCTCTGCATATAACATTGTCACCTGATTAGCAACAGTGTTCATAAAATTTCTATTAGATTAAGCTTTTAACTTTTAAAAATTTGCTTTTTCAAATTTAGGGTTTATCTGATCCAGGTAATTACCATGAATTCTGTCGGTTTTTGGCTCGGCTAAAGACAAACTACCAACTAGGAGAGCTAGTAATGGTGAAAGATTACCCAGAAGTCATCCAGCTTATAGCAAATTTTACTATTACTAGTCTACAGGTAAGAATATATACAGAAGTATTCTCTTTTTTTCAGCTCTTGAATGGCAAAGAGGGCTGATTCTGGTTCTCTGTGTTGGTGTTTTTTGAGAAGGTGGTGGGGCTTGTCTTTGCATAAAAATATATTTTGGCAATGATGTAACTCAGATTTCTAGATTCTCTAGAACTGGTTTCCACTCTTCCAATGAAGTTCAGTAATGGGAGAAAATGACAGCTGAAGTAGGAGGTAGATGGATGTTAATCCTCCGGCCTTAGTCCTCACCGTCAAAAAAAAAAAAAAAAAATCCAACAAACTACATCCTTTTTCCAACCCTAAAATACTTACACCTGTGCTCCCATGTAAACGTCGAAGTGCCTACACTGACTATATTCTTGAGTTCTGCCTTTGTGCAAATATATATATATATGTACACACACACACACACACAGACTTGCCAATATGCTGAGCTGCTGAGTATGACGTTCCCTTGTGAGCTGGATTCAGAAGCTATGTGGAATGATGTCTAAATTTTTGAGGGACCTACATCAGTATGAGAAGGACTCATATCACAGTGATTTTTACCAGATTTATTTTTAAAACACTTCAAGATGAAGGCATGCACACTGTTTGAGTAATACCACAACTATTATTTTAGAATTTCTTCCAGGGTCTTTCTCTGGTCTTCAGAGTAACAGCTGAAGATAGCAACCCTTTAGGAGAAGATTTTGACTTTTGAATTCCTGAGTTGCCCGTAGCAGCTCCATAAGCTTGGAAGAGAAAAGGAAGCTGAGATGCATTTTTGTTCTTCACATTTCCTGTTAGGTGGCTCTAGACAGTTTTCTGCTTAACATTTAGGATTTTTGAATGGCTCTTTTATGGCACTGAAATCTTACCATGTTAAGAATCTAGGCCTAGCTCCGAGTTTTGAGTCATGGATTTCACTTGAAGGAGGTGAGAGTGCCTACAAGTAATTCTGTATCCACGCTATGATGTGTGCCATAGTATGCCTCAGCTCTGACTGGGTCCTTCAGTAATTATGTGAATAAATAAGACTACTAAGAGAAAAGCATCATGTTTCACAACTAAAATTTTACACTGGGATGCTTTAACAGAAGTATGTTTTGTTTTCTTGTAGCACTGGGAGTTTGCTCCAAATAGTGTTCATTATTTGCTAACTCTGTGGCAAAGAATGGTAGCGTCTGTACCTTTTGTGAAAACGGCAGAACCCCACCTCTTAGATACATACGCACCAGAGATAACAAAAGCTTATATTACTTCTAGACTGGAATGTGTTCCTGTAGTTATAAGGTAAACTTGTAATTGCAACTTTAAAACTGTAATATGGAATGTTTAATTTTCTGATTTGTTGGCATATTGTATTTTGGCTATGTTTAAAATCTAACTACTCTGATTCTGATTACCATGGCGATTTCTTTAGATTATCTTAATTGGCTGCTACCATTTTACTTATTTTGCTTATTAAATCCAGGCCAAAATCAAATGTAAATTCTTACTGTTTTTCCTCTCGTGGGCCTTTGTGTTTTCAAAAAAGCTTATTCCCCCCGTCCCTTCCTTGCTTTTTTTAAGACTATCTAAATTCACTATATTGTTCAGCTTTGACATGTTTTCGTGATGAGTCACTTTCTAGTGTTACAGAGAGTAGAGTAATGGGGGAAAGCAGAATGAACCCCACGCACAAGAAAGGGTGAGACCAAATAGAACAATTCAGAGGGGCAAGATTGAAATTGGCAGAGTAAAAATTTCTTAGTTTAAATCTTCTGTTTTCTACTTTAAGTAAATGACCTTATAGCCCACACTATGATACAGCAAATAAGAAAAAAGTGTTTAGATTGTTTAAAGGATTTAATTTTCTCCAAGGGCTTTTATGAATTCCTGCTAGTAGGATCTCATGTCAGAATACAGGACTGCAGAACAAGCCACATCTGCTTTTCCTTTTCGATTTTACATCACTGAGGTGATTTCATTTGCTCTGTTTATGTAAGGAACAAGTGCATTCAGCTTCACTGTTGTTGTTCTTTTGTCTCATCTTTGCCAGAATCTCATGGTTACAAATGATGCAATCTGTCATTTTACTGTTTAGTGACTAGGTTGGTGGGTTTGGCCATGTGTTATCACCCTAGGTCTGTTAAAGGCTGACTTCCTAATGGTTCAAAATCTTGAGCTTCTCTATCTTTGTCTCAGGAACAAGAATTAGTAGTACCTAAGGGAGCTTTCAGTGTTCCAGTGAGAGGGCAGGGAAGGACAAGCAGCTGCTGCAGGTGGAGCCAGTTTTCCTGGTTCTTCTGTCAACCAGCCTACTCTTCTTTTGGCATTTTTATGTTCTTTTTTCAGGTTTTCTGTAATGGAATCTCAGGGTTGAACTTTCATGTCTCAGCTTTCTTCTCTACTCAGTGGAACATTCCATCTCAGCTTCCAGCACTGAAGCACTCTAGGGCTGAGCTGCTGGGTCAGGCCATCTGACATGACCAGCTCCATTGAAGTGTGTGCCATTGTCTTCATCAGCATCACCATCAGCACTGAAAATTCAGTTTCTTTCTTTGGCACTGGTGAGAGATTCTTCTGGATGTCCTTGTTACGTTGCGGAGGAGTAAGCTTTCTAATCTGTGAAAGAAGCCAACAGGGAAAAGATGAGGAAAGTGCTGATCTTCTCTTCTACCAGTCTGTAGTATTCTTAAGAGGGTCTTGGTAATGCAGTTGGCATGTATCTGTTCCTAGCTCTGAGTGACTTTGTTACTCTGTTCTGTGATGAAGATCTTTAGTGGTGGCATTTCCGTAGACAGCAATATCAAATGTAGACTTTAGTATCAAACATCCATGCCATTCCTGAGAAACATGGGATGTCTAGGAGCTGATTGCATGAAGACTTCTTCAGTTTGCTCCAGGGAGATTAACTGATATCTGTGTAAACAAATCCTGTTTTCTGGAATTACTATTTTTCTTACACACCAGTATAGTCAATAATGTCACCCTCCATTCAGGAGCCATCGTGCGGTGTTTCAGACAGAAAAAGTAGCTTGGAGCAATGGAAGTGAAGTCACTTTTGCCCTTTTGGGGGTTTGAATAGCTATTCTCCCTTCTGAGTAAGAGTGAGTGAAGAACTAGTGATTCTTCTACAACTGGTCTACAAGAGAATGTTTTTCTACAAACTAGGAGAAGAGCTTTTATTTCAGATATTTGTAAATACCTGAGAAGAGGTCTGTTTCAACCCATCTTGAATATTAGGATTTTCAGTTGCTGTATATTTTTCAGTTTGGATGTTAGCATTGTTAGCTTTGATAGTCTTTTGGATATTGTCTTTATCTCTAGATTGTTTTCCCGTGCCACAAAAGGACAACATGCTGATGAATAAACCTTTCCTATTGTGATTTGTGTAATGAGTATAGTTAAACTTTATGGCAAGAGCTATTGGTCTCTTTGTTATAGACATCCCATGGGGTCACAGCTTGTTTACAGCAGAGTAAAATAAAGATTTATAAAGCAGTTGCATGGAATTTTACTGAAGCTTGCTTGTTGGCCTTGGTATCGTGGTCCCGTGCTTAATTTTATGAATATGCAAAATCCATTTCTAAGTACTCTGTTCTTCCATCATCCTCTGAGAAGGATGCTGCTTGTTAGTATTTTGTTCAGGTACAGTGGACCTTAGTTCTTCAGATTTACCTTTCTCTGTTCATTATGCCAGCCTAATCTCCTCTCTTCTTTGCTTTTTAAAGTATGCGTTAAGAGGAAGGAGCGAATCGAATACTGTTCTGTGTTTGTGTGGATGGGTATGAGTACATATGTAAATAAAATGAGATTTATGTCTGTCAGGTGTGTTCATCAGCTGCTAAGGCTTTTAAAGCAGTGATGGTACAAGATCTGGATGGGAAAACAGCTTTTAAGCCATAGTGGCTGAGTGGTTACTTTCTATCTCTATTCCAGAGACAGCTTGGAAGATCCACTGGATGATACAGCTACAGTTTTTCAGCAGCTGGAACAACTGTGCACAGTTAGCAGGTGTGAATATGAAAAGACCTGTACACTTCTTGTACAGTTGTTTGACCAAAATGCACAAAACTACCAAAAATTATTGCACTCTTCTAGTAGGAATCCATTAGAAATCACAGTTCAGGAAGGTTAGTATTTAATTTAATTTTTAGACTGTGTTTTATGTGCCGATAACCAAATACTTGCATATGCAAAGGAGTGGTGATCATATGGCAGGTGTAACTAGACCTTTTCTCAAACTAGGAGTTAATGATCCAAGTCACCTTGCACCTCATTTTCACTGGCTGTCTTTGTGTTGAATAGGATACATTGGCAATTCCTGTGTTTGTTTTAACATCTTGTTACATCTTTGGAATATAAGCATGAGAGCTGTAAAAAAACTAATTGCTGAAAATCAAAATTTTAGTGCCTCAGGTGCCCTCGTGGGAACCAGCTGCAACTTGATGAACATTTTTTTGAAAACGAAGATGATAACTTTCGTTCTTGTTACCGGCTCTTTCCTAATATAGTTATCTTATGGCTGTTGCATCTTTACATGGATAAATGGTGTTGTTTTGAAAAGGTGAGACAGGTTACTGCTTAATACAGCTGTTTCTTTGCATGCTATTAAACATTTGTGATTTATTTTGCTGCTCTTTTGTTGAGTTTGAATATGCTGATTTTCTTCTGTGTAGGAGCCATTTTTTTGCCAATTTATATAAGACCTCCTACTTATCTTTTTTTTTATTAATTCCAATTTCTTCCATACACCTATCAACTTCTGTTTGGGAGAACTTTCATTAATGACCTGATTTCATTGACCAGCTGCAGTCTGAGTTTATGCCCTGCTCCCCAGTCACGGGGAGCCAAAGGGAAACAATCAGCTAGAGTCTTTCAGTGTCAGTGCTCTGGGGATTGCCGTTATGCAGTAGAAAACATTTGATGCAGTTTAAATATTGTGTTTCTTTTCTGCAAACTAAACATTTGTGCTCTTACTGAACAATAACTGTTATATCCCCTAGATATACATAGTTAAATTTAGATGTTTAATGGCTTTTAATGTTACAAAATAAGTTAATGTAATATTAAGATCTCATTTTATTATACTGTCTTGCTCTGTGTATCAATAGTGATGCGGTCATGGTTTACTAAAACAATAATCCCCAAGAAATGGGTCATTAACAGTAGTTAATGATTACTTGTGATCTATGGTAATGACTGATTTCTTTGGGATTATTGCTGTTATAAACCATAATTACAGATTATTATAGCAATAATTATTTTCTAAAAGAAAAGATGTTGTCTGCCTCAGTAATTGCAAAAGCAAATGCACTGAAAATTTTAAATAGTGAAGATATAAAAGAGGGAAAGCAGCCTTACCTATTAATTGGTATTGTACTAAGGGAAGAGAACTATCATCAGAAAAATAACTATGTACTTAAAAATAAGCTACTGCAATTTTTAAAAAGGTTTTTATTTTAAAAGACTATTGGCCAAACTGGTGGCTCTGCTATTTGAACTGCCTAGCACCACTTCACAGTTGCTTTTTGATACCATCTTCAACAGGCCGTTCTTTAGTAGCTGTCAGTGCTAAATTCTTTTGAACAGTGTCCATTTTCTTAGACACTTCAGCTCCTTGGTGTTTTGCTAATGATAGTGCAATCTCTTAGTGTCCTAAATTAACAGCTGTTTGTACTGCAACGTGTACTGTGTCTGATGGGGCTTTGCTTGGAAGTGTCCTGTTTGTGAAGAAGCAGAGGTCTTGAAACAGGGAAATACACTGGTTGTTGGACAGGTCATACTGTCCTTCCAGATCATTAGGGGTGGAACAGGAACAGTATGAGAAGATATATAGAAGTCTTCCTCATATATCTTGTCTTGTATCAAAAGTCAACACTTGTTCCCTGTCGCAAAGTGGGTTTTGTTATAGATCTCAGACTGTATTACATATTCATTTGGTATTTTTTTAAAAATAAGACTGAGATTTAAGAGAAACCCGAATGCTTTCCTGTATGTGTCTTTAAATCATCTGCGTGTTATTCCATACTCTGCATTACATTTTTGTGTGTATTTGATCTCAGCGTTATTGTTTTTATGTATAGAACACACTGTGCTATATACCTCAGACTGAAACAGAATTACTTGTGATGTATAGTCACCAGGTTCTGGCCATGAGGATACTGGTACAGCTCAGAACTACTTACGGTTCCTGGTTGAAGGAGCTTAGGAAGTAGAGCAGTCAGTGCGCTCTCAGTTCTGGGTTTTTCAAAATACAGCAGTGCAAAACGTGAGGGAAATTAAGTGAAGCTTAATGTGATATGAATGAAGACTAGTTTATCAGAGATTTGAAACAAACATGAAATAAACCCTCAAAATTTTTGGTACATACTGTGCATGTCCTGATACAGATGTAGAAATACCCAAAATAAAATACTGTTTTACAGTCATAATGTGACGTCATTTGTTTATCTGTAGTTTATCCTTTATGTTAAACTTCAAAATGAGTTCAGAAGATGCTTTATTTGTCAGAGTGTTATCTTCATGTAAGTTATGCTGCGTTTACTTGGTAAAAGCCTAGTAATGAGGGCAAGACATATTCTAGTTTATGTAAATATCTCACTTACTCCCTGGGAAGCCTTGTCTGTGACTTGATCTAACTTAAATGGAAGCTCTTCCAAGTTGTCTTTGCTGTGGTGTTACTTTCAACCAATTTGTTTTAATTTATTGCAAAGTATATTTTGCCAAATGAAGATGGAGTCTAAAAGTAGCTTTACTGTCTGATCGTCTCAGTACATTTCCATTGAAGAAGGAACCTTCAGCAGCATCCTGAAGTTTTAACAGGTCTATGTATTACTTTGCTATTCAGGTCTTAGTTTTGATCTGACTTTAGGGAAAAATACTGTTATCTTTCCTGAAAGGAGATACCAATCGTTACTGGATTTGCAGCTTAAAAAGCTGAAGCAGGAATCTGTGTGGCTTGAGTAGGTATCAGTAGCTCATATTTAAAGATATTGCGTATCAGTGTGCCAGAGCGATTAAAATAATCCCGGTTTTGCAACATGGCAATGATTCTTCAGCAGAGGCCGGCCAAAAGAATTCCTCTGAATCAGTGTTCGTAAGCTTAAGAGTTCTATATTTATAAAGTGGGATTTCAGTATTTGAAAGTCTGTATAAAATACACTGCATACTCAAACTCAAGGAGTTATTTATAGAACCTTAGCTTTACAGAAATTATAATCTTTATATTGTAGTTTACTTGATAAGGACATTGCCAGTGGATCTTATAAGTGTTTTAGTGGAAACTGACAGCTAAATAATCTGGAAGCTTGGAAGGCATGACAGCATGGCTTGAAATGGATGAACTCTGTCTTTCAAGGCCTTATAGAAGACAGTCCACAGAGACTTTCAAAACTATGTGGCACTTCACAGACTTTTCTTGAAGAATATGTCTGATTTATGTCATAAATACTTTCTGATATGCAAATCACTTTAGATAGTGCTTCAATATTACTAAGACTTCTCTATTTGAAATAGAACTAAGAAACAAGTAAATTGTAGTGAGTCTCAATTACTTTCAAATACTGTGATAAGCAGATGTAACAGCTCCGCTGTAGATAAAATTGTTCCATGCCTTCAAGTAACTTACGGCAGGCAAGTGAGAATACTAGATTAACTGTGTATCTAATCCTACCAGGCTGAGTTTGCTTAATAGGCATTTTAGGTTAATTGTTTTGTGTTTTATTTATATTTCTATTGTATTTATAATGTCCAGATTAATAAGTTGTTAATAGTTTTTCTGTCAGTTCTGCCCAGAACGTTTTGTTAGCTGATTTGTTTGGGTAGATTTTAAATCTGTTGAAGGGAGAAACTAACCATTCTCTTGACAGCATTCTGCAGTCTGGTACCTTATCGAGCTGCTGATAACCTTATGGAAGTGTATTGTACTAGCATAGCGACTTATAATCATTAACTTCTTCTTTTAATGTTAGGACGTCTGGCATGGCTTGTCTATTTTGTGGGTACTTTTGTGGGAGGACGATTAACATACACTAGTACTGATGAACATGATGCCATGGATGGAGAATTATCCTGTCGGTAAGTATTGCTTCTTTTGAATTCTGTATTTTGATATTATTATTTTTTAATGACATTTACTGTCAGCAGATATTTTGAATTTAAATATCTCAGTTTTGTCTGGTTCTTGGATGGCGGGTGCTTAAGGACTGTACTGACTTTCTGTGGATTGAGACCATTCCACTGGCTTTGATCTTTCCTGGTTCATCATCCTGAGCAGTGAAGGGGTCGTTAAGGTTATCGTTTCAAAACTATGTTTCGGAGGAAGGGAAGAGTATTAAAGATAAATATGTCTTTTACTATAAGCAATATTTAGATATGCCCATGTAGCTGCCTGTTTTCATTTGTGCTTTATACTTGTGCGCAAGTGTTGATTTTAATAGTTGTGAGTTATGGCTGTTTATTTTCTGCACTACTTCCTCTACGTTGATTATTGCGGTTGAAGAAATGCAGAGGAACTGCTAGTCAACCATTGAAAATTTAGACTGACTTTTATACTAGAGCTTGGAATAAAAAAGAAGGCTCTAGATTTAAAAATGTACATGCTAGGGTCTTTCTGCAGGTTTTATGGTAAAGGGTGAGCTAGGGATTATTGTGAGTGATGCATTCCTTGTGGCAAACACAAAGTATGTGGCAAACACTTCCTTAATCCTTTTTTTCACCCAGAAGTATGTTTAAAAAGGCATGCATATTTGATCCTGTTGTTTACATCCTCTAGCTAACACATGAAAAAGGCCATTCCAACTTAAAATTGAATAAAAAGCTTTACATTTTCTCCTTTGTTTCTTGCCTTCCTAATCTACCCTGGGGCTCCATGGTGTTAGCAATCTTCCACTATGTTTTTATTGAAAGTGAGAAGTTTTAATATACAGGCTTCAGATGAAGTGACATCTAATCCAGTGACTATGTATTTCAGAATTGACAAAAGGTTAGAATAATTTTTTGAATTGCTAGGGGATTAGGATTTCAAGCAATAGATAGCAGAAGAACACAGGTAAGTAAACAAAGGAATATTCCTTTAACAATAAAAAGTATTACATTTTCTTAGCTGACATAGGCTGAAATTGATTGTTTAAAATCAGTCCTGGTAACATGGAGATAAATACCAAGTAAGGATTTAGGTCAGAAAATACATGTTTTGTTCAGATGTTTTAGGGGACACAGAAGTGGGAAGAAGCAAGGTGGTGTGTTACATACTGTATATGTAAACTTATTTCTAAGTACAATAGTTTCAATTTCCAGGGAACTTGAACAGCTCTTATCTTGCATTTGCAGTCAGAGACCCATGCTTCTCAAGTTTCTTTCATCATGGAATTGATGCTCTAAGAAAGAAAAAAACATTTTACAAACTTACCACAGTATAACATATTTATCTGAGAAAATTTCAAGTGACAAAGTAATTAGAAAAGCATTATGTTGATGTTTATGTTTAATAGTGGTCAATTAGCATAATTAGCCTCAAAACAAAATCCTGGAAGAAACTTAGGCAAACAAAAAATGGCTGATGGGTTCCTAAAGAAATTAGTTATGACAGTATCATTTAATTTGAGAATTCTTCCTGAAAATGGTGTTGGTTGGTTTTTTTCTGTCATTGAAGAGTTTTTCAGCTGATATCCTTGATGGATGCCCAGTTACCACAATCTAGCAATGAAAAAGTAGAACTGGCAATTCTGTGGTTCTTGGATCAGTTCCGTAAAACATATGTGGGAGACCAGCTTCAGCACACCTCAAAGGTAAGTATCTGTTGTAAACCACAACATTTGAAATAAAAAAGCCTGTACAGAAATTGACCTACCCATATGTCTTACGTGTAAAAGCTCGTGATCTTAGCTGGTGGCTGGCTGGCTAGGTGGAGAGACAGATAACCTATTAATATGTTGTTCATCTGAGTGGGCTGTTACCATGTATGCTTTTGAGTTTTGGCATGCAAGGAGTTAATATTTTAACAGCTATGTTCATTAAACAATTTTACGTTACTTTGCATTTCAATTTTTTATTTCAAACATTTAGCAGGGTTCTGCTATATTGTGTTATATTTCACAGCTGGGTACACAAGATTTATTCTTTTAATAGTTCTGTTCTTTTGACAGTTACTCATTTATGTGGTTTCCACTGTATTTCTCACATTACTTGGCTTTTCTGCATTTTAAATAGGGAAGAGGGAAAAGTAAGATGCATTTTTGAAGAAGCGGTAGTTAATTCACCTTAACTGTAGGGGACAGTCATAATGTAGATGTTATAAAGAGAATGTCAGTAAGATGAGATCAATTGATCTTGAGAAAGACTGAAAGAATTCTGTTGGAGCCCCAAGCAAATCTTTAACAAGAATTGTGACAGTGACTGAGATTTGGGTTTACTTGTGTAGTTCTCTATCTTGGCTTTCTGGTGAATGGTCCCAATCTCAAGAATCCTTTTATCCCTTCAGGTTCGAAGTGTACTCGGAACTTTATTGAATGGTTCCTCACTTAATGTTAAAAATAAAGTTTTACACTATACTGAAATCCTTTTCATGAAAGCAATGTGTTCCTTCCAATTGTTAAAGCTGATTTGTTATTTTTAAATGTGGTGTGCTGCTCTAATGCTAAGTAACAGAAGGTACATGGTAAAAACATACTTGTGCTCCCCGTATTTTCATTAGCAGAACTCCTACTGATGGCAATTCAAAGGCAACATGGCTGTGCAGTAGTTGTTACCCTAATCTGTAATGCCTGGATCATTTTTTCTTTCTACCCGATTTTGAGGGTTTTGATTTCACCTTATATTCTGACCGATTGAGGTGTAACTGCGGAGAAACCCTATCAATGTATAGTGTGCTATAGTGGGTTGTAGTAGGAGATGGTGTGCACAAGCTTTTTATATCCATCCTTGTAGAAAGCTGGAAGAAGTGTTTGTGTGTGGGTGAAGCAGCTAGCAAAAACCTGAAGTGCATTATTTGTATTTAATCATCTGAAGCTGTGTTGTTAGTAGAAAAGATGTAAAACTTGAACATTTGCCACCTACACCAGAATTCCATCCCTATGAATTTATCCAGCTCAGCAATGTGTTTTGAATAACCATAAGACTGCCCTGCGAATGCTGCGTGTATGGAAGGTTAAATGGTTAATTATTGAGTACAGTGCTGGCTGCTGTTTCCATTTGATTTATTGAAGAGCTCTTTGAACTGAAAGAATTAACTTTTACCGAAAGGACATGGGGGGAAACTGTGGGATGAATCTAAGAAAATGGTCTTGTGTTGTTTTGTTCTATTGTTTTGGTTTCCCCACCCCCACCCCAATAAATGGACATGAATCAAACTGGTAATATACCATATGGTGTATACTGCCTTTGCTTGTGACCTGTCTTGTATGTAACCAGAGTGGGAAAGTGGGAATTTTGCCAGGCTTTCATGGCGCATAACAGTGGAACGGGTGTTTCTAAATTCTAACCGCAGTTTAGCAACTCCATAGTTCCTTGCAGATGCATTTTCAAGTGTGCTTTTTTTTTCCTTCATTATTTGATTACATTATCTACAAGTATAATTTAGTTTGCAGTCAAATTACACTTTCTTTTTTGTTTTGTTGTAGCCGGCCTGATACAACAGCCTTTCTTTGCATTGATAGAATCCTGTGGTCCATGTCACATTATTTTACTAGATCTTATAACAAAAAGCTGTGTGTGAAGGCATCTGAGCTTCCAGTTTTGGTGCTTTTTTTGAATTTTTAATAAAGCAAGGTGAGGTGTTTGTATACATTTTACAGTTAAGAGAAAGGCAGAAGGCAACGCTTGTGTGATTTTTCTGTTTTATCCTGCTGTAGCAGCAAGAATAGCAGCAGATGGCATTCTACCCTCACAGTTGTAAATCCTCTGATACTGTGTCTTGCTGGCAGCTATCTACAAATATGCAATAAAAAGGCTCACACTTGGAAGCAGAAAAATCAGACATATATCAAGTGACTAAGTTAATACACATTTATATAAATATTCAGGATTGCTTGGATTGTTTTATTTACAGAATGGATAATGGAAATTCTGCATGCTTCAGCCATGTTGAAATGATTTTTGAGAATATTTCTCTTATTTGATCATTTGCCTGTATACAGCAGACAATGATTTGAGAAGGCTGAATAGTCAAATGACATCATAGAACAAGTCTTCTATATGAATATACAAATTTTGTTCATTAATTAACTCATATTCTTAAGTGTGTGCATATAATAAAAACAAAGTCATTCTAGAAGAAGAAAATTGGCTAGGTAAATTAATGCATTCCTATTAAACAGTCCACTGGGGCTTGCTGTTTGGGGAAGAATAACAAAACCTTGGAGATCTTTTCCATGATAGTGTAATATACTTCTAGCACCATTACATTTCCAATACAAAAATAATATGTCACGATACTGGCTTTTAGATTGGATAGACCTGTGAATGAAAATATATATATATATTATATTTCTGTTGAATACTAGACTGGATTCTCTGGTACTGTACAGTGCTATTAATAATCTATATGTCTATCAATACGTATTTTATTTTAATGCTGATATGACTTAGCATTCATAAAGTCACCTTTTTGTGGCGTGCTGCTGATTTGGATGCTGGCAGGGTAGCTGAAGCCAAGTTGGCCGGAAAAGCACTGCACTGTGCTTTACTGAAATTGTAGCCTCTGCTTCTATCTGTGGTAGCTCTAGTACTGCTGTAGCATGCCACTGTCAGCCGCTAATGTAAGTAGTGTAATGTTGCATTGAAATTTGATTTCTGACATCAGACACATGGTATTAGCCTAAACATTGCTGTTTTGAATGAGGCTTTACCTTTGCAATATTCTTAATGTAACAACTATGCAGTTATTTATTTACAAGGGACACTAGAATGGGAGGAAATGGATCACAGAGGACAGGATTTAAATTCAGAGAGTTCTTCGTAAGCTGGAGAAATAACCTGAAAGTTTAAAATGCTGGTGAAATACTATGCTTAGGAATGAAAATTCCGTCTTAGAACTACCACTAGGAAATCTCTGACCAGGCAGCATTATTTCAGGAAATGCTGTGGAGTGTAAGCAGGGGTAACTCAACAGTGTGTGTTGGTTTTGCACACAAAAGAAATAAAACATCTTTGTGGCTGAAGTAGCAGAAACATTGTGTCAGGTGCTGTAATTTCCTACTCATTTGTAGGAGAGAATATTTAGCTCTGATTGGCCTTCAGCTGGGATAACGTGTCCAGTTTCGGGCACCATACTGTGGAGAAAGCTGTAGGCAAATGGGAGACTACAACCATGCAAATAAGATGCTGAAGATACTGCTTTGGTTTAGTTTAGCAAATAGAATATTGGGGTGGGGCAAAAGTCGAGGATGTCAAGAGTTGTTTTAGGAAAGCTGGTGATCAAATGTTTTCAGTGCCCTTCAAGGAAAAGACAATATGTAATTGGCTTAATTTGTAGCAAGGATGACTTCGGGAAACCTTTTTAGCTACCCCAGTAATGGACTACTGGTGTGTACTACCCGGGATGCTATGGGTGCTTTTGATTTATGGCCAGGAATACTTCATTCATGCCTCTGTGAAGTACAGAATAAACCAGAAATCCTGCTGGACTAATCTCATGCTTCATAACAAGACTATTCTAAGTGGTCGTGGTTGTTTGCTATGGCTTAGCCAGTGAAAAGCATGCTTGGGGGGAAATGAGCCCTCCTGTTTTTATTGTGTGTTATGCTGATCATAATGAATTTTTCTGTTATTTCAGGATTTTATCTTAGCCTGCCATGTCTCAAGTAACTCATTACAGCCATTTTAAAAGGAAAAAGAATGAGCACTAAGAGTGACGGGAATCACTGTATCTTTGAACGTGGAGAGCTGGCAGAGGAGACTGACTCCTTTTCCAGCTCAAAACATGAGTTCGCTCCTCATTCATCCATTCTAATGAAGATCTTGTCTTAGTTATCCAGCCCCAAGTGGGCCTCACTCTGGTTAGCCTGCCGTTTAGAGAGACTTACCTCTCCTAAGTTGTGTAACTACCTATGGCAAGTGCAGCAAATAAGCTGGGGATGCCAAGAATGTGTTTTGGCTGCTCTTTTTATTGTGGGTTAAAGCAGAGTTCGTCGCTTAATGAGCAGGTGCTTCATAGTTACATGCAAGTTCTTACCTTGCTGTGGCAGGTAGACCAGATCTTGAGGTCTGCTCCTTGGGCTTGAGGGCTGCTTGCATTGCTGCAGTGTTATTTGCTAACCCCAATAATGAATGTAGTTTGATATTTTTGCACTTGGGACACTTAGTTAGGCTAAACAAGGATAGAAAGGGAAGACTTGTTAGCCAGAACCTTTTCCTGCTTCCAAACACACCAGACAGGTCCTTGGAGGGGGAAGGAAAGCAGCAGGAGGGGTTTATAGCCTTCCCTAGAGTGGTCCACACTGCATCTATTCCAGACTCCCCCTAGGAGAGGCTGTATCAGCAGCTGATGGCAGGGCCGGGCGCATTTGGCTCTCTGGCTCTAATTGGCGGTAAGAAATTGCCAAGAGTGAATCAAACAGTAAGTTGTTGGATGTGTTTTGCCGATTAATATATCATAGGAAATTCGACTTAGCTAAGTTAATTGCTGAAACTTCTTAAGTTAACTTAGAATTGTATCTTTAATTTGAAACAAGTGTAACACTAAGGAATCTTCACAGTCTGGAGTCCTGACACCAGTGACAGTGTTCAGTTCAGTTTTTCATGTCTACACAGCTTACAGTGATTATATAAAAAAAGACAGGTTTGGTTGAAGACTTCTCTCTTGAGGTACAATGAAGAGTTACTCTACCAGTGTGCTCTTGAAAATGTATGCATGCAGAAATAAAATTCTGGTTATTGTTAGCTCCTTCGCATCTTCAGTTTTTTGGGGGAGTGCTTTTTTTAGTTGCTAAATATTTTGTGATTGAAAATAGAAGTATTTTGTGGACAAGTCAGTGGTCTATATGTGATAAAGAAATTACGTTAAAATATTAATGTAATTAGTAAGTGTTAAGCAGGGTTTAGAATTATGGTATAGTACTGTCTATGATGTCACTTACTTACACTCTGGGTTTTTTTGTGGCATCCTAACGGAGACGAAGGATTTTCTCTTAATTTTGCACTTGTCATGTTTCCGTTCTACAGCATGTGGCACTGTTTCACTAGAGTTGCCCCTGCAGCTCCCGGTATTGCCATTCCTGAAACAGAGCGGTCAAAGCTGGGACCTGCTCACAGGTTGGGTAAGGGCAGCATGGGGGAAACAACGTTTGTAATTGCAAGTGTTGGAGACTGAGCTATGCTCTTTGGCATAGCCTGATTACAAATTAAGCCTGGAGTTCTGTTTTCAGCTTTTGTAAGCAGAACAATCTTTAAAAAATCCCATTCATAATCCTAACCAAAATAATTATACTTGCAAGGTTGGTGTCTGTTTTGTATATTAAAAAGAATTTATTGGTTAAAATGCATTTAGGTAAACTCTTTTGCTCCAGTGTGGAGCAGACTAATGGTTCCCTGTTCTGCTATTTCTAATCTAACAGTAGCCCTGAATGTGTCTGGAGAAGCCTGGAGGCAATTTTAGTCTGTACCAGGTGGCTCTCGTTTGAGGGATGCCTCCAGAAGTGAAGATCACTGGCAGTAGGGTGTTCCAGCAAGCCATGCTTTCTTTTACCTTAAGTAAAAGCAATAGGGAGCCAGGGTAGAAAAGTAGGAGTTAGAATTGCAACTCTTCTGTTCCTAGGAAACAACCTCCTGTACAACTGAAGAGATAGAGCTGTCACCTTTTGTAGGTGCATCAGTGATTAATCTGGGGAATCCAGTCTGCTTTTCAGTCTAGGGCAGGTGAGAGTGAAGAAGGAAGTAGGAGCATGGATTAACATCTCAGAAAGTGCCTTTACAATTACAAGTTGAAGCGTGGTTATAAAGTGGGGAGGGGGGGATGCAAATGGGATTTCTGACAGTATCTTGTGCACATTTTTTTTGCTTATGTGGTCGATATAAAGAAGTTACTGTACTAACATTTAGGATTGCATATGTATGTGCTTTTAAAGCTTTTAAATTATAGAGAGGTAGATCTCCATTACAATAAAAAATACCTAGAGGGTTTAGAATTTAGACTACACTGTGTTTAGAGGGGAGGAAAAAAATAAAGTTTCCTTTGCTGTATGTTTTTTGCAGTAGCTGAAAGCAAAAAAACGCACGTAACCAGGTACCATCTAACCACTGAACACAGACTGGTCTTCTCATGTGTAATACGTGTTCTGTTGACTTAGGTTATTTTGATATTTCTTCAGTATATGTATATTTCTTTGATTACGTTGCCTGCAGACACAGAAGCATGACCTAGCCAAACGGGGGGGGGGGGGGGGGGGGGGGAAGGAAAGAAATACACATTTGTGCAGGACATGACTGCTTTTCATCCTGCACAATGCAAGACCCAGAGATCTACAGCAGTCCCACTGATTTTAGTGGGAATCTTTGCAAGTAAAGGTGTTGATCTGTGTGCGTCTCATAAAAGATTCTGGGTCCTAGCATCTTCATGATTAATGATATCTTAACGCTTATGAATGATTATCATTTTCTGAGCTATAAAATATATATACTGTTTTATTTCATTATAGTGAGGTGAAGATCACAACACTGACAGGTGCTGGAAATTAGCACGCAGTTTTGAAATTGTTCTGTGCACTAGAAATTAGATCTCATTTTAATTCAGCTTTTCCAAACTAGTAAATGAGGTTAATGCCATACATATTCAGCTGATATGGATGAAGAAATTGATATAAAGTAGATCAACATAGCTACAGGGCTACTTTAATTTATAGGTAAAGAGGCAGTGATAAATGAAAGTAATGTAGTAGTGGTCACTAAACTCCTCAGCCATCAGGGATTCAATAGTGTTAGCTGCTCATTAAAGGCATTGTTGGGGTACATCAAATAGAAATTTGAAAAGAAATAGCCAACTAACCGTTAATTATCAAAACATAGAAAATACTAATTATGCCTTAATTAGCTTTTCTTTTAATGTACTGAAATTGTTACTTTTTGTGTAGCACAAATGGATAGTTATATCAACAATAAATAGGTTGTTTTAATAACTTTCTTTCACCTCTGGGAAAACCACACTCCAATTTTTAATATGCAATAATGCTTCTCTCTAGCCTGTAGGAGATGAAAATTATTAAGTAGCTTTATTTTTTGAAGATTTTACAGCAGCTTTGGGAAGAATTATTTCACCATGCATCAATTATTTTTAATTGAACTGAATATTTTTCAGATTGCATGAAATGCCTCTCATTTAAGTTTAACATTTAGAGTTTGTTAAGGAAGCATCATAGTGAGAACTGGTACAACTTATTTCTATGGCATATTCTAGGAAGAATGAAGAACAGTTATTTCAGAAGAAAAATACTGTCACTGGTATTTTTCATTTCAGTGGGCCAAATCTCATTTTTACTGTTTCATAGTTACTACGCTGTTCTCATCCAACCAACTTGCAGATCATAGAGGAGAAGAAAGTAGGGATTGACTTCAGTGGGGCTGGGATCTATCTGGTACTGATGAAAAGCTTCAACAGCTGTTGCAAAATTCTTTTCCTTTTGGGGCAGTGTGTAGCCTTCCCTCTGTGGTTATATGTGCAGGAAAGGAATGTCACAGGCAGAACTGGGTTTGTGTTATCAAACACAACAGGTATGTGTTTTTTCCAGATAAGTGATGGGAGGGAAACACTGCATAGTGCTGGTCCTAAATGCCTCCGAATTCATGCAACAGTCCATGCTGAGTTAAACAGAATAGAATTGCTAGTACAAAAATCAGAGTAAGTAGGTACTACTGTGGTGAGTGATCAAAGTATTGCAGGATTTTTCCAAATCTGTAGAACTGATAGAAACATCCCAAGAAATCCTATTAATGACTTTGTTGTAAACTTCTTCTTCTAAATGTTTTAACTTTTAAAATAGAACAAGTGAGATTTACTTTCCATTACTTGGAAATTCTGCTTACTTACAGAACTTAAGAGGTTGTTATAACGTACCAACTTAAATTTCAAAGAGATTTCAAGCGTTTTACATATACTCAGCATTCAGTGTGGTCAAAATGCTGGGAAAGAGAAGACTGACATGGAGAAATACAGTTGTATTACTTGACAAGTAATTTCCTGGTGATTTTAGTCATACCTTTGAAGAAAAATCTTATTTCCAGAGCTTTAAAACGCAAAAATGAGATGAGAACATTAAATGAACTTGAACTAAATATCTGTCTTCCAGCATGGAGACAACCGCAAAACTAGTAAAACCTGTAGTTCGGTCTTTTCGCGGGATTGGAGTCACCAGTTTGGCTTGCAGCAGCTCAGTGTTTGGAGTTCATCAGGTTTTGTTGGACAAAAGAATTGGCGGTGTGTTTTTTTTAATTATAGACCTCGGAAAAAAACGTTACTTCATATGTATGTGAGTTACTTTAGTTCTCTCCTCTTTGAGACTCTGACTTCCCCACTGACTTAGCAATTTCTAGCACGTTTAGGAGCTAGAAAAGATTTACTTGAATAAATATTACCCAGGCAGATCTTCTTTCGTGTTTTCTATCATAGTTCCTATCCTGCCATAAGCAGAAAGAACTTTCAGTAAATATTTCTAAACTAATATTTGAACTTATTTAATTGCCTAAAGATCAGACAGGCTAAGGTAAATGAATTGTGCCACTGCTTATGAAAGGATTTTTTTTAATTCTGTATTGTGGGTTGCACTGACAACCATCTTGTTTCATGTGATAAATAATTGGATTTCCTTCAAAGAAATCTTAACAATTTGAAGCATTCTTTAAATACTTAGTGCAGAATTGTTTGGTTTTCTGTATTTAAATTAAAAACAACAAAGCGAAAAACAAGTGAGCTAGAATCTGTGTCATTTTATTTCATGGATGTGTATTATGGACAGCAATTCTTACTTACAATGCCTTGGCAAACTAACTCACAGTACACTGTGCCAGTTCTTTAACTTCTTTTAGAAATTTCTTTATTGAATTTCTCCATTATTTGGGAGTTCTGTAGAGCAAAGGACCTGTTGGGACGTATAGACCAACACTAAGAACTTTGCAGAGTCACAAACATTGACTTCCTCATCAAGTTGAGTTGTAAAATATTCTTCATTTCACGTATCCTCAATTGTGCCATTTTGTACTTCGTTGTTTTATGTGTGAATTGGTATGTTTTTCTACTTGGACCATCCATACAGCACTTTCTCTTCTGTGTTTGGCTGGGGAATTCTTGTTTTGCTTTCACTTTTCCCAAATTTTACATTATATATGCCTAGTCTTCCTCCTTTTCTAGCAGTGCTGTTTAAAATCTTCAAATCCCTAAAATCTTCTTTCAATTTAAGTGCAGTGTATTTGCTGCTCAGTTACCTGTACCTTTATTTTACTAACTTATCTTTTGGCTTGTTGCTCATGACAACTGAAACCTGCATGAATCTTTATATAGATATTTAATCACATGTTTACAGTTAAAGCACTGCCTGCATGAATCTTTATATAGATATTTAATCACATGTTTACAGTTAAAGCACTGGTTTAAGTGCTGTGCTGCTTTATTTTAGAATTTTATAACACAAATCAGACAAACCTAAAAATAAATAATTAGCATAGTTCAGTTCTGCACTTGGCTGTAACTGAGCTTTATTTTGTAGCTGCTAATAAAGGCACATTATCATGTTCAGGCATTGCAATTATCATTGAAATGTGTATGTCCATTAACTGCAACATTAGGCTGAGGATATAATTACTGTCTAGAGCCAATATCTTTGTGAAGTTACGTCTATGACGCTATTAAGCTATAAGCAATATTTGTAAACTAATATTTAAAGGTTTCAGAATTGATACCATCACTTGCGGACTTAAAAACTAATCCTACTTCCGCTCCAAATTATTGGCTTCTTAAGTATTTGGCAAATATATGATTGGGTTATTTGGATGCTAATATAATTTGTGATTTGAGAGACTACTGTTTTTCTAATCCAAGTACCCAGAACAGATTGAACTGGTGGCAGGAGAAGAGAGAAGCTGTGGTAAAAGCAAAATGCTGATAAAACAGCGGTACAGTATCTCACAACATACTGCAAACATGATTCATTTTTCTTGTGGTAGAGTTATGTTTCTGACAATTTAGTACGGGAATTCAACCACAAAAAAAAAAAACCCTGTTGCATGCTAAGAAGAGAATAAGGAAGACTTTCCTAGTAATATCACAAGTATGTTTTAAAGAGAAATGAGATTGAGTCTGGCCATTGATTTGCTTTCTGAAAATTTCTAGTATTTGTGCTGACTGAAGAACATGAAATTTCCTGTCAAGTTAGGTTGGCGGTTCATTTGCAAAACTCAGTTAAGTCACCTGTAATTAATTCCACACATGTGATATTTGGGTCTATAATGAAATACCCTTTTTTTCCACATTCTGTTTTTATATGCAAAATAGGCATAGTAATAGTTGACTTTTTAAGTATTTGTATCAATTAGCTTTGTGTTCTGTTCCCTTGGTATGTGAGTGATAGTCATTAATTTGTTTAATTTGCTTACCTGTCTTGGAAATTGAGATTTAGGAAATGCTGATGGAGGGGAGATACACGTTACAGAGAATCAATCTTTCAACATTTTTCATCTTATTTTGAATGCAAGTGTATTTAATTTTTTTCTGGAACAGAGGAACTATAACGTAGCTTAGTGATTTTTATCTGACATAGCCTAATAGAATTCCTTTTCCTATTTTACAAAGGTGGTTTCAAATTTTGCTCTCACGTACATCTGCTTTTGGGCTTCCCTGCCTCTGCTTTGTCTTTGATGACTGGGTTCATTTGTAATGACACTATTTGTGTTTTCTGCCCACGTCAGTAAATACTACTTTGTGTTTATTATATTGTTTGCACTTATTATGTTATGTTCTTTGTTTAAAAATTCAGTTATTTCACCTCAAGCAGATTCTCTGCTCTGAGTAACTTATAGCTGCTGGACCTTTCCACTTCTGCTGTATATCTGATACCAACTTAGTGAGAAGGAATAAATAGCAGATAGGGCATCTTGGGATAAAAAAAACCCACCATGCTGTCTTGTGACTTACTCATTTAAAATATATTGTTTTTGTTGCGGTATGTTGGCCTCATGTCCTCATTATTTAAGTAGCTTAATGAATTAATTTCCCAGACCTTGCAGTAAGTAAATTAACCATCAGAGTTCACAGCAGAGTGAATAATTCTTTAATATTAGACTACAGCAATTTTTATGACTCAAGCTAAACTTAATTATGAAATTGCTTATTGCGTATTTGCGTAATTCAGAGAGGAAAAATATGCAAAGTAAAACATGATAAGTACGTCTGTCAAAAAAGAACAAAACATTGAAATCCTAGGAGGTTAGATTACTCTTGCTGATACTGGTTGAAGTTTAGGTACTGTGTTCATAGTCTGCTCTGGTCAGTGATGCTGAAAGGGTTTTTGATTTTAGCTGATCAGCTGTTTATCATCTCCTTCAAAACTGCTGAAGAATTTAACATAGTTACCAGCAACTAGTATATTTCTGAAACAGTCCTCTAGATGATCCTCTAGATTTTCTTTCAGATTAGTGTTATAATTTTAGATTTATATGAGGAATATGTATTTGTACAACAGTGTTCTTAAATAGTAATTGTTCTAGAGCACTAATTTTTCATTTTAAAGATATTTTTTTTCCTGATAAAGTATATACCCCAAGTAGTAATCTTTCCAGGTAGCTTTATGCGCTGACATTTTCTATTCTTATATGTGAAACAAATGTGGTAATTGAGTAGATAAAGTACAAAACTCCACTCTTTGTGACCTCCGGGTCATTTGGTTTTGGTCTTACAAAAAAGTGCAGTTTCTGACCTGCGTTAAAAGTTGCATGTAAACTGTCAGTCACTTGGACTATTTTCTGCTTTTATTTATAGTCACAAGTTCTGGTATAATCCAAAATTGCAAAGAACATTCTGTTCTCCTTTTACCTCTTCCTGTCATATCACTGTTCCTGGTTTTTTTAATTAAACAGGATTGGATAATTTGCATTCCTATCAGGATGGTCTATTAATATATTTTTTAATGCTTTTTAGACTTATTTTTATGTATTTGTATTGAAAGATCAATGTTGAGCTGATCCTTTAAAAATGAAGACGACAAGTATTTGTGGAGCAGCGTATACAGAAAACTTTGTCTCTTTTCATCAAGCTGTTGTCACCTAACCATCCAATCTAACCAGCAATACATCACTTCCACTCTGGAAGAGATGAAGTCAATGGAGCTGAATTCCTAAAGGGTTTTTCCTGCAGAGAAGCAGCAGTCATATCCAGGATATAGTACAAGAAACCTTTTGGGGTTTGAGATATAAATGAGGCTTCAGCTACTTCCTCTGTTTTGCAGTTCCTTTGATCTGGAAACTTTCCAGGTTGATGAAGTCATCAGATTTCTGAATCAAGGGCTGTTTTTTTTATTTGGACTGCTCTTGGCTTCACATGCCTTATGTAAACGGCCTGATGTGCTGTCTGAGATTATCATAGTAAAGAAAACATCCACATCGTTGTGAAATGCTTCGTGATGAATTAAGTGAAAGTTTCCTCTGAGGCAGATGAGGTGTTGTACCTATGTCCTTCATTTTACATCTGTGTGAAAAGAACTTTACCAAGCAAAGTTTGCACAGAAGTCTCTGCAGAAACTGCATTTTGCTCAGCCAAGGAAGGGGCTTCCAGCATGTTCTTCTGTTCTTACTTGTGTTTCAGGTCATGGCTCGTCCAAATATTTTGATAATGCCTGCACTCTTTTCCCAGTGCTTTCAGCAAATTAGAGATATACTCTAGTGAATTAAGATACTCTAGGTAAAGTTGGGGTTAAGTGAAAGTTGTTTACAAATACAGAAAACAGCGTTGAACCATAAGGTATTTCTTGATGTCTCTGCTGTTGATGTTAGGCGGTCTTAGCTTGCTCCTGCTGTATTCCATTAACATAAATATAGACAGATCAATTTTTTTCTTTATAATTTATTATCTGCCTACCTTGTGTATATTGTTACTAATGTCAAATGAATCAAACTTCAGACATGATGAGGTTCAGAATTTAAATCTGTGTTTCCAAATGGTTTCAGCAGCGTTGCTTCCTAATGACTAGCCCGACAGCTGTGGCCTTTCAGTCTTGAGGACTTACTAGCCATCTAGTAAGATGGGTATTTACTAGACCTTTAATGCTACTCAGTACAGTCTTTAAAAATTAAGAGAATATTGAAAATATTTTTGTACTGGTCTGCATAACTACAATAGACAGTCTTATGCTTCAGCTTGATTGATTGAAGAGATCTAAGGACACAGAAGAAACAATAGTTTTTAATTTCTAATAGAAATAGGAGGCAATAAAACTTGTTTGATAGTTGGTGATCAGATGATCAGTAACTGCAGGGGAATTTCTCTTTCTCAGTTGAGATTGAAGGGTTCATGCTATAATTGGAAGATCTCTGTGAGAGAAAGGTGTAAATTAGTTTTAATTTTTCTGGCTACTGTGCTTAGTCCCTCTTTTGATTACAAGGTGGACATGTGAAATCCCTAAAACATACCTTTCTAAGAGAATGGACTTCTTGGGCTAAGAACACATGAAACCAACAGTTGAAAATGTCTATCCAAACATCAGTTAAGTGCAGGTTCTTTCAATATACTAGTAAGATCCTTTCATTTTAAGTCAGTTGCTTTGGTGAGTTTCTTCTTAGTTACTATTTTAAGCTTTACTTTTTCTATAGTAAGCCCTCAGAGTTCAAAACCTGAATTTTTTCTGTTCCTGTCATTAGAAGTAGTCAATGAAATGATTTTGAAAAGCAGAGATCACTGCAGAGAAATTGTGAGTGACTTTCATGTACATCTGAATTTTAGGTATTTTAAACCCATTTTTCTCATCCTTTTTAAAGTAGTACTTGTTTCAGTGCTCATTGGAAATATATACTGCAGTTCAACGGTGGAGTCATTCACCTAAAAGTAGGATAGGGATGGGGCTTTTTTTCCTCAGCCCGAACGGTCATAAAAGTGGGAGTGAAAGGAAGATCTGGAATCATTCTGAAGTGAAGAATTTTTTATTTCTGTTGAGATAATTCTGAGTGTAGAACATGTGTACAGTGATTATTCATTACAACAGAACTACTTATTTTTCATAAGATATTTAAGTATTACTCAGAAGTTATCCTTCCTTCAGCAAATATATTTATTTAAAAATGGGTAGGAAGAATTTTAGCAATTCTGAGAAATTTGGTCAGCTTTCTGTGAGTTGCTATTTAAGGCCTTATTTTCTATTCAGTTGACCTAGCGAGTTCAGGAACTAAGGCAGCCAGCATTTTCTCAAGTTTCTGTATTAGGGCTCTTGGTGTGAAAGTTTGAGAGCGATATTGTATGTCCTTGAAAACCTGGAGCAAAAAATTAAAAACAAAATTTTACCTAACTTTGAGACTGAAAGACCATGACAGTTAAATGGCATTGGTATGCGAGTTTATTAGCCCAGCAGTATTCTGAAACTATTCAGAATTTGCTTGGGGAAGGTGGCCAGGCTGGCTGAGTGATGAAATCTAATGTTTCCACCCCACCCCCTTCCTTTCCACTAAGTATCTGGATCATTTGCATTTTTCATCCTATTTTATTGTACTATTAGGAAAAGCAGGAGAGTTTTCTTAGATAAACCAGATCTTTTTGTTGTCTTAAAGTTTAAGAAATTCAAAGTTTAACTGGGAAAATACTTTAAAAATAATAGATATGGAGTCTTTTTTCTTTGATGTGATTGACTGGCTTTGCAGGTCACAACTAAAGAAGCGTACAAGGCATGATGTTAGAGGTTACCCATAGATGATTTTTCTCTCCAGAAATAGGAAAGTGAATCCATTGCTACTCTATTACTTCCTTCTATGTGTTGCACAGAAAATTGTCATCTTGTAAACCGACCTACCTTGGATCATTCTCCTCCTTAGGGAAAATTTGGCTTGTCACCTTCAGATCCAGGACCACTCATAAAGGTCCAGGTGACAGGTCAGTGTCTTTAAGTGTACTTTCCATCCAAGTAAGGTAAGCCAGTGAGGATTATATTAAGCAATGAGAGATGAGCAACCTCAGTTAGGAGTCTGTGGGGCTGGTATGGATATTTTAAAGAAGCTTGTTTCTTCAAAAGTTTTTTGAGACATTGACATGAACTTATCTTGCAAGGCCAAACTGCCTAGGCTGGAAACCTTTCACATCTCTTGTCAACCATTTTGAACATGTGTACAGTATGACTGTGTTGAAGTTTAGGAATTCCCATGGTCTTCCTTAAATATACAGTCTTCAGCTCTCGCTTCAAACAGAGTATTGGATTCTGTAACTTTGACTAATGAGACTCTCTTGAAGGTGTTCGTAGCATGCTATGAAATCAATGATTTCAACTAAGATCAGGATTGAAAATGATACATCTACTTTTTCTGGTTTCATGATCTTGGCTATACAGGGCACTGGATAATTTTCCAAGTGCAATCTATGACAGTTTGTAACTTTCTTGCAGGAAGTGTGTTCTCTAGTAAGTTTCCATGAACTAGAGTCCAGCACTTCATGTAGCTGCAGCGCACATACATCGTTCTATTCACGTACACTGTTGCCCACGTTCAGCCATACATCCAAATTGAGAGTCGTTCCAAATTACTGGCTTTTTGCATGAGAATGAGATGTAGTGCTTCCCTTTGATGTTACAGAAATGCCATCTTTTCTTACAGAGACGTAAGTCCCAGGTGCAGCTTTTCTAATGGTCTAATACAGACCCGGGGACCTTGTATATATCTATCCCATCATTTTAGACTTCTGCATTTTCTTGGAAGTTGGTATAAACCAGGCTCGTTAGAGGTGAGCCTGAGGGTGGCGTGCCAGTGGGAGATAATAGCACAGCTGCAGTGCATCTATGCCAGTGTCCCAAGCATGGGCAACAAACAGGAGGAGCTGAAAGCCATCCTGCAGAAGGAAGACATAGTCACCATCTTGGAAACATGGTGGGATAACTCGCATGACTCGACTGCTGCAATGGATGGCTGCAAACTCTTCAGGAGGGATAGGCAAGGAAGAAGAGGTGGTGGGTAGCCCTGTATCTTAGGGAGTGTTTAAACTGCCTAGAGCTTAGCGATGGTGACTGTGGTTGAGTAGGGGTAAGATTCAGGGGAAAGGCCAACAAGGCAGGTGTCATGGTGGGAGTCTGTTACAGACCACCCAACCAGGATGAAGAGGTTGAAACAGATGAAATGTTCTACAAGCAGTTGGGAAAAGTCTCACTCGCTAGCCCTTGTTCTCAGGGGGCACTTCATCCTGCCACATGTCTGCTGGAAATACAGCACAGCAGAGAGGGGACAGTCCAGAGGTTCCTGGAGTGTGGAAGAGAACTGCCCGACACGGCAGGTCAGTGAGCCAGCCAGGGGAGATCCCTCGCTGGACCTGCTGCTTACAAACAGGGAAGGACTGGTGGGAGATGTGGTAGTTGGAGGGCGTCTTGGACATAGCCATCACAAGATGATAGTTTTCAGTTCTTGGAGAAGTAAGGAAGGGGGGTGTTAGCAGAACTTCTACCTTGGCCTCCCTGAGAGCAGACTTTGCCTGTTTAGGTGCCTGGTGGACAGAGTCCCTTGGGAGACAGTCCTGAGGGGCCAAGGTGTTCAGGAAGGCTGGACATTCTTCAAGAAGGGAAACTTCAAGGCTCAGGAGCGGGCTGTGCCCATGAGCTGAAAGCCCAGCAGCGGGGCAGACGGCCTGGATGAACAGAGAGCTTTGGCTGGAACTGGGGGACAAAAGGAGAGTTCATGATCTTTGGAAGAAGGGGCAGGCAGCTCGGGAGGGCTGCAAGGGTGTCACGAGGTTATGCAGGGAGAAAATTAGAAGGGCCAAAGCCCAGCTAGAGTTTAACCTGGCTACTGCTGTAAAAGACATTAAAATTTTTTTTCTAAATACATTAGAAACAAAAGGAGGGCTAAGGAGAATCTCCATCCTTTATTGGATGTGGAGGGAAACATAGGCACAAAGGATGAGGAAAAGGTTGAGGTGCTTAATGACTTATTTGCCTCAGCCTTTGACAGCCTAAGACCAGTTGTTCTCAAGGTCTCAGCCCCCTGAGCTGGGTGACAGGGATGGGGAGTGGAACGAAGCCCCCATAATCCAAGGAGAAATGGTCAGCGACCTGCTACGCCACTTAGACACACAGCAGTCTCTGGGGATGGCTGGGATCCACACGTCTGGCTGGGCGGCCGGGCCGGAGAGCGGTGGGGAATGGAGTCACATCCCGCTGGCGCCGGGCACTCGGGGGGTTCCCAGGGCTCAGGGCCGGGCCCGTCCCTTTAACATCTTTACCGAGGGGCTGGGCGAGGGGACGGGGCGCTCCCCCAGGCGGGTTGCAGGGACACCAGGCTGGGGGACAGCTGATGTGCCGGGGGCAGGAGGCTCTGCAGAGGGACCTGGGCAGATCAATTAGTTGTTCCTAGGTCAGGGAAGGGATTTTTGGATTTTCAGTAGCCAACAGCCACAAAGGAAATAATTCACTAGCAATTGTGTTTCCATCTACCTATCTCGTAGATAAGGGTATCTGTTATCTTTCCTTGCAGGTGCCTATCTTAGTGTATTACTGTATGTAGCCTTTTGATTCAGAGAGAAATTTATTAACTTACCAACTTTCCAGTAAATGATGATCATTGGAAGTTCAAATGCAATGAGGTGAGAATGGCCAGTTGCTTCTCTGCATTGTTTCCTAATACTAATAATTTCATTCTTCTTGTACTAATCAGGAATTTCTGAACATGGCAAAGTCCTTTGCTCTGTGTCAGCTACCTTTGAAAGTCATTGATAGGTGATAAATGCCACTTACTTCCTCAACATCATCATCGTTCGGGGAAGTTGCCTGCTGAAAGTATAGTGATAGTCTTCATCATATGAGAGAATTGTTCTATCTACACAGGCTTTGCAACTGACTTAAGTTTATACAGCCCTTCTGTGTAAGTGATTTCTGATTGTCGTGGTACTATGGTTAAATTTGGTGTAGTAGCAGGACTTCTTTGTAAAGCTACCAGTACCGTTTGAAGCTAAGGAAGAAGGGTGTTCTCCTAAACAACTGGGATTTAAATCAAGTTCATATTTTGCAAAGTAAATATCTAGAATCAGAGAGACGATTTATGATTCATATTTATTAGTACTTGTGATAATCCTTTTTTTTTTTTTTTATAATTGTACATGTTGTGAAAGCCACCATTTTCTTTACAAATAAATAAATAAATAGCATTATTGGGAAAGATGTAGTATGTCTTACAACTAGAAAGTCAGCAGAGGGAGCACATGTTAACAGAATTGTATTCAGTGTGATGGACTGGTGGTGGTAATAGTTCTGGTGATCAAATATTTGTTTGTTTTCTATTCTATAAAGATTTAATTACAGTAACGCTTTCATACTGCCAGCTTGAATACACTTGGATGCTAAACTGCAATGTTATTTCTAGAGGCGTATGGAACTGTCAGGCAGAACTGAGCTATGGTATATACGGGTGTTTCTGTGGAGAACCGCGGATTACTCTTGGCAGTTGATTATGAGGCGGTTTAACTTTGTTCTGGTTTGCCTTTTCCTTTCTTCATTTGCCAAGCGAGTACCTTGTGCACATGGACCCCCTCTGGTCATCTCTGGGGGCCAGGGGGAAGGGAAGCAGGTGGGTGTAGGGCTACTTGCTCTTCTGTGTCTTCACCTACAGGTTGGTGGCAGTAAGCTTCCTACTTGCCTTGACGCTACTTTGGCCCGAAGCAAGTGAGAAAATACTTTTGAGAAAACATGTTTCATTTTTAAGCATGCTTAACCTTAATAGTTATGACAAGTTTTTAAAAATCTGTGCATTTGAGACAGCATTAATAATTCATGCGTGTGTCATTAAAAAAAGAACAAACTGTCTGTAGGGTCATTAAATTCTTACTTGGCTAAGATCATCAAAGTTTAAATGACCTAAAATGGTACATTGTTGGGGTCGTAATAATGCTGCTTGGAAAAAAAAAGTACCCTGTGATTTAGTTTTGATTCTGACAATACTCAAAAGGATTTGTTATGTCTTACAGACCTTTCTGCAAACTACTAATGGGATGAACACAATATATCACTTTTATAATAGTGAGCTATTAAAGGCAAACATAAAGCAGTCTGAAGCCCATAAGTGCTGCCAACAGCTCCTGCTTTAATGAATTCCCTTTTAGATGTCCATTAAATGCTCATGGCAAATGTACTCATAATGGAAATGGCAAATCTAAATGGGTAGATATGAATAATCCATGGAGTTTAAATTCTGTTTATGATCATCTTCACATTTAGTTTTCAAGACAACGCAGTTTAGTTTTCATTACAGTTTGGAATAAAGAGGACAGGGAGTAATTGATTGCTTCAAGCAGATTAAAATCAATGGGTTGCTTTTCAAAGAACCCGTTCAATGCAGTAATTTCAACTTTAAACATTGATTTAGGAAACTCAACACAAAATGTTTTGTGCCGTGTGAACTTTTATGTGGAAAGAGTAATACTAATTTTATTTCTATATATCTGTATATAGAAATATATAGAGGTTGTTATCAGTATGTGCATGAGTAAATAGTGATCTATATTAAGTCATTTTGATATTATTGCACTCATATAATGAATCAATGAGATTCCCGTCATCATTGTGATACTGTTTGTAAACCATTAGCACACAGAAATTACAGCCCATCATACATCATTACTGTGATTGAGGCTTTATTACCATATTCTCAAATTGCTTGCTTGCTATAAAACTAAATAGACACCAGACAACTATAGGTAGACGATAGACTGTGCATTATTGTGCTGGAATAATGAAGGATTATTGTAGCATAATGGGGCACAACTTATGAGGAAAATAAACTTGGCAGCAAAGGAGAACTTGAGTGTTTTTAATGTTTGTTGTTACTACTTTAAAGGTCAAATATATTTGTTATGATCGAGTTACTGTTTCCTTATTTCATGAATCATACGCTTTTTATATTTCATATAGGTTTTGTTTTATATTTAAGCATTTAAAACCGGGGAACTGCACTGCAATATTCAACTCCAGAGACGGATTGACAGCTTTTGAAGTACTGGTGTGGTTGTGGAGGTGGTGGGGTGGGCAGCAGGACATCCGTAGCAATGCACACTTACATTGTACTGTGCTGAAAAGAAACAGAAGAAAAACTGCATCAACAGACATCAGCTGTTAAGAAGGGATTAAGCTCTCCAAACAGGCAAAGGATACATTACGAATTTTCGGAGCTGCGGTGAAAGAATTCATATCTTGATCTTAAAAGAGGAGAAAACACACTGAATTTGGACTTGGGGAATTTAACAATCTCTCATGACAGAACTGGGAGCTTTACTGTACAACACCAAGACTCGCAGGATATGCTCAAGGTGTGACTTTCTCTAGCTACAAGAAAAAATCAAACTGATTTTCTGAACTTTGGGGTGATTTTAGGCCCATAGGTCAGCCAGTGTTAATCCCAAAGTCTCAATGGAGATAGAACTGCAGCTCCAAAAGAAGTTTTGTAGCATCCTGTGGAGATGCCTCAAGCTCACTCTTATACTTACTCTCTCCCACTTCTCCCACCCCCCATGTGCTTGCTCACACCTTTCTTTTCCCCGGTTGCTCGCACTCGCATTCTCCTCCCTGCTTTTTTCACAGCAAATTCCTTCTGTGATACAGGTCTTCAGTGAATTTGAAGTGACATTTGAGATAATGCATTCATAATCCTAGAGCTTTTTTTTTTTTTCCTCCGTGGAATTTAAGGTATTCCGAATACAGGATTTATTCTGACTAGGCCAGGTAGGCATTGTTTGGCCGAGGATTAATGGAAACATTCAGAGTTCCTGAAGTGGTTCCAGGTTATTACAGTAATCAATTACTTGTGTTTCAGTAGGACCTACAAGCCTTGGTTGTGTTCAAGTACCAAACTATCAGTGTACATATATGTGTAAGCCCTATTTTGAGAAGGTATGTAGAAACATATTTAACAGTGGATGTTACCAGCCACAGTGAAAATAGAATTATTGTTTCTTAGAGCTTGCAGTCAAGCGTACAGCAGGAGAGAATGGATCCTTGCAACAAACAGAAAGGAAAAGAAGAATGTGACTATACCCCCATACAATCTGGGAGTGGGATTCAATGTCTGGGAGTATTATTTTATTACAAAACTTGAATGATGGGCTGCTGAGTGATGACAAATCTTCAAGTTTGCCCTACTGTAGCTCGGCTGGGATCTCAGGGACTCAGCTGTGTGCTCCCAACTCCTGGTTTTATTCTCTTTTATATAAAGTAGGTGTGTGATTCTATTAACTTATTAAAATCAGACATGTAACATCTCTTTTGGAGCCATCATCTAAATAGAGACATAAAATCACTTCACTGGGCAGTGCTAATACTTGCTATCATCCAAGAGCTTTGTTATCATTTGTCCTATTAGATATGCAGAACTGAATTGAGTTGGGAGACAAACAGAATCAAGCAAAATTATTTTTTAAAAACTGTATTGCTGGTATAACATAAATGTATGAAGTATATGGAAGAATAAATATGTGTAATTATTTCTGGTTTTCTTGGGTTGGATGTTGTATTTGAAAAATTGTCTAACTTTTTAGTCAGAAAGCTCAGTTATAAAGAACTGTTGACTTTTTTTTTATACTGTTTTCTTTGTATAAAAGGTACAGGGCAGAATGACTGAGGGTATTTAAACATTAATGCAATTGTTCATGTAGATATTTAACCATTTTAAAGTATACTCCAGTTAGCTTTGCCAATGCCATAATTGAGCAGAAAGCCAAAGTCAGATTAGTAATTATATAAGATACTAGAGTCAAATATATCTTTATTCACAGCTTTCTTACCACACGTAGGTTCTTGATTACTTTTTTGTCAAACATTTCTAATTTTAGCATTGTCAGTCCAACAGGTTCTCTAACAGTCAAGCTCAGGTAGGTACATTCTAGAGTTAAATGAGATTTCTTAAGGCTTTCAGCCAAGTTTCTTTAAATGAGATAACACTTAACCTACCAATCACTTAATTGGGACTCATGACCCATTTTTATTAAAAGTTAGATTTAGCAAGTGTGAATAAGGCTTCGACTGTGTAAGTCAGTCTTTTACAGAAGTAAATGTTTTCTTTGGTTTTGTTTTTGGATTTTTATATTCCAGTAAATGGAAGTTCCACTGTAGTTCTTATGAATGTATTTATGTGTAAATGACCTAACAGATGTTACAACATCTTCATTATAAATGTTTGTTGTTAAAGAGGGAAAGTATAAACAGCCTTTCGTTTCTTGCATTTCTGCATGTGTTGCTATCCTGTAGACAAACAGTATATGTTCACCAGAACAGCTATGACAGTACCTCTGCTGTTACAGTCAGACAGGTGGCACATCTGTGGATGTGTTCTCACACCCGGTTCTCTGCATCCCCGCCGCATGCATGCGAGTGCAAGGGCAAAATACTCCTGGCTCTATTTAAGTTCTTCTTTATAACAAAGCTTTTCTCCATGTATTCTTTCAATTGTTCCTCTGGCCTTCCGTATCATTAAGTGTTCCAGCTTGGTCACCTCTCCGGAACTGACAACACAACTGAAAGCAGTTTTTGTCTGCCCGTCCTGTGGGAGGCATATCCCTTGAAATGCAAGTGCATTTTCTTTACTACTTTTAGGATCTTCATGTTCATTAAGCCATATTCTTGCTGTGAGCAGGAACATAATCTTTGGGATATTCTTTTTACAAAAGTGTTGATATACTTTACTGAAGATAGGTGAAAAATTAAGATTAGCTCAGTACTTTCTGGTAAGCTGGAATGATTATTAATCTGCTTACACAATAATGACTGTTGATCTCATACAGAAAATCATTGCTGTTTTCTAGGAGAATCTTCTTCCATCATCACTGCAATGAAGGAATTGTATTCAGCACTGTCCCAACTGTAACATGGATGTGGTTCTCCACTCTTGGACTCTCTGTCCATGTGTGTGCTCATTTATAACACTTCAGACATGGACAACCAGGTCTTGCACTGGTATTCCTTTGGTTGCTCTCTCTCAGATGGCAGGCTGCAGCAAAAAATTATCTTTCCTCACTTTAACCAGAAAAATGTTGCCATCTGAGACCTAAAGGTCGAAGTATCCCACTGCTTTTCCTGAAAACTCCTGTTGGGGATTGTTGGTGGCTAACCTGTGACAAAACCAGTTTGGGCAGTATTGGTTGTAATAGGTGTTTTAGGCTGGAAATGGATGTGTTTTCATCTGTCTGGCTTGGCGTGACAAGGTCAAAAAGCAAAATTAATTTCAGTCTGCCTTTTACCACCACAATTTACTGGTGACTGGTATTTAAGCCTTCAGGCCATGAGACATTCAGAGAGGGAAGCTTCTCTTTGTACTCATATTTGTTACCTTGAGATTTCAAAGACAGGTTCTGAAAGAGAAAAAGACATACGATCTGTTTTGGTGTTGACATTCTTCAGCGATGTTGTAACATCCTTTTTACTAGCCTACTCAAAAGGATCCAAATCTTCACGCCCTTCTCAATTTGTGCTGTAGTCTGTACCATCTTCCACCAGTATTCTGCCCTTGTAGAATTTTTAGGCTATTACATCAAAACATGGTAACTCATTTTAGGAAGGTAGAAACATGTTGCTTCTGGAAGTTATGAGTAGCTGAATATTTGCATGAGCAAGGGTTGTAAACAGTTGGATGCTGAGGTGTTGGGAGAGCAGACTCCTTAGGGCTTGGTTGTCTCCCCGCAGAGATTGCTGGAAAAGGTAACAGGAGCTGTTAAAACATCTCAGAGGCTACCAAAATAAAGCCTTGTCCTTTTATCCCAATGCTTTCTTCCAGAGAGAAATCTACATTTGTGTCCACACAGAAGTTTCTTCGTTCTTCTCATCTGCTGAGCCAGCTACCTGGAGCTTTCTATAACATAAATAATTCTTCATGTTATTACTTGGTTTTTCTCACTGTATGAATAGCCATCTGAATTATTTTTTTTGGTTTAAAAAAATAAATTACTAGTAAAAGAAGTCTTTGAGATGTGTAGCCCAAATACACATTTACTTCTTGTCTGTCTACCCTTTCTAAGCTCACTTATTTCCAGCACCCAGTGAAATGGTGCCAGACATACTCTGCATTAAATAGTCTTGTCACGCATGCAGCAGTCCGGCTTTAAGTTTAATCTTGTAGATACGGTATATTTACCAAAGGGGGGAAAAAACCTATCCTGAAGTAAGAGGCTATGTTTACAATTGCAGTGAGACACATAAGTGGGCCTTACGCTGCAGCAAGCTCTGGGTACGGGTGAGTAGTCTCATTTGACTAAACTGCTTATTTTGTGCTTGAAATGCACCTATGATAGAAACAGGATCTGTTGGAAGGGGAATCGATGTAGATGTCACAGCTCCAGGAATCACACTTAATGAAGTTTGACAGTACAGTTTCATGGTCTGCTTAAGTTGATATAAAACCACTCTACTGCAGAAAAGGTAATCCTGCCCTTTTTCTGTCTTGCTTGCATTGTCATTGCCATTTGTATGGCTGCATAGATATTACTGTTTCTTCTTTTTAGGACTGGCTTTTGGACCTGAGTGCATAATTGCTAGTGTCCATGCAGGAAAGCAAGTGGGAGCTGCCGTAGACATGACTGCCTTGGCTGGCAAGCAGTCTTGTGAAAAAACACGTTGATATTATTCTTTACTATTTATTTGTATTGAACTACTATTTTCAGGCACATAGGCAACCGTCAGAAAGGAATTTTCAAAATACATTCATTCATAATTGTCTTGGTCATTTTAATTATGGGTTTCCAATTAAAACAACCAATCTGAATTTGGGAGTTACATTGAAAGAACTTTTGCAGTTCCTCCTGTCAAATGCTTCACAGCTGAGCAGCTATTGCTGCACAAAAATTCTTGAGATGCCCATTTTCTGTGAAGTGTGCTACAGCACTGATGCATCAGGACTTTTGTATTTATATGGAGGTAAAAGCCTGTAAGTACATGCAAAGTCCTGTTGAGTTCCGTAAAACAGTGTATTTGCTGGAAGATAATGTACTGCTATGTACCTGACATGCAAGTTTCAGAACATAAAGTAATAATATTCTATATTTCTGCATGATAGCTTCTGAGCTTCTTAATAGGTACCAGTGAAACTGTCAGTGTGAAGTACGCAATTACTGAGAGGCGGCGAGTGACTTGATGTGAAGTCACTTTTGCCAGGGGTTTTGGAAATACGTGCTTTTTAATAAAGTACATTTGACCTTTCTTTTGCTTCCATTTGGCATAAATTTGCAGTATCATTTTGGTTCTTAAGAAAGTAGAGGCAATGTCTGTAAACCACAAGACATTATTATATACCAGTGCAAATAGAAGGAGGTAAGGACAGAGGAGGAAATGATGGTTTTGTTGTATTTTATAGATGTTTGACCATAAACATGTATTTAAGATCTTTTTAACTAGGATATATGCAATAAGAGCATTCCCGGATAAGAAATGTTCCCAGTGTATTGCTGATACAGGTTCTGTGTACAAAAACATGGTTACTTCTTGTGAATGAAATGTGTTAGACCTGGAAAACCTGAAGAAGAGCTTTTGTCTGAGGTTCGCGTGAACACCTCTTTTATTCACTGTTAAGCAGTTTTTATTGTTGGGATGCTGACAGACAGTAAGTGTGTGCTCTGTTTTCATTATGTGGATGCTTTCCTCTGATATTCAGCTGCAGTACTTTTCCTTTGCAGCTGTAAACCTACTTACAGTCCTCCTCCTTATAAAAGCAACTTTCTTGTCTCAAGGAAAAATACTTTTAAGTAGTAATGATGTTCTAATATATTGATAGAAGTTTGCTTAATTCTGTTATCTCTTTAATGGACATTAGTTTAGATAGAGCTTTTCCATTGTCCTCTGGTCCTTTCATCATGAATTGGTTAGCTCAGTTGTAAATGAGTCAGTATCTTATTTCTTCAAAGAGAGATGTCTGTCAAGAGGTTTGAATATTCTGGGAGTAATCTTTGTTAGGCAATATTATTTTCCTGAGTTTAAGACAGCTGTAATTATAAACATCTCACAAATTGTTTTTTTAATAGACATAATTCCTAACAGCAAATATCTTCGTATTAGGTTTGGAGAATCTTATTGTATTAACTTTTAGGCAATTATTTCATGTAGTTGCAGAAAGGGTCTCTAACTTTATGTTGTGGTAATACTATTTTTACATAATAATGCCTTTTGTCCTATAGAATGCTATGTGAAGCCATTGATATTTATGTTAAATATCTTCATACATATTTGGTAATATATATGTGTTTTCATTTAGTCAGCTAGCAAATAACTTGTTTGCTTGTTTCTCAGAAATTGTGAGGTACTTTGGGGTTTTTTTAATAATTTAAATTATTTGTTTTAAATTATTTTTATAAAACACTTTGTTTGGAATTATCACTCAGGGTTTGACTATTAGATTTAACACATGATTGCATTTGGTTTGCTCATCAAAAGTGGAGAACATTTAATATTTATTCATCACAAAAGTATTATAGAAGCTGTCAATAAATTTTCTGTCATAATTGAATCATAGGATATCTAAATTGTTGATAATATGATCTGCTTGTTAAACAAAAGTGTCTGGAGAAAATGATGGATTAATTGACTGATGGCTAAGGTTTCTCTCAAATATAATGGTTTACCCAGTTTGATTTGATTTGTGTAAAATAACTTTCTCTAATAAACAATTTGCTCAAAGGCAATAGAAGAAATGAATGGTTATCAAACCAAACTTAATTAGTCTATCCTAGATTGATATTACTTGGGGAGTCTTCGTTTTAATTGTGGAGGGCTGGATACAAAGAGTTTGGTTCATTATATTTTTCCTGTATAAATGCTATTGTGTAACTACCTATGGAATATAACATGTGAATTCATTTTAATAAATGCTTGTAAAGTGAATTAGCTAATTATGCCAGGCTAAAAATGATTCCTTTAATTATTTTAGATATTTAACTAGTACTTCAATTTTATTATTGTTAGTCTGTAAACATAATTTGTATTAGCTCTGCCAAACTAATTAGAATATATAACTTAAACAGTTTCAGCAGTTTCGTAATACTCATAAATGGACTCTTCTCTGAAAAAAACACATTTCTATTTTCAAAATGTTCGAGCAATGAAGAAATTCTTAGCAGAGAAAGATTTTTGAAATGTGAGGAAGAATAACTTTTTTCTGAAAAATACAGTTTCAGAAAAGCTGATATGGTTCAAGGCTCTTGACTGTTTGTCAAGAGCAGAAAAAATCGCCGCCTTTTCCTCAGAGATGGGGTCAAACTAAATGTAAATCATTGAGTAACATAATTCCCTGAGTTTCCAGATCAGTAGATTATTCATGTATAATATAAGCCACAAATACGGTAAATTCTGCTGTTTTCAAAGGTTAAGCCTATGCTTAATTGCATTAGTAGCTTAAAATCTTCACATTCAAACTAGGAAGAACTGGTCTTAAAGCCTTCCAGTTAATTTAGCCTAAATAATTCCTCTTTCTTAACAAAAAAAAAAAAAAATTATTTTTTTTCAAAACATCTGTAGAATATTTACAAAATTTTAATATAAAATGTACATGGGAGGGCTGTTGTTTGAAGCTGAGTAAGTGTGGAAAGTAAAACATTATTAGTGAAGAGTAATTTAGGTGTTCTTAATTATATTCCTTTGTGATTAATCTCAGGCTTATAAAAGCAGAAATTAATCTGGTTTATTGTTTCTCCTCACACATGAAGTTTTCATTTTGACAGTCCGTTGCATTAGTTTTCTTTAGATAATATAGGAAACTACAGATAACTGAAAATCCAGCTAGGAAATAAGGGACATCTTTTTTGTTTTGTCTATGTATAGCCATTGAAAAGTAAAGATTTATGTGCATAAATTTCTGCTATGAAGATGACTGTCCTGTCTCATCTATTTGAGTGACAGAAAACAGCTAGAAAATGGCAATTTAGGCATATCTTTGGAGCAGAAACAGTATCAAACAAAACCTTTGGTATGAACAATTAACATATTCTCATGAATTCTTTCTGATACATGGCTACTTTACTTTTCTTTATCTGCTGATTATCTAGCCATCTAAGGAATAGTTCTTTAGTAGGTGGATGTGTAGTCATCGCTAGCATGACTCGCAGTGAGTCTCAAAGAGGATTTTGAGAGCAAAATATTGAGAATATACAATAGTCTCTTTGGAGTATTGTAGATGGATGAAAATGAACTTTAAAAGTAAAGTCTAGCAAGTCCCTGGGCACTACCTATGAATCCACCTTTATTAGTTAAATCTCATTAAAGTCAGTGAGAGTCTCACAGTTTTACCTTGGGGTTGAGCCAGCATTTTCACTTCAGGATTTTGGGAGCTCTTGTTACATGGCACATCTCCTCGTTGATGGCAGAATTTCTCAGGCTCTAGGAACCACAGGAATTCTGTGCTAATTTTGGAGGTCCAAAACTAAACCTTGCTTTTCTACTTAGATCAACAGAATTTCTTCCTCTGGCTTTGCAAAAAAATTCACCATTACAGCTTTTTAAATTTTGGGTTGGTTTGATTTCTTTATAGTATCAACATCAGGTATGTGCTAATTAAGATGCACTAAACTTTGTTCCTAGTATCCCCATGGGCATACTGCCTGCTGTGACTCAACAGTGCAGTAGAGAGACCTTGTGGCCACTGAATCAAATCCAAATGTCAGATTCTTGAATATGTGAACATCATTCTGCAGAAAATACTGGGCTAGGTTGACCTGTCATGCTGGACCATTAAGTCTCTTGTTGGAAAACTTAACCGGGGGCTTCGGTCTTGCCAAAAAGATGAGAAGTCTTCACAGCCTGCCGCAGCGTGAGACTTACAAGCTTCAAGGACTCCAAGACAACAAATCTCTCTAAGAAAACAAAAGAAATAGGGTGTCTTGCAGGGTGATAGTTTTATTTTCATGATGAGCATGTAGTGGAAAAAGTTAAGGTTGCAGTTCAGACTCTTGGCCCATCCTTGCCAGATACTTCTTCTGCACTATCCTCGTAATACGAATTTCTTCCACAACCTCGCAGCCTGGTCTGTACCTCCCTTTTTGTATATAACGGGTAAGCAGCTAGAGTATTTCTCCCAGGGAGTGTTAGACTGCTGTTTCAGTTGTGGTAAGCTTGAGGGGGTCAGGCCTGTGTCTTTTACCTGTGAAGTGGGCACCCTGACTGCTGGACTGTGAGGTCAGCTTCAAACAACAGCCCTCTCATGTACATTTTATATTAAAATTTTGTAAATGTTCTACAGGTGTTTTGAAAAAAAATCTGTTTTTTTAAAGAAAGAGGAAATTACTTAGACTAAATTAACTGGAAGCCTTTAAGACCGGTTCTTTCTAGTATGTAACACTGCCTTGAAGTGTCCTTGGCTCTTCCTTGTCCAGCCAGTACCTTTACACAAACAGGAATGGAAGGAGAGCCAGAAAGCATCTCTGTATGTTGAGGGTATCTTGGTTGGAGGGGAAGGAGGTCATCTTTGTGCTGCAGATAATTTGTACATTTGTATTTAACACTCACTGGTTTACAAATAAAATCAAATGAGCCTGCGATAGGGATCATAACCAATATACGAGCCAATCGTGGAAGGCAATGACATCATGGAAGACAGTGTAGCAAGATTTTATAGTAGTTCCAACTAATATTTGTAATTTTAAAGATTCTTAGCAATAATATCTTTTCTGTAGTAAACGATAACATGTTCCTATAGAAATCATTATTTAATTAAGCAATTTTACTCCTTAATTTTACTCCTTTAATTTTATTTAAAAAAATATACCAACAAAAAAACCCTTATTACAAACTTGTGCCGCAGGGAGGAAAAAAAGATTCTTTGATTTTGCGAAAGCCTTTAAGATCCAGGTTAGTTAGTTATTTTTAATAAAAAAGAGAACAAGTATAAATCACAGAAAAAAATGTACTTGGATCAGAAATGGAAGGTTTTTCCCAAAGCATTTAGGTGCTGATGTCTGAAATGAATATTTAAGAAATATTACAGTATACATGTTAATATAGGAAGTGATCTTGAAATATCTAAAATATTTAAGATAAAACATGAAAAACATGAAAAATGTGTTAAGATTATATTAAACTTGTATCTTATAATGTTTAAGCAAGTGAAAATACAATTTGTAGATTGAGTTTTCAAGTTTAGTGAAGAGGTGTGTAATATACTTAACTCAGGTTATACACTGTTGATTACCATCTTCGGTATTCTGAATAAGCGCGTTTCACTGACTGACAAATCCTTGAAGTGTGATATAGGCTGAATATTTTTAATCTGTATGTTATCCAGCTATTGCTAAATAACCATGTACAAAATTTCATGTTCTGTGGTGTCACAGCTAACACGCCATCCATAATGTATAGCAAAATAATGGTGATTTTTATTTTTATTGTTTTAGGGTGGGTTGTTTGGTTTTTTTATTCTGATAGGTAAAAGGGTGTGTTGAAACTCTGTAGCTGAAACTGAGTTGTGGTCCTCCTTGTGCTTCGCAAGGAGTATTTTATGGGAGCGCATAATTCTTTGTTAAATATATCGCAGAACTAATGCAGATCTTATGGGTTCTCTGCATTGTCCATTTTTTTGTTATACCACTGCCAGGCCATAAGCATATCTAATAATCTATCCTTGTTTTCCTGGCTGCTAATCAAAGTGTGTGAACCGGTGGTTTTAATGTTGTATTTTACAGTCAGGGATTGTGACCCTTCATGGACATCTCTTTCCACATCAGAGTCTTGTGGGAGCAAGCTGGAACTCAAAAAAGAAAAAATTGGCACATAACGTTATAATTCCCTATGTAGTTATTTTAGTTTCAAAAGCTAACTAGTTGGTTATTAATTAGAAGAGCGACAACTTGGGGTTTATTATGCTTTGTGATTTTTAATGATCTGTGGTGAAAACCAATTGCATTTTATTAACATTCCTAGCTTGATATTAAAGCCTATCACAGAATCATCCTTCTTTTTCTCCAATATGACATCCTGTCATACCTCCTATCAGTCAGTACAGGAAAATTGCAGGCAGCATTAGGTGGCTTATCGGTATACATAGCACAGCTCTGCCAAGGGCTGGTCTTTAATCAGTTGTTCTTGCTGATAAGTGAGCTAATTCTTCTAAGAGTTAAGCAAATCCATATTGCTTTTGCAAATCCATGTGCAATGTTCTTTATTTCCTTCATCAGTTTCTAGGCAGGTGCATGAAATACATGCATAGTTATGTAAGTAGGAAGTGTGCATAAAGAAATTGAGCCATTTCCACCACAAACTGGGAGTACTGTGTAAGTGCTTGGTAGAGTAACTCAGTGTTACGGTTGAACCCCAGCCAGCAGCTGAGCACCACACAGTCACCTGCTCGGTCACCCTGCAGGTGGGAAGAGGGAAGAGAATTAGAAAGGTAAACACAAGAGAACTCATGGGTTGAGATAAAAACAGTTTAATAATTGAAACAAAATAATAATGGTAATAGTAAGAATAATAATAAAAATTGTAATGAAAAGGAAAATAACAGAGAGAGAGAAATAAAACCCAAGGCAGACAAGTGATGCAATTTAAAACAATTTTTTGCCACCAACTGACCGATGCTCAGCCCATCCCTGAGCAGCACTCCCCCGCCAACCTCCCCCCCAGTGTTATTGCTGACCATGATGCCATACGGTGTGGAATAGTCCTTGGGTCAGCTGTCCCGGCTGTGCCCCCTCCCAGCTCCTGGTGCCCCCCCCCCCCTCGCTGCTGGGGTGGCTGTGGGGAGCAGAAGCAGCTTTGGCTCTGTGTGAGCGCTGCTCAGCGCTAAGGAAGACACCCCTGTGCTAACAGCGCTGTTCCCAGCACAGATCCCGAACAGCCCCGTACTGGTGCTGGGAAGGAGACGCACTGAGCAACACACTCAGAGACAAGACTGGATGGTCCCTGGCAGCTCACAGGCCACGCTACAGTAGCAAAAACTGCTTCGGTTTTGTCGTGTAGAACCCACTGCATATGAAGGGAATCTTTCTCATCCTAACGCCTCTGAATATCTCATATATGGTGTTGATGTATTCTAAACCAGAGCAATCTTTTGTAGCTAGATTGGCAGGCCAGACCAAAATTTTAAAGTTACATGCTTAAATAAACTCACAGTTAATTATAAAAAACTAGTCTTTTCACCCTTGGCCGTCTTTGATTTAAGATTTACCTTCACAGTTTATTATATAGTTACTTGCAGGCTTCCAATCATCCTGGAAGTTTGGCTCTACACATGTTGGCTTCATGCTTTTCCTCAGGATACGAGTAACTGTTTAAAAGGTTGAAGAAAGTAATTAGTTTTAGGATTGAACTTGATGAGTTTATGAATGAAGTAATATGGTCTGGTTGCCTGAAGTAGCAGCAGTCTGGATAAAAAGCCACGAGAAGCCTCTTTTGAGGCTGTGTTCTGTGTTCCTCTGTTCATGTATGTATTCAAGGATACTTATGTATTCATATTCGAGGATACAGTGGTTTCTAGTCTTAAAATACCAAATCGATAATTAGCAATTAACTTGGTTTTGTTGTAGGGGGTCCTTTGGATGCCTTTTGGAACCCGTATACTGGCTTTGTATTCAGCAGCAGCTGTAAAAATAATACTTGCTTCGTGGATGAAGTTCAAAATAAAATAAGAACAATCCTTGTAATACTTCAGTCATACAGTAAATAGCATTTGGGAGTAAATAGAGGGGACGACTGCAAGCTTTAATGGAAAAAGGATTTTTAAAAGGATTGTGTCAAACATAGTACAATAAGTCTAAAATAAGAAAGGGGGTTAAAGATGCAAAAGTGAAAGAATGTGCTCTTACCTGTTGCCAAATGTTTTTTCATGTATGCATTATAGCTCTTTTTTGTAATGGTCAGTATTACCCTTGTTGTGTACTGTTTACATGTCTGACTTCTTGTTTGGATTTTACTTGGTGATTTGGTATTAATTTTTAATGTGAAAGCACTTAGCATTAGGAGTTTGACATTTTGTCTGACCTTAATCACCAAGAGGATCATGAGAGGTTTATTCAGTGGGAAGAGAACTGTTACAGCTCTGACAGAAATGATGGGAAATAAGTAAACAGCCTTTTAAATCTTCACCAGAAATCAATAGAGTTTAAAGATGATGGACGTTGGTGTTTTTTGCTGCTTAAGGACTTCAACCTTTTACGGGAAAATATCTTCTCAAAGTGTCAGCATTTTTTTCCCCTAGCACAATGAATCACCGCTGCAAATAGAACACTCTGCATAGAACACTTCATCATTATTATAAAGATGATGTTATATATGTCTCTCTCTAATAATGCAGATGTTTTGTGTTTTTACACATAGAAGTGTGACGCTGCTTTGTAACAGTGCTAATTAATGGATGGTGTGGGTCAGCACAATAATTTTAGGTGTATTTGATAATATTTAAACTGATGAACACGTCTTTATTCTGTCATTGTAATGGCTGCTGTTTATAACTTTTCCAGTTTTAGCTGTTTTTCCCATGTCGATAGAAATAGCTTTATTTAAGTGAGAGTTCTCAACTTCTTTTAATAACTGAGAATAAAAGCTGTTCTAAAGTCATTGCATCAGCAGTCATTTAGAAACGGTGCAGGTTTTGAGCAGTTGCACAACAAATTGTATAGTTTTGCTTTTCATGAATGATTTATTAGGCACTAGGATGGTACAGTATTTAGCGATATATCCACAAACAGCACTATTCAGACCCAATTATTCATACATTTGCATCATCATAAATCATTGGTTGTGCTAGTTGGGTTTTTATTATACAGTATTGGATTCCATTTTAAAACAGCTAAGTATACAGTAAATTATATTCAAATATAGTAAAGTTGCTGTTAAATAGTAATTGAGAACTTGACTTTCAGGCTTTCAGTTAATTTGTTTGCATCCTTATGCAGCCATTTACTCTGAATAAAGTGAAGGGGATTTAATTTTGATTTGTAGACAACCTTTTCTATTGAAAATAACTGTAGTGACTGTAGTTTTATGCTAATATCTTAGCATGCCACACATACTCTTAGACAAAATCGTCCCTTAAGACCTCCTGATATGAAGTGATCTTTGATTTAAGGTTGCAGTACTTTGGCTACAACTGTGTTCAATGATTATTAAACTGGAGTTATTACATACAAGCTGATGGAATATTTTCAGTACTTTATCTCAATTGATTAGCCATATTGAGTCCAGAGTGGCGAAAAACATTTAAAGCAGTTCCTTCTCGCATCTCGCGAAGCAGCCTGGCTCTGCCCGCATTGCGTTTAGCTCTCTGCTTTTCCTGGCGTTGCGTAGTGGTGGAGCTGTGATGTAGCCGGAGCAGATGAACGGAGCGTTCCTGCAGGGTGCTGAGAAATCTGACCTCCGTCAGCAAACTGCTGAAGCCTGTGCTCGTTTTAAGCACAGCTGTAGGCCTGCAATCTGGGGGATTAGTTACCTGCTTGAAGGGTGCCTGTGTGTATGTACAGTGAGTGTTCGTGTTGTCCCGTTAGCCAGGGAACACATTGCAGGGTACACAGTTTGAGAACAGTGCGTGGAAGATAAGGAAAAATATTCTTATCAGACAGTGCTGCTGATTTCCCTGCGTGTGCTCCACTGTGTAGGTTTTGATGGCAGTAGGTAGTCTTGCTTTCATTTAACGTAAAACTAATCTCTAAACTAACAGAAACGGCAGTGATGTTGCAGGACTGGAGTCTTACTTACAGATTACTTTGATGTCTTTCAATATAAATATTCGTTTTTAATAAATAACAGCCAGCAAAGAAGCTTAGAAAAGGGAAATATACATATGCCAGCTCTTTAGCTTAAGTACTTTAGCTGATCATGTCCCAGATTTGCCCTTGTTTAGTAGATAATTTTTGCTTACTTTTTAGTAGACTTATATATATTCAGGGAATTGTGGCTCTGTGATGACAGGCTGAAGTTTTGCCTTTAGTTCTTTTTCATTATTTTAAGAAGAAAGGCATGGGTACTTGACTCTGGTCCAGGGACATCCTGACTCTTTCACAGCCAGAAGTCTGGACTGATTTGGAGGTTTTCCCTGGACAGCAAGCTTAATGTTTTTCAACCTTTCAGCATCTTACACTTTCAGCATTTTAATATCTGTATTATATTAATGTTGCATATGGATTTTCTTCACTAGCCTTTTTTTTTTATGATTTCATGTAGTTTTACTAAAGATAAATAAGCTTTCCATGTGTTCATCAACCATTGAATGCCTTAGTAGCAAGTTGCAAACTTTATTTTCCTCGATTTATTTTTTTTTTTCCTTTTTACATTCATTTATGAAGATTATGTGATTTTAAAAATATTCACATCCTTTGGCCTGGAGGTTCAGGATTTTTATTTGGCTTATCTTTATAATAGTGGCATGGTGAGATGATGACAAAAGATTGTGTTCTAGTGGCTTAATTACTCAGCACCGGAGGTACAGCAATCTTTTAGCTGAGACTTTCTGTCCTGTTGCAAATATGAAATAAAAAAATGCCTGAACGTTAACCACCTTGCTATGGAATGTCAGCGATTCTGTCGTAACTGCAGTTGCATCTGTTTGAGATTCATTCAGAGCAGAATGGATGTGCAGAAATGCCGTGACCATGAGATGGAGACCTTTTCCGGCTGCTTTGGTGAGCCCTGCCCGTGGGTGCTGAGCAAGGGCGACTGATCGCCAGAAATACCCGGGGGGGAAGGGCAGGGACCCGGCTGAAAGTGCTGGGGAGGGAAAAGAGCTTTTTAAACTAAGGACGCTGTTGGCACAGGAACAAATGGATCTGGCTATCAATAACCTTTGGCTAGAAATTCAGAAATGGTTTCTAGTCATCCAAAGACCGAGGTTCCAGAACAACCTCCCAGAGGGGGAGTTACAGAGGGAAAATTATTAACAGATTTTAAAATGAAGTTTTGAGTGATTTATAAAAGGATTAAGTGACGTGGTTGTCTGTATTGGTAAGAAACTGTACTCAGCATCCACAAGGTCCCCTCTACATTTTAGATCTCTTTATGTACCTCAACCATTCTTTAATATGATTGAATCGTATAGAAGTTAATTTTAGGTTTCCTTTTTAAAATCTTGCCTTAATACTTGTGAATCTATGGATATAGAATATAACTAACGAGATTTTTGTCTCCTTTTCTGTCTGAAAGTGAAATTTTGTAACTCAAAGCTTTTCAGCAGGTTGGAGGGAAAAAGAAGGTAGGACTTCTGCAGAAGGTCGGCGTGGTTCCCCAGGTGGAACGTGCTCATTGAGTTAGCTGGAAAAATGCAACTGGCTGGCATTTTTCCCTGCCTATTTTATTTTCTGAGCTGCTGTCAATGATCACCTTTTGCATAAGGCGTACAATACAGTAGGTCAAAAGAGGATTTTATTAATCTGTGCTCCGTCATATAAATCAGGTTAGGTTTGAAAATCCTTTTACCTGTTCTGCAGTGCACCCCAAGAGGCAATAGTGATGCTGAGGATCTCCATGCGATGACTGTATTGCCTCCTCTTTGGTTTGTGAGGAAAGACAGACTGAGAAAACCCACTGTGCGCCTGCAGCGCATTTCTGCGTGCTGCTTGCGCTGGGTGGTGGGATGGGGTGTGCAGCTGGGCCCATGGGGTTTGGGGCCGTTGCTGTCGTGCTCGGTGGGATCTTTGGCCTCGGCAGTATTTCTGCTCTGTCATCTCAGATACTTGGTAAATTGTAAGTCCCTTTTCTTCTGCACTAGAAACCGTGTTCTATGTTTGCAGTCTTGAAGAGGGTCTTACTTTTGCCGATCTTCTGGATGAAATAATTTAGCTATTAATTTGGCATGTGGTGCTTGTTACGTTGTCACTCGCTTTATAAATGGTTTGTTCTGGTAATTTCCAGATGTCTTTAAAATGACGCATTTTGCATGCGCATCATTCAAAGGCACACAGACTCCTTTGGGGCACGGTTCAATTCAGTGTCACAGAGGCAGGTGACTGAAAAAGTATCACAGTGTTGATCCCTCCTTATCTTAATTTTGTTGGCTGTTAATTGGCAACACATTTTGGATTGACACACTGTGATTGATCCCTGGATTTAACAGAGTGGAGAAAAAAAAAAAGCAGCGAAGCAAAAGTTATCTGAAAGGACAAACGGGGCAATATATTTTCTGAATGAAAAAGTGACAGGGTTGTAAACGATGAGGTTGACAGTTAAGCTGACAGAGTGGATGTTAATGCCCGCTGCAGTGCTGGTGGAGGTCCGGCTCGTTTGTCAGCGAGCTGCTGTAATACATGCAGTACATCTTCATTAAACAGGCATACAGCAAGCAGCTTCATGTTTCCGGATGAGCTGTGGCCGGGCCATAATTAACCTTTTGAACCTGGATTTGTAACAGAATGTAAAATCAGCTTAGGTTATCAATTACAGTCACACTCAATTGATAGTTGCCCAAAGAGGCTTTCTTATGAAGAGAAAGACATTATAATTTGCTCATTTCCTCAGAAAGGAACAAAAGTACTTACAATTCATTAAAAAATAAATATAAATAATACCTAATTCATAGCTTTAATATCGCCTTATTAAAGTGCATTATACACAGAAGGCAGTACTGTATGTCATTAAGAGGGCTCAGATAAATCTGTTACAAATTTGAATTAGGAAATGTTTTATAAAGAGAAATCCACACTTTTAAAAATTAATTTTATCAATGTTTTGAGATTTTAATGTGAATGTTTTGATCCATGTTGCAAATGCTTAAGCTTCAATCTGTGGAAAACTAGTTTTACATACTTTAAGGACTTAGAGTCCATGTATTTGTTGTAGCTTTTAAACAAAATCATGAATTTAAAACAATATTTGAGGTTATTATCCTATGAGTCCAATAATTGTCCTGTAATAAACTGAATTAGAATATTTGTTTCTGTTAGTACTCAATGGTGCTGGTTTATAGTTACTTATTTTGTGATATCCAGAGCAAATGATATTCTAGTTAGAGTTAATTTTTTATTGTTGTATGGTACTGTATGAATTTGCAGAGGTTTTTTTAAGCAAACTTTTAACATTTGTTTTCCTTGTAATATACTTCATTCATCATAAAAATGAATAAAGCTATTAGTCATGGAGTGACTGCTTTTTCTTAGGTTGGTTGCTCCTGTCACCAGTGTTTTGCAGATCTGGAAGAATTTCCCTTTAAGAGTAGTTTTTCATTATTATTCTCTGAATATAGACAGTAATTTATCTGTCCACCCATGCAATATCTTATGATAGAGAAAAAAATCCTATTACATACCCATAATACATAGATTTTTAGCATGCGCTTCAATAATTCCTATTTGCTCTTTTCTCTTGTTAGTACTGAAAATTTGATTTTAAAACCCACTTAAACAAATAAACATAGAATTACTAGAATATGTCATCTTCAAAAGGCAATAAATGTTCTTTTCTTGAGAGGACTTGTAACATACTTTCAGTCTTTCACATATTACTGGTTTTGCCTAATAATACCCATCCATGCATGAGTAGTATTTTTTTTTTAATGTCCCTTAATCTTTTTCCTTCATTATCTGTAAGTATGGATTTGTTAACTGGTTTAAAAATATTCGGGTCTTATTATTAATTAAGGCCGTCCATCAGCAAACAAGCAAGGGGCCTTTAGGAGAACATTTGTCCTCACAAGAAAGGAGCCTTATAAAGTTGGGATTTTTTTACCAGCCCACAATTTAAACAGTCTCATTTAAAAAATAGTATGAACTTTGTTTAAGAGTAGTCCATCCATGGTATGTGAATTCAAAATGTTATATTTCTTTCTGTATACCTCTTAGATTCAGGGGAAAAAACCCTTCTGTTTAATTCTCTTTAAAGAAATTACTGATTCCTGTGTAGAACATAGGGAAAACTGCACTATAAAATTCAAGTAACTGAAGTTTTTACCTAAACTAAACCAAACAAACAGAAAATATTTTAAATTTTTTTCAGTCAGGATCTAATGATGTAAATTTTCATACTCTGTCAACTCCACAAAAGTTCACTGCCCGCTCTGAGTGTTATTTTTCCAACTTCAGCTCTGTCCTCTTTGTTGTTTAGAAGAGGATTACAGTTTGTATAGGGCAGTGCAGGATTTCTGGGGCAAATGAAGGGATGTGATGGGAATGAGATGATAATGGTAAATTCAGGGGGGTTGGTTTGTTTTATTTTTTAAAGCAAACCCATTAAGCCTGTGAGCACATGATGATCTTGCGCAACTGTTGGGCTTTAAGTGTGTTGAGGGGAAATTTCTTTCCCTGTCATTCCTTTCTCTGTCTTCTCCTGTCTTTCTGGTAAATGAATGACTTTGTAATATATTTATTAAAAGACATTATGAGAGTTGCTTGAATGATAGTATAAGATACAGTGTTAAAATTTATATTTATAAATATAATTAATCCCTCTCAAATGTTATAATTATTCCTCTCAAACACATTTGCGCATAGGTGATATCTGTATTATACAAACAAAAACCTGTCAGTTTCTTTTTTTAGCTTGTGCAGACCCAAGTTCAAAATCTTGGATTAAACAGGATTTCTTACTGTGCTTCCCCCACCCATCTCAATTAGGAAAGGGGAAGAGTTTTCCCCACAAGTATAAATGTATAAAATACAAACTAGGCTTCCCTATCGGAACTGTATCAAGCTTCTGCTATGATATTTAAGATACATGAGTGGAAACGCCCATTGGCCTAATTTTCTGAAGCATTGAGCATTATTAATGCCATGGAAATCAGCAGGAGTTTAACACACCTGAAAATCAGATTGCTTCATAATAGGATTGCTTCTCTTGCATTTGGGAACCTAAAAATTCTTTAATTCTCAGATTTATCATTTCAGGCCCTTAAAGTTCATTTCTTCCCTCAATCTGAGGGTGATTTATGGTTGCTCTGTTACAGATCAAATAGTTTCATCTTTCAAACTTGCTGCATTTTCGCTAGCGTTTCTATCACTTAAGACTTTGATTCTCAAAAGGTGAGAGAAGATGAATGTGTGTCTATATAAGAACTCTCAATTGGACCCACCCACAGGTATCTGAAACTTTACAGTTCTCAAAGTTTAATGAATGCTTATTGGGCTCAGCATAGGAAATCTGAAAGGTCAAGTGAAAAACAAAAGTATTATTCCGCTCCTTTTTCACTGATTTTCAGCACTGTGCCACTACTGGTATAAAAAAAAAAAAAAAAAAAAGAAAAAAACCACAACAGAAATCCTTGTGTCCAAAAATCTGTGGCAGATACTGTTTTGTGTTGTGTAAAACAATCTGAAGCAAACTTTTGATCAAAAGTGGCATTATCCAATTAAAGGGAAAGAAAAAAAAAAAAAAAACCAAAAACCAACCCAAAACCTTCAACTCAAGCTTCTATGTGAATAAGAATTTGCTCTCTACCTGTAATCCTGTATGGCCAGGGGGCTTCATCCACAGCTCATGTGGGCGTTCCTGTGCCGGGAACTGTACAAACCCCAACAGAACGGGGCTTGCTACCGCCCAACTGTTGATGCTTCACAACATGGGAGTGGGGATGTGCATGCATTCACTTAGAACTCTGCACTACGTATTTTTTGTTCATTTGTTCCTTCACAATGGACTTTTCAATCCTAAGTCATAATTCTGAAGATATCTGTAGTATACTTACTAGCGCGGTTACAAAAATTGTGCTCTGTTGTAGAAGATAGCTGTAGAAAATCCACAAGAGAGAGTTCAGTGTTTGTCACTTGTCCCCTTCTGGTAGCAGACCTGGCTTTGGGGCACATTTAGAGGAACACAAACTTAGTATAACCTAAACAAAACTTAGGGTAATCGTAGGTAATATTTGAGGGTTCATTGCTTCTGGAGATCAGATAAAACCCTTATCAGTGAGAAGATTTTGACTGACCATGCAAGTTCCCCTGCTCACGAGCTCTGCTTTCTAGTGGTGGTACGGTACCTGCATGTCTTCCAAAGGTGTATAGAAGGACTTAATTTTTTTCCCCTCTGAATCTGCTGCTATCAAAGGTACGAGACACTAGGTGCAAGGTGGCAATAAGTTCTCCTATTACTGCCTTCTGTTTGCATGTGCTGTAACTGGTGTCTGAGGTTAAGGGTGATACTGTGTCATGCCCCCCCATGCTTCCCACACCACGCAGTCTGCTCCTGCCTCAGGAAGTCAGCTCTCGTGATCTGCGGCTCAAGCCACGAATGTGTCTCATCTGCCCATCTCTCTGAGTAAAAAAGGAAAGATCCTGAAGCATATTTTAACCTACATATGCTCAGGTATCGATAGCTCAAGGTACTGTGTATCTTCTTTTGGTTTTTTTCTTTTTTTTTTTTTTTTTCACCTCTCCTAGTGAACATTGGGTCTCCTTTAGGATGTTCTTTAGCTGTCCCCTAGCCTGGATGGATGGATGTCTTACCCAGCGTTAAATGTAGGACTGTCTGTGGGATACATAAACACATACCTTTATGCTTCCTGATTTCATTCTTTCATTGTATTTCCAGTGAGGTACTGGAGGGGAAAAGTATATTTTTGTAAGAAAATGAGCATGCTTTTTCCTATACTCATATAGCTGGCACACAGGGGGAGTGCATGCAGGCAGAACTGACATACCTGCCTGCTTGGGTGTGTGATTCCAGCACGGTTGTTTCCTGATTTGTGTAGTCCTTTAAAGATTCCAAGATACAGATACGTGCAAGTCGTGATCTTAATGTAGAAGAAGTGGCTTTATAACTGGGAGAAAATACCCTTTCCATCACTGGGGTTTGGTGGGTTTGGCTTGTTCTGAGCAAAAGGCAAGAACCTGTAATAGGGGGTTTAGTCTCTTGCTGTGACAGTGCGTCCGCAGGCGGGGGTGGGTCCGGGGGGCTCCAGCACGTAGGCTTGAGTGAAGTGTTCGCCGCCGGTTCTGAGGGATGCTGCAAGCCACCGTGTGTTGGTGTGCAGGAGGGTGACTTTCTTTCCTGTCTGCACTGAATTGTGCTGAGAAACATGTATAAGAGAGCTGTGATAATGAGCAGTACAGTAGAGCAAGGTGATTTATGATACCTGTTTCTGACAGCTATAGTGCTGAGATTCCCAGGGTATCTGATCACTGCATTAGCATGCTGACAGCTCAGCATTTAGGACATTATGGTAATTTATCCTGCATATGCTGTCACCTGCACTGTCAGAGTTTCTTTTTAATGATGGTATAACTATTTTGTTTGTTTGTACTGCATTCTTTTCATTTGGCTAATGTCTTCTCATTAGATTGCACCCAGTAAATGAGAGTAATTAAGTGTTTCCTATAGCTCAGATGCAATGATTAAGTTGCAGAGTTGGTGCTGATTATGTTTTGTCATTTATCTCTATTAATCTGAGAATAATCCAGATGATAAACACATGTAATTTTTTAGCTAATGTTCAATAGATGAAATTTATAGCTTCTCAATGGAGCCAAACAGTAAGTGTGTATTTATATATGAATAGTAAGTTATTGTACTTGCATTTCTGTTAAATAAACATAGAATTATCTGTGCAACTAAGGAAGAAAAACAGAACATCTACTGAACATCGAGGTTTTCACCTTTTAAAAATGCATTTTTATATAGGAAACTATAATTCACAGTTAAATGACTGTTTCTTTTTATTCTGCTTACTCAAACATCTGCAGAGAATCCTGTGGCAATATTTTTGAGAATGTTTCCTGCAGTACTTGTCTGTATGTGTTACTATTAATTCTGGAATACAAATCTCATCTCTAGTAGCAAAATGTAGGTTTTGTATAAACACTTGCAAATTACTCAGTTTAAAAATGAAAAATTACAGTGATGCATCAAAAGGAGGCACCCCACGAGTTTGTAAATCTTTAACTTTGAAGCTGCCGGTAGAGATAGGAGAAAAGCTCAGGAGTGGGGTTTTTTCAACATACGAAGTTTCAGTAATAAAGTGTTGATACGAAGAATAATGGCAACACTAAATTTCAGGAGCACCCCAAGTTGTTTGATCATGTTCCTTTGTTTTCCTGGTTCTGTAATCTTCCTAGCACATCACGCTATTTTTTTCTAAATACATAATTTAAGGAAGGTGGACAACATAGCCCCGTAATTGTTTGGGGTTATACATCAAAATTCTGGTTTCAAAAGTGGCAAGTTTTGTGTGTTATTAGGTAATAAACTTCTTTAAAATGTAGAACTTGCTGTTATAATAGAAGCTGAAAAGACCCTAGATAATTTGAGTTCTGTGTTAAATATAGTGATACATAAATAAATGAGCTGAACAATTTTTTAACATATACATACTGTGCTATAATGCTACCTAATACAGGAATGTTGTCATTATTATAACTGTGTCCATACGGTATCTGAAACTCTTTGTTTTGACAAGTGTCATTTAATAATCCCGATTTGCAACCCGTGGCCCTTCGTGCATGCTTGCCACAGCTTTGTACTTTCAGACAGGATTACCCAGCGTACGTTACCTTTCGGGTTGGAACAGTGCCTCTTGTGTGGACAACTCTTTCTTCCAGGATGATTTTCACTGAAATAATTCCTGACCTTTTCCAGGGAAATACCTGCCTAGGTAGGGTTGTACAGGGTTTCCTTGTGGTGACCCAAGCTGGGGAGCGGAGCCCTGCCGGTGGCACAGGGGCTGCCCAGGCTGCCTGGGCATGCTGCAGGCACTGCCTGGCCATGGCAAGCAGCCTCAGCCCCAGCCGCTTTTGCCAAAAGAGTTGTGTTCGGTCCAGAGTGACTCTTCCCAATCCGGTGAGTGACAATATTCTGCTGTCTTTGTAACCGTGCTCACAATCCACTGGAACAGGGGAGCTGAGGGGTCTGATGTGGACGGTCCAGCATTAATTGAAGGCTGTTTTTCAGTCTGTGCATGTTTGTTAAGACTTGATCAGATTTTCCCAATGTGTCTTCTATATGAGCACAATTAAGGATTCAATTTTTGGTTTTTTAATACATAAAATTATGTTATACATACAACTCAGTAGACTGCTAGCTTGAAATACATGTTAATTGGATCAAATTGTTGTTCATTACCAATTATTTTCTCCCTAGGAACATAAATTTTAGGGCATCAGCATTCTTTCTGGAAAAGCAAATACTCTGTTCTGTTTATGTGGGTCAGTTCTAGAGTAGCTGCTTAAAATCCCACGTACTGAATTCTGTTATCTTTTCTCCTGGGTGGATCAGGAAAACAGTTGAAGCAGCCAGTGATGGCTGCTGGGCTTTCATTTCTTTGTGACTGGTAAATGAAACACATGCAGCCTCACCAAACTACATGACTAATGACAACCTCCAGTGGCTCCTGCAATCAAAGATTAATTTGCTTTATCAAGTTTAAAGAATAGTAGGCGATAAATCATGTCAAAAAGAAATAATCAGTGGCAGGCTGATGTTCTTTTGCACAGTGGAGGACAGGTGCAATAGAGGATTCATCTGCTATAGACTGTTAATTTTGTTTGCACACTGTTGTGTTAATTTTTATTTAGTTGATTTCTTAAGTCAAATAGTATACATTGTCAATGAATATTTTTGTCTAAAATGTATAGTATTGGTGTTTAGCTGTAAAATTAAATGCTTGTTTGAGTCTATCACTTGGTGTCAAAATATTTTCAACTTAATTCCTTTAATAATAGATAGATAGATTTCATTCCCATCACTTTTGCTGGCTTGGAGCACAGTTTAATGTGGACAAGAATGTAAATGCGTTGTGTATATCTAGTGCATACATATTTCTTCTGCTTCGTGTTGACTCCTGTTTAGCTAGATCTCCTCTCTAGTTCTGCCCAAGAGAGAAGTACAGCGTTAGTCCTAGCAGTTACTCCACTGCGGCAGTTGTTTTGGGTGTTGGCCTCTGAAGTGGAAAACTGATGGTGCTGGGCAATTAAGGCCTGGCCTGCCATGGGACTTCATACCATCCGCTCTTACCACAGTCAGGAGCACAGCATGGGATGGGATCCCTGTGTTGCGGAATGGAGTTCTGTATGGTTCTCACTTAATGAAGTGATTCAGAGACAGCACCTCTCACATTTGTAATTACTGAATATAAACATTCCAATAAAACCTGCTTTTAAAAAAACAAAAAACAAACCAAGATTAAGTCACCACTGAGTGTGTAAGGCTGCCTATGGTATGTCATTATAGTATTACATTACATAGTACGCCATTGACTGACCTGTATTTAATGGTGAATTGTATTGCCCAGAAAGCACGGTCTGTAACTGTTTGGTTTTGATGGAAGATACAGATACCCTCTGCTGACTTGATGTTCTAGCTACATAACTGATCGATGACCATTTTCAGGCTATTATTTCAGTTAAACTGTGGCCCAATAAATTATTTGGAAGCAGTGTTTTCCTGTGTTTAAAAGAATTTGAGTAATGGAATCATGCAGATTCTGTGAATTTCTGTAATGCATGGAAATGATGTGATGTCTCTGTAATCATGTGTGAGCCCTCTAGTGGCATCCTCCGCACTGGAAGCTTCGCTACTAATTGTGTACAAGAGTGTGCAGCAGTGCACGTGTTTAGATCGGAGATGGAACAGCAGAACAGAATTGCCCTCCTGCGACAAGGAGCGTGAGCACCAGACCAGCCTGCTGGCCTCAGTGGGGGGTGGTGGGGGACCAGGCTTCTGCTGCAGCTCTCGGGCCAGCTGAGATATTTGCAGGGAATCTTTTAATACTGATAGAGTTGCATTTGGCAAGGGGAAAAGTTGGAAAACTTCTAACCAGCTCCAGTCGCTGGGTTTTGCATGTACAGTAAATGGGCTTATTAGCACCCATCTGTCCCGATTCAATCATATTTAGATCAAATATGTTGCAGATATTAAAAGTTACATTGCATAAAGATTAAAAGATTTAAATTAAAAAAAAAATCTTGTGAAGTAAAAGGAAGAATTTTGCACAAAGGCTGAGCTTGACAAAAGTAGATTTTAAATAAGCCATTGGCAATTTAATGTGCCCTCTGGGTGTACATAGGCTACAGGCAGCACTTTTAAATGTGGTTCATTAGAGTCTCTGAGTTAACTACCTTCCTTCCATCCCTTACACTGCATTTGTATGCCTTTAGTCTGTGGGCTGCCAAGACTGAATAGTAAGAGGGAGAGTAGTATGATGGGTTATGCGTCGCGTTGTATTCACAGGTAGGTATTTTCACTGGGCTATTTGAATATTTCCACCTGCATTTTGGCTTGGGCACTGGCACTGGGAAGAGTGGCTGATGCTGACTCCTTTGTCCTGCTGACAGTGCTGTAGGAATTAAAGCAGGGAAGTGCAGGGGCCCTGAAAGTACAGCTGTGTGAAAACTGGCCTCCTTTTTGTTTTATTTCAGTTTATTCTTACTAACACACACTTCTGAAATGATACAGCAATACTGTTTCAACTCCTTTGTGCCATTCTGGTGATGCTGGAAAGCTGAAAATGCGGATTAATTTTCTAGTAAAATCTTGCTACTTGTGAATCTGTGTTTAAAAATAGGGGGGGAAAGCCCACTTTCTGCTTATTTGTGTGTGTCTTCAATTACTCAAAAATCCATATTGAGATTTTTTTTCTGGCTCTCAATTTTTAATGTAAAGGTTTAACATATAAATCAGTGACTAGAATAATTCTCAGATTAAATTTGAGTTAACATGAGTGATTTAAATTTAACATTCATAATGATTAAAACAGAACTACCCTAAAAGTAAGTATTCTAAGACAATGTAAGTGTATCACTGAGTCAGGATGTGTCTCATGAGCGCTGAGCAGAGGGGAAGGATCGCCTCCCCCAGCCTGCTGGGGATGCTCTGCCTGATGCAGCCCAGTGCGCTGTTTGTCTTTTTGCTGTGAGGGCACAGTGCTCGCTCGTGTATCGTGTGGTTCATTTAAAAGACATTCAGATGTTAAGGTAAGAAATGCCTGTAAAGCCATCTCTAAATTACATTGTGATGCTGATGGGAAGGAGAATTGAGTACTTAGAAATGTTTCTTAAAAAGCACAGTCCTCTCAGTCCTCTGAAATGAGCTGGAATCCGACGTACTGTTAGGCATCAGCTCTAGCAGCGTGGAGTGTGGCGTGATAATACTGTCCATTTCCACCACTTCATATTCCATCGCTTGGTATCTTTGTTACTCAGGGGTTTGGAGGGCAGTGCAGACTGGAATTGGAGGTCATCAGGCTGGAGCTGAGCTGATGATAGTTATGACTCTTTTGCTGTGGTGTTATTCATACATAAGTCAGCTCGGCTCATTTTTAATATAATGGTGGCTCTGGGAGTAGGTTTGGGGAGCAAGACGAGAAGAGTCTGTGTTTGTTTATTTGGGGCCAAAAAAAGAAAAATATCCCACTCTCAATTTTAATCTATAGTTCTCTAAATAAAATGGCAGAATTAAGACATTTCATAAATTTCTTTCAGCAGTCCTTAGGAATAGAACCCATCATAGTAGCACTTTCACCCCAGAAAAAAATCTCTAGCTGTCTTCAAGTTGATAACAGATGAGTGAAGATAGGTAATAAATAATAGTATGGAAACTCTTCTTGTTTGAACATATTTTGCCGAAAGCACTAAATATGAAGTTGGGTGAGAGAAAGGAGAAACATTTTCTGAGTATTACTGACATATTTTATGATGGCTTAGTGGAACACCTTGCGGCCAGCTGTCTCCTTTATTCACAGATGTTCCAAAGCTGTCAGAGCTCCATTTCTTTCATACAACAGTGTCAAGAGCTAATTCATTGTTAATTGTTGAATGTTCCTTTCTGTAGTATCTTGAGTTGCCACAGGAGCCACCTGGCTTCCTTAGCTTGTGCACAGTGTGTTCAAAAATGGGAGACTGACAACTGTAATATCTAAAGCAGTATGACTTGGTTTGGATGTGGAGTGCTTGAACTAGGAAGGGGTGGGGTTTTTTCCCTTAAGAAAATGCATATTTCAGTTAAAACAAAAAAGCAAATAAACATCTTCTCGAGACTGTCTGTTTCAGGTTTGTGTTAGACTTCATCACTATCTTGTGTACCAGCATGTGATTTTTGTACCTAGTTGGATTTATAGAAGGCAGAACTAGTTCATCCTCATGTATCTGACCAGTGAAGGAGCAATGACTTAGCTGTCTCAGCCAGACAGAGCAAGGGCTGGCAGGTGGTGACTCTTATCTTGTGTATAACCACTTTCCATATCCTGAAGTCAAATTTGTGGAACACAGGACATGTGGGCTATACTTTGCATTTCATAGATACGCGCATCCTCCCAAAATTATTTTTATTAGACCTATTCAGAGCTCTTTCTGACATTTGCTTTTGTGTGCTTCTAAAGTAATCCAAAACTGTTAGTGATGTTGTTCTGATACAGATCTGTTTCATGTACAGGAATACATTTTTTAAGTACTCTTCTCAGACTTGAATGCACTTTCTTTAAACATCATAGGAAGGCAAACACTTGTCAGTCTTCTGCCACTTGCCATTCTCCTGAAGCAAAGAGGAAAAAAAAACCCCACCGGTATTTCAGTGATCTGTTCCACATAGGTTTCATCTGTATCTTCTTTGTTGGAGGAGTCGGTAGTTGGCATCAATTTGGATCAAAAGAACTGCATTTAGGAAGGCCATGAGGAAGGTTCCATATTATTTCTCCAGAGCATTCTCCCTACTGACGAGTTGTTTCTTGAGGCATGTAGCTCTATTGAGAAAGAAGTCTGCTGGGAACAAAAGTTTTATTTCTGAAGCAGGGGGGTTATATCAATTTAAGTATTAAATTATTTGTATAGATATCATCTGCACAATAATGCAGCTTATCACAAGGTACGTAGAAGCTTTTGTGTGTAAGTTGATATAGAAGCATATTATTATTTTAGATTTTATAAGAATATGCACAGGAACTGATGATTGAAGTAGCATTAATATAATAGACCATGTCTGAGCTCTTAACAGCACAAGTACACATTTTCCTTAATAACCAATTTCATTCTAATCTGCTGAATAGAAGTAACATTTAGAGTATTATTTAGATTTTTATGTAATCATCTAAATGTGTGTGCTGTTGGAGCTAAAAATGAGTTTTGCAATATAATATAAGCATGAGTCAGCACCTGGTAGTACGCCTTACCAGATCGCTTTGCTTGCGAGGTGTTTCAGGTTCTTTGGCTGTGGAGAGTACTCATGCCTGACAGCGTTCTGTTATCTGCCCTGTTTGCATAGATTTGATTATCTTGTTTGCCTAAGAGGTCAGCAAAATGAACCAAAATAATTGCTCTCAATATTATTAGAGACTATTACTATCAGTCATACTGTAAAAAGATGACATTCCGTGAAGGACTGCATGTGGAAAGTGGATGATGCAGCCACGCAGGACGCAGGTATGCATGTGACATCAGGCTGTCGTAGGCGCTGCCCGTTCCGTCATCTGCTCTTGGCTCTGCACCATGAACCGCTCTCGTCTTTGCTATGTTCGCTGTAGCGTGACTAATTCAAGTGTTGGATGAGATGGCCTTTTTTTGTTTCGTTCTGTATTTTTCCCCCTTAACCTGAATGCTAGTCTGTGTTTCTCCAGCCAGAGCCCAAACAGTTCAGCATGTATGTTTTTCTGTGCACAACTTCAGGATGGCCCTCTTTTTTTTTTTTTTTTTTTTCTTTTCCCTCCAAAAGACTTTAACATCAGAAGCTAAAGTCTGACACTTCTCACATTACTGAGAATAATTATTGATCAAGATTCTTGACCAATTTTGATTGATCAGTTTCATTAGCTTTTATTAGGTTTGTAAGCTTTTCAGTAGATACTTGTGTAACTGTAATTCTATTCCCTGCTGGTGATCAAGAGTTGGATCTACTTCTGTGTCACCTATGCAATATATTTGTGTTTGAAATTCCTGAGTTTGTAGTGTGCTCTGTCAAATTCTGGCAACGTTTATAGTTGCTTAATTTCAGCAAAAGCTTGATATTGACAACTCCTCTTCAAAGCACACTCCTCAAGTACCCTCTGTGTTGGTAGGTCAGACCATGGCAGTCTCCTTTCTTGTAAGCTCTAGCTTGATTTCAGTGCCCTGTGGTTTAGCTTGAGTTCTAGGGTGAAATTAGGTGAATTCTAATTGAAATTCTAGGTGAAATTAGAATTTTCAGTGTCTGAGCATCACTGTTCATTTTTGTAATTAAATGTATCAGTATCTCCTCTTGAACCAAACTGTTGTTTCGAAGAGTCCTATTAAATTCTCCCTCCATCTTTGCAGCGTTTCCTAGGCATCCTGTTAGGCAGAGGATGTTCTCCCAGCATAGACGCACCAGGCTCTGTCCACTCTTTATTCACCACCATCTTAAAATTGCACGTATGTGTCGTTCCCACAAGCGGACAGACTAACCTGAATTAGATCTTGGGCTTTGCTTTGTCTGTTGTTCTGACTGTTTGGTTTATTCAACCTCCTTCTTTTCTGCTTTAGATAATGAATGTCTCTGTCTTGGTATTTCAAGCACGTGCAAAATACAAGAAAACACGTATTACTGAAGTGAACCTTTGGTTACCATAGGGAAAGGTGCCCTAGGATTAAGGGAGTAGGAAAGTGTCTGAAAACTCTTTCCCATCTCATTTTGCATCAAGCAATGCTCAGTCAGACTGAAAGATCTGCCCCACAGCATCTCCGTTCAAAATGATTGATAGTCGTGGTGGTGGTGTGCTTGGTGAGGAATTCGGAATCATGCAGCGTCTTTACTAACATGTCATGGATTGTTACCTTAAAATTGAATAGCAATATTTTAATTTTTTTTTTGTTAGCAGGGCGTTAAGGTTTGGGTTTGTGCTCAATTAAAGAACTGCCATTTTGGAACTACAGCAGTGAGGAAAAGTTGTGTGAGCAAAGCAAAACCAAAGCCACAGATGCTATAAAAATAACGGCGAGTGGAGGAAATTAATATTAGAACTACACATCTTAAATTTAGATACATGATGATATAGAGACAATTAAAAAGAACGTAATGCTTAGATTAATGATTTATGAGACAATCAAATTGTAAGGAACAAGCGTATGAAAATAGTCTAGCACATCAGCCTAAAAATAATGCAGTGCAAAAGTAAAAGGCAATGAACCTCAGCATTCTCTGCAGATTAGTATATTGCATGGTTGGCCGTGAACAAAATTATTTAAGAGCAGTTCAATGAATTTAATAGATACATAGAGATTTAAGGCATTTCTTGAAGACAGATGCATGGTGAAATCAGACTGCAGGGTGTTTTTTAAAAAAAAATACCAGTTTTAAGCGAAAAAGCTTTCCCGAAGCTGTGATATTTAGTTTAATTAAAAATACAAATCCTCATTTTGATGGCATGTGATGGAGAAGTAGTCTTTTGTACGACAGTAATATGTTGCAATTATTGTTGAAAATTACATATTATTACATCATTTTTAGATTCAGGAGTAAATCTGTGTTATCATGCAGTAACTGAAAAATTGGTGATCACTTTTTTTCCTGAAGGTAGCTTGAAGGGCATACTTAAGAATGCATTTTATTTTAAAAATACTTTTCACCTGAATTGCTGAGGCCAATTTTTTTTGTGACATTTTATGATTAATTAGTAAATCTGTAGGAACACCTTAAAAAGTTACCCTTTGTTTATCTCACATGTAGCCCCTGATTCATACTCGGCTGTTTAATAAAGGGTCAGATTGTATTTATGTGCTTAAATAGAACATAAATATAGACATTTCACACGATGTACCATGTAAATGTAAGCCTTTGTAGTTACAAGTTTTTGTAGCTGGAGAATTGTTTTAAAAGGCATGTAATTTATTAGCTATCAGTAGCTGCTTTATTGCCTTGCCGCGCTGCAGTAATAAATAAAAGAAAGTGAGCTGATTTTACAAATGGCACACAAGGTGCACATTTTGTGAAAAAAGTCTTTTTTTAAAGAATTGGCATTAAATCCTTTTTTTGTGATGACAAAGAGGCTAAGAGTGCAAACTGTATTTTCTGTTTATCGAAAACAGAGTCTCTTTTTCTCGAGGGCATTTTTTCCTATGATCATCAAGGGATTTCAAAAGCAATAAAGTGTGGAATCATTGTTCGACTTGAACAGTATTAAAACTTAGGTTTTAATTTCAGTGAAGTAATAAGATTTGAACCTGTCTCACATTACAGCACTGTAAGGCATTTAGCAATTGTATTTTAAAGGAGGTTTTTAAAATGCAGCTCACTTGTAAGCTAACTGTCTGTCTAGTAATTAATAGTTTCTCTTCAGCAGAGGCTGTTGTGAATCATACTAAGAAATCTCAGTTTTGTTAATAACAAATTATGATAATTGTAAGGATGTTAATTCTTAATTAGTTTAAACCTACAATCTTTTTTGCCCCTTTCTGAGACTGATTTTCAAATGAAGACAAAAAAGTAGAGACTGAGGGTTTCAGCATGATTTTCACCTCAGAATTACAAAGAAATTATCCACATTTATCTGTAAATTTCAAGAAACTTTATTCCTGGGCTAGGAGTGTACATCAGCTCCCCACTAAGAACTGGTGACATATTTAATCTGTAACCATACTTGATATCATTAATGCAATTCCTTTTTCAAAATTGTGTGTTGAAAATAATTCTGCAGAGCACTTCTCCACGCTGACACGGTAAACTTGGGGATGCTGGAACGTACTGTGCACGGTTTTGCACACATGTTCCCAAGGTTCAAAATGTAAATATTTCTTTGGGTTGGTGGATGAAATGTTGGCTGATGAGAGAACAGCCATCACTGTACCTTGGAGCTGGAAAGGAGCATGTGTGATTTTTGGAGGAGGGAAAGTTTATACACAGGTGCACATTCAAAGCAGCCATCAGTGTTTCACGTTGGAGCGGTGAGCTATGACCTTCCGTGATGATTTTGAACGGTAACTGCCTCCATTAGCCATAAGGTTTGTTTCTTTATTTTAGTAGATGGCCTAGACTGTAAATATTAGAGGATCTAAAATAAATCAACATATTATCCTAAGGATACAAAACGTAAGAGCTATTTGTGGTTAGGAACCTTTGACAGATAGTTTGGATGAGGCAGATGATTGCCCGCCTCTCGTATCTGGCTTCCATTGCTGTGCCTGCAGGCAGTTTAGTGTTATAGTTGTATATTGATGTCAGGGTTACTACTGAGTGGCTAGCAATGACAGATGTCTATAATTACAGGCAATGCTTCCAGTATTTCAGAAAAGCCAGCCTATGTTGAACAATTATCTTATTTCTGGCTTGCCAAAGAGGGTTGTTCAAATTGCTGGTATTAGCTGTGGTGGCTGTAACACCTCTCCTTATGCCGTGGGATAAATGTGCAAAAGCACTTTCATGTACAACCACGGTGCAAAACCTTCTTAAAATACATGGTATCACTACATTTCGTATGCTTAAGGCTTGATCCTGAGGTGTGCAACACCTGCAGCTATGTTAGTACAGTGAAATAGTTTTGGATATAGAAATTGTAGAACTATAATAAGTAGCTATCCTTTTTATTACTTGTTTTTAAGTGCCAAACTAACGTTGTTGCTTTAGCATTGAGGTTTATTGCACATAAGCATGCGGAGTGGGCCACTCGTTTAGATACAATTAAGTGACTGAATAAAATTAAGCTGGACGCTTTTAATAGTTACAGGGGCAAGTAAGAGCGTCCATTACTGCTGCTGAAGTACCTATAATACTTTATCTTTTGGAGTTTTGTGAGTAGCACAGATCTACTCTTGTAATCCATACGGTATTGGTTCATTTCCATCATTAGAGGATGTTAAAGCAGCAAGTACCTGACTGCATGTATGGCTTGAATCTCTGCAGTGCAGCGTATAGCTCTGATGGAAAGTGCAGCCCAAAGCTGTGGTTCCAAAACTAAAAATCGGGGTGATGTTAAAAAAGTAGTAGCTATTAATAGGATTTCTCAGTTTTCACTATAATATTTGTACTTTAAGCCCTGGAGGGGGAACAAAAGAGACAGTGGAATTAAAAATGTCTAATGGTGCTTTACAAAAAGGAAAGTCTAAGCAAGACACTTAAAGCTAAGCACCTTTTTATCAATTGGCTAACTGAAGACTTAGCAGATAAACCAGTTCCCCCACCCCCCTGAGGATGCGGCTCATGGCGCATCAGATGTAACAGCTGTTAGTTCATAGCAGGTCTCCCGAAGTAAGTTCCCCAGAATTGTAAATCGTTTCAAGATTTTTTTCAGAAAATGGGAATTAAGAAAGGAAGAAATAAATAAGTAAATAAAAGCTGAGAGAAGGTCATTGAAAGGGAGATCAATTTCCATTTCAGGAGAGGTTTATTGCTGGCATGGCGTGGGCACTTGGCAGAGCAGGAGGCGCCGAGTTAATCCCTCCCGCACCCCCAGCTCCCCTGGATTTTCTGGCTCCATTGAGCTAACGGGGAAGGGGCTGGGGAAGAGGGCCTGGACACAGCCCTCGCAGGAGCTGGTGATGCTTCTCAACTTGTGATGATGGAGTATTTCAGCAGACTTAGGAGGGAAAGAACACCCTAACACCCGTAACAATCTCTGAGCCACGCAGCAGGTTTATCCTTTCCCCTACAACATCACACTTAGTTGCCATAACAATACCCTCATTTTTCAATGTTATTTTATGGTAGGTCTCTATCGATTGAGGATAACTTTATGCAGTACTTTAATTAAGCTAGGTTTATAGGTAAGGTGGTGGATAGTATGTCATTGATATAAGTGGTGCTGTTCCTCTGGTTGCTTACAAACACATACAACAGGAGAGCAGCCTGCTTTTTATGTAGCACAAAGCTCAGCTTAATTTTCAGAGATCCTGCCTGAAACTGAGGCAATTGCTTAATGGTCTATTCTGGAGGGTTTTTTTTCACTTAGGAAGCTAACTACAAAACAAGAGATTAGCCTGATCTCTTGGTTTAGGCTCTGAGTTAAGGGTGGTTTGAGATCTCACCTTTTCAATAAAGACAGCTGGTCAGGAGCGGGGGTGACCAAGATGTTCCTCTGTTAAGGAGAGGATAGAAAAGCCAAGGTCTGGAGGTAAAGGCAAATGATCTGGCACCCCAATGTGCTAATTAGGGGATTCAGTTCAGATTTTCAGAAGCTGTCTGTGGGCTTCGGAAGCTGGATTTCTGCTGTGTTGTAACGGAGCCTTTAAGTGCTGAAAACTCAGAATACCTGAGAGT